>NC_063055.1:33780073-34100321 GCF_018812025.1 Megalobrama amblycephala
CTAAGCTGCCCATTGTCATTGCCCAGTGTGGAGAAATGTGATATATTTTATACTGTTGCACATCAGCAAAGACACATGACCTTTGCTTCCAAGTAAATAGACAAGCCATTTTGGATGACTTATCAACTATTCATCATCTCCATTGCAAATCACATCATTTTGAAACTTTTTGTAATACTTTTGTGGGATTAACTGATTTTTTGCAAAAAATTCTTGGTTGAACAAGGTTTTAGTTTTATTTTGTACAATGTTAATTACAGCAGAATTGAATATTAGAGCTTGTCACTGTTTCAGAGCCTATTTCATGATTAGCTCATCTGTCACTTGCAATTGTCCATAAAAGACAAACTTGAAATTCAAGATAGAAACATGTATTCTTTGTACATTCTGATGAACAAGGCTTTTTATTTTTGATCAGCCTTTTGAAATGTCCTTGTTAAGTCTTGTTGAGGGTTTTCTTAACCTTAAATAAATTTTGAACCATTGTTTTTTAAAGCTTGGAACATTCTTTTTCATTTCAAATTCAGAGAGAATTGAAATCAAGACATTTCCTGAATCATCAAGGTCTTTTGAGGTTTACTTTTGAGGTGATACTAAACCAACACCTTAAAGGGCACGCCACTCAATGCAAATTCCTTATGAGTGTACTCCCTTTGTCTTTTTATTGCTACTTACCCTAACCCACATCCTAACCCAGAAACCCCTTCCCCCATCTCTTGGACCGTGTCCCACGCACACAAAAGGGCTCTTTCAGCTGAAGTGCAGGAAGAGTTTGGGCTCGGTGGGAGGCTTCTGGGGTCAATGTTAAAGACCGTCTTTGTGTGGGACAACACGGCCGGGCCATTAACAATAAAATCACACTTCAACCAGGTCTCCTCAACAGTGCCAAAAACATATTTACATGACAAAAGGGAAGGGGGTAGTTTGGGTCTGTCTCACAACTAGCCAGGGTCCGTCTCATCTATGGTCGTTGAGTACTCCCTTTATAATGCTGTGGGAGAAGTCAATGATGGGATTTATCTCAAAAACACATCATCCTTATGTTGAAACCATGGATTCATTCAGATTCAAAATCTCTCTCTGATGAATAAGGCTATCCATACCTGCTTCATTTTTGTTCCTTGTTGTTTTGGTGTCTGTTAAATATTTTGAACGTGAGAGATGACTGCTGGAGAGATTAATTGTTTTGACGGTATAAAATGAAGACATTTAGGTATAAATGGGATTTTAATGACACAGCTTTCTCTTTACGTATATACACCAATTCCCAAAACTGCTTTCTCTCTCTTTCCCAATAACAATTTTGAGAACATTGATTGTGTATTGCCGAAGCAGAAAATAAATATGCAATATAGCAACGAATAACAATAAAATAGTAATGCAGTAGAGTGCTAAGTGATTAAAATTTATAATTATAAAATAAGATACAAGTAAAATATGATTATATATATATATATATATAGAGAGAGAGAGAGAGAGCTTATTTTATGTACATTGATCAACTTTGTACTTAATTCAAAAGAGCTTTGTTGGCATGACTAGGGGAAAAATACCTAAAATGTACATTATTGTTCATGATCTGGTCAGTATTTTCTTTATGTATGGGTTATTATTCATATATGTATCTGCCAGAATGTCGGAAAGGTTAAATGGGGACTTAAATTCTGGTCCGTGATAATTTTATATCTAACCAATCATGGCCAGACTTAATGTTATTTCCATATGATTGACAGTAAATGCATCCAATGCGCGTCAGTAAAATAATTGACGTTGCCAGATCACAAGTTAGCCGACCAATTGAATTGAGGAATGGGTGGAGAGATGTGACAGAATATCGTCCGGCATCTTTACTCAGTCCGTCCAGTTCGATCGGCAACGGGAGCGGAGAAAGGAAAGCGGAGAGCCCGAAGGCAGCAGCCCCCACCACCGCCGGCCCAGGTTACCATCTAGCACCGGGAAAACACACTAGAGAGCCACCGCCGGCTTTACCAACAAGAAAACAACATGAGCAGCGAGGCCGAAACACAGCAGCCGCCGCAGCCTGCCGCCGACGTGGAGAGCCCGTCCAGCCCGGCAGCCGCAGCTACCGCGGGGGATAAGAAGGTCATCGGTAAGCCTGTCAACAAAACCGTAGCTCTTTGGCCTACAGTATTCGTTCCTTCAAAAGAATATGTTTTATTTCATGCGTCGGCGCTTCAAGGTTTACTATACATTTATATTAGCCGATTTTACGGTAAGCGTGTGGCGACTGTATGGAGTCGTTATTCAGACACTAACTTAATATTATTGCTGTATCCCCGTGACTACATGTCTAATTTTCTATATGTAGTTGCCAGTTTATTTCATACATATTAGGATGTATACGTTAGTTTAAACTTGAGACGTTAAACGGTCTCAGTCAGTTTAAATGTTCGCTCGCGTGCCGCGTTCCATCACATCCGCGTGTGAATTGAAAACCGCCATGACGCGTGCTCAAGCCCGCGGCCTACTTCAGTGAATACAACGCTGTTCTCATTTTTTAGAACTACTATCGCGATAGAGTCACTATTATTATTATTATTTACTGCACCCGAAACCCCGTATACGATTATTGTATTGTGAAAATATAAATATTTGATTACTAATAAGGTTGTCGATGTTGACTGTCCATGAAACGGATCCTTGAGCTTGGCCTTGATCGTGACATGATGACCCAGATCACTATTAACTATTCGTATTAAACACACACACTCTCCAATTACGCGAGTCCAACTGTCGTGGTCAGTGTTAACCGAGTCGATTTTAAATTTAATCGGATACTTTGAGGGCTGGCTTCTTTGGTAAGCTAATGTAAGCCAGGTTAAGCGCTCGCTCTCTTTCCCTTTGTTCGTGTGGAGCGTTTAACGCGTCGTGCATACGTGTCCTCGTCTCTATTAACACCATCAACGCCGTCTCGGGTAGATCCCATCATCTGCCAGACGATTTATTATATAGATTACGTTTCGGTCGTATAGATAATGATAATTTATATCAGTCACGCCACCCCAGATATAAAATGTCCGCCATGGTTTTTGGATGATGGACGCTTCTTTTGTCTGATCTGCTGCTACAAACCCAGAGCGCTTCGGACGTTTAACTCGAAACGCTAATCACCTGTCAATCTAGGTCTAAACATATAGATGTAACTTCTCGTAGTGCTTATCGTGTCCTGTAGTGAGGATGGAGAATCGGGACTGTTTGGCTTCGATCCGGCCACATGGCTGAGGCTAGTGTGCTAACTGCAGTTAGCATCTCAACATCATCATCACTTCCTACTTCTACACCACATTGGGCAAATGAATGTGCTTTTTAATATACTGCAGTGTAAATCTATCGAACCAACACCAGGTCCTCTTTCATCCCGGGATTTACGTTTTTAATGCCTATTTTAAAACTTTTTTTTTTTTTTTTTTTTCTCAATATTTTTATGATTATGAAAATGTCTCAAAGCAAATCCAACAAGTTCATAACAATGCATTTTTTTAATGCAAAATGTTCATTTATATCACTGATAGAGCTAGTGGGAATCTCGCAAACCCTTTTTCCAGTCTCATGCAACATTTTTGGCCACAGCAATTTTTTAAACCAGGGGTTTTCAATCTTTTAAATACCACAGACCTCCAATTTGTGATGGACTCCCATCCAAAAATTTAAAAGGCAGCCATTTATTTTCATGTGTAAAGACAATATATACTGTGAAAATTGGGGGACCCAGACCCCAGATTGAAAAGCCCTGTTTTAAATGATTTGTAGTGTCTTGATTTCTTTACCATACTTTCTTAATTTTCTTCATTTCAGTCATAACATTAATAAGAGGTTAATAATCTGAACTCTGTGTCAGGGCCTTTCATGGTGATGGAGGTTCTTCTGATAAGAGCAGCTGCCTTTGCATCACAGTCTATTAAAAGCACCACAGTTGGAGGTTATAAATAGGACACAAAATGAACTCAACTTGCCAAGAGTGGCTTTTAAATGGCTTTGCTAGTTTAATGCATCTCTTTCTATCAACAGTTATAACTTGATTCATGAAAGTACTGTTTATGAGTAGTGTTGGATATAGCTTAACAATCTGTTTGTGGTTTTCTTTTCTCTTTGAAGCAACAAAAGTCCTGGGGACAGTTAAATGGTTCAATGTAAGGAATGGCTACGGTTTCATCAACAGGTAAATAACATTCAGCCTCTAAAGACTCTCTCTAATATAATATGTGGGTCAGGGAACATCCGCAATCCTATTACAGCCTTTATGTGCTTATAAAGCTAGACCTGACTTGCACTAGCATGCTATTATTTATTCAAATATTTAACTTGCTCTTCAATACTACATGCTTGTTTATTCTCCATCTGTCCTCAGTTATTAACATTTGTGTCTCTGAACTTTTGCAGGAATGACACAAAGGAAGATGTCTTTGTTCACCAGGTAATTATTTGCTCTGATTGTCATCATTGACATACTAAGTTGGTTTTGAGGGACGATATGTTTTCTGATTGCTTTTGATTTGTATCCAGACTGCCATTAAGAAGAACAACCCAAGGAAATATCTTCGTAGCGTTGGAGATGGAGAGACTGTGGAGTTTGACGTCGTAGAAGGGGAGAAGGTGAGCTCAAGTTTTCAGTCTTTGTTGATTTAGAGTGTCACCAAAATACTGAACTTTATAGTTCCACACATAATGGTAAACATTAGGGTACAGAATTAAATCAGTTCAGTTTAAAATATTATCAGATACATTTTGAATAATAATGTTTTTTTTTTTTTTTGTTTTTTTTATACACTAACAGTCAAGAGTTTGAATATAGATTTTGGGTGTCTTTAATGCATTTTGATCTAAAGCCTTCAATTAAAATTGGTTTCGGATTCAGAAATTTCCTGAATTTCTTTAGAATATTAATTTAAATACATGTGAACTTCTTAAGAAGCTTGTTGAAAGAATGTGGTGAGTCTAGATGGACAGCAAGAAAGGTGTTTGTTTTTGTTTTTTTTGTTTTTGTTTGTTTTTTTTGGACAATGTTACTGCTTAATTCCAATACATCCAACATTGTTATAGTTTGACTTTTAGTCTAAAATAATGGAAGTGTTAATAAAAATGAACAATTTTGACTGAATGTATAATTATGACAATAGGGTTACTTGCTCAAAAGTGCTAAAAGGATTCTTTGTGAATCCAGAATAAAAAAGGTTAATTTCCCTACCTAAACCGTATGAAGGAGATATTGATTAAGTATCACATTTCTGCCCAGACTACAGTACAGCAGCCTTTTCAGACTGCCCTACAGGAAATTCATCCATTCTGCATCCATTATCCAAACTAAATGTTTGTCTATTGAATTAGCAGACATGTGATATACATTTTGTCTTCATTCTATCAGGGTGCCGAGGCAGCCAATGTTACCGGCCCAGGTGGCGTCCCTGTGCAAGGTAGCAAGTATGCAGCTGACAGGAACCGATACAGGCGGTACCCACGCAGGAGGGCCCCCCCTCGCGACTACCAGGAAAACTATCAGAGTGACGGCGAGGGAGAGGTACGGGAGAAGAGAGAAGGGGGAGAAAATCCCCCCGAGGGTGAGATGCAGCAACAGCAGCGTAGACCCACCTACCCCGGCAGACGGCGCTACCCACCATACTTTGTGCGGAGACGTTATGGCAGACGCCCTCCCTACTCCAACACACCCCAGAGAGGGGACATGACAGAGGTAGGCCGACAAAGAAAATTTACTTGACGACAAACTTGATTTAACATGCTTAGACCACCAAAGTTAAATTCTGCAATAATTTCTTCTCTAGCTTCTGTCTCTTCACAAACCTATTGAATCAGTTTTTTTCTTTTAACCTCAGTGAATTAGAATACTTTTGAATCAATATTGTTGCAAGCTCTTTGACTGAGAGATGCTGTTTTTGGCCTCTAGGGTGGGGAAGTTGATGAGAGCCAAGGTGGTCCAGACCAAGGCAACAAACCAATGAGGCAGAACTACTACAGAGGCTTCCGACCAAGGTTCAGACCAAGGTTTGCATGTTGTGTTTGCAGACGTGAGGCTGCGGCAATTGTGAGAAGTCAGAATTGTGAGGTATAAACTAGCAATTGTGAGTTTATATCTTGCAATTCTGAGGAAAAAGTCAGTGCAGAATTTTGACATTTTTTGCAATTTTGAGGGGAAGAAATAGGTAGAACTCACAATTGCAAATTTTAATTTGTGCCCTTGTAATCTTTATTCAAAATAACTTCCCCTCCCACTTGCAATGACTTCTGATGACGTGTTTTCTGCCGTGATGGCTGAGCAACCTGTCATTCACATGAGATCAACCAAAAACAAACCACATTGATTCAAAGTCCCACTCTACTTTTTTTTTTTTTTTTTTTTTCTTTTTTTCTTTTTTCTTTTCCCCTTCTTCTTCTTCATACGTCACAATAGCAAAGACCCCTGTTTCATGACTTTAAATCTCCTAAATCAGGGTTCCTCAAATCCGCTCTTGATGGAAAACTGCAGATGGCAAGTTTGATCTGGGTTTGAGTTAATCTCTCTGTAGGGCTGGATTTGAAGAACCCTGTCCTCAATACTGTCTTTTGATAAGGTTTTTTTTGTTTGTTTTTTTGACTCCCGAAGTATGAGTGACAAAAGTATCATTTTAAACTTAATTAGTAAAAATGTAGTTTGTAAGTTTGGTCCATTTCTGTGAATGTTCAAACTGTCTGATTCAAAGAATTCATTTAAAAGGTCATCACTCATAAATGTTTGCTCACGTCTGCATGGCATTATGCATATTAAAATGTTTAGTAATGCACAGCATTTTATGTAATTTTTGTATGTTGTTGATATACAATATCAAGATGCACAATATACTGGCTTTTTGGTTTCTACTTGCATTCAATGTTTTGTTTTTTGTTGTTTTTTGTTGTTGTTTTTAATTAAGCTGCAAGCCCTGTCATAAATTAATGCTGCCTTCACATGCTTCACATGAGTTTCATAGTGGGAAATTGAACATGAATGCCCTCAAGTCATATTTACTACTGGGAAACTCAGATAAGTTTGAGTTGGGCGGGCCATAAACTTTAAACATGGTGCAGGGGAGAATTACTCCTGTGACTGGTGGTCTTTTTTCCCACAACAGCTTGTCTTTCATAAGTAAATATGACATATTTGAATATTTACATTTGACTAACCATTTGAAGCATATTGTTTTATAAACTGCAAAAATAACGTTTTTGACCTTAATTTCTAGAAATGTTAAGATATCTAGATAGTGCTGTAAATGTTTATATGGTTGTCAACATATGGGACGCTACATTTTATTTAAAATTAAATATCTCCAGTACATTTTGGCTTAAGAAATAGGCAAGAATAAACCTGGTGTCTTCCATGATACCAATTATTTCCAACAACAAAGCACCTGAACGTGACAAGCTCGTAATCACGACTTCAAAAGTGGGAAGTAGGAAATTTCCGATAGCATGCGAAAGCAGCATCTGTAGTCAAGCATGACTAAGTTCTGGGGCCAGTTGCATAAACTGCTAAGACTAGTCTTGCTAGTCTTGTGTTTGTTTTTTTTTGTTTGTTTTTTTTTGTTTTCCCTCCCCTTTAAGACCGTTTAAGTTTTTCAAGTCAGACACATTAAAATGTAGATTGATCTAATTTGATAGTTAGGGGTAATCAGTTGTACTTTTCACTAACTGCTAGTTGGTCATACGTGTTCTTAATGCAGTCTTAACATAATGGCTATGTTTATGCAACTGGTCCCTTTTGATGGCTAAATTTTGGCTTTGTACCTCTGAGAGCTTCTGATGGATCTTATACTGCATCTTTCTTTTGTGGTCATTTCTCTTATTTGATCCTTTTGATTTGTTAGATCTCTCAAGTTTTTTTGTGTAATTCAAAGTGCATTAGATCCTCATTGTACACCAAGTTCTAAGCGTCACCATGTATCTGTCCCACAGGGGTCCCCCACGTCCCCGGCCAGTGCGGGAAGGGGAGGAGGATAAGGAGAACCAGAGCGAGAGTGGCCAGAACCAGGAACCCCGTCAGCGCCGCTACCGCCGCAACTTCAACTACCGCCGCAGACGGCCCCAGACAACCAAGCCTCAGGACGGCAAGGACAGCAAGGCAGCCGATGCATCAGCCGACAAATCAGCCGCTCCCGAAGCCGAACAGGGCGGAGCAGATTAACCGGCTTGAACATCTAGACCATCCGGCCGGGTGGGTGCTAGTGCTTCAGATGAGAAGTTACTGCATGTAAATGAACATACTTGTTTATCAAGTATGTTGTTGACTGTAGCGCTCTCTCTTAGGGTTTCATCCTGTAGTTGTTTTCTTGCAGTCTTTGGGCAGCCTTTTTTTTTTTTTTTGTAAATCACATGAAACCTGTGAAGAACATGTTCATGCCACATTTAAAATAATAAAAAAATACTTTTGCTTTAAGAATTTATTATTTTTTTTTTTTTTTGAGCATTGATTTCTTTTGCATTGCCATTATTTTCATGACAGTTAAGCACATTTTCACCCAGAATTTGTCATTCCTTTTGTGTAATCATTTTTTTTATATATATATTTACATCACTAATGTTTTACTGCATTTGGTGCTGATTACAAAATGTGTAATTTTACTGGACAAGTGCTTGATTGTCATGAAAATGTCATTGTTGTAAATTAACTTGTTTTTAAAAATAGCCTTCAATTTATGCACGTTTGTGTGACTAGGATGTTTTCACGAGATTCCACTTGATCAGATTTGCATTGTTTCATTAGTGTCATAATTATATGTGGCAGTAGAATGGGTGGGGTGGGTCTGTACATAATGGATGGTGGTTCAGCTTCAGTTTGCACTTTTCATTGATGGAAGGCTAGATGATAATGCAGTGGATTTGAATTAGCAGACTGTCTGCTCTGTCCTGGCAAACACTCGTAGCAACTTCTAAAATCTGTTAATCAGTAGCATAAGCATGCTAATCTTTTTTTTTTTGTGTTTGTGTGTTTGCCTTTTGCAGTTTTGTCAAGAAGAAACATCCAAGATCTGAGCAATAAGAAACGGATATGATCGTCTAAGCTTGCAAAAATGCATTTCGACCAGATTACCACCGATTGCCTGCAGACTCTATGCAGACCTGTTTTCTTTTCCATTATTTTTATGTGACAGCTAAAAAGTTTTGGGGAAACAGCAGATGTTTTTCTAAATCGGTCTTAAGTTTTTACACCAAATGGTTTTTAAAAGTAATTTGATATCTGGTCAGTTTGACATTTTTAAATAACTTTTTATGTATCCAAACATGAATTTTAACAAAGGCAAGCTGAAATAAAACCAGAAACAGTTCCTCTAGTATGAGTGGTGTTTGTTAACAGTTCATGAGTTCTCCTGACAGTGTTCTAATTCACATTAATAGCACTTTAGACACTGTTTACAGAGACACTAATTGTTTACGTATCAGAAGTACAGTATGTTCTGCGGTGTAGTTTGAGACTTCATTCAGACATCAGTCTCCTTGCGTAGTCGTTCCATACGCTGTATGTTGTTCTCCATAGCAGTGCGGTTAGTGATCTGAGTGGCACAGTTAGCAGGAAACCAGCCCCTTTCGCCATCTCTCATCCGCTCTCCATGACACCAACCTGCAACACAGCCAATCACACATTCACATAATTGTTCTATATCCACACAATCATTTGGTAAACTCCTATCCAAAGCAACATACAAAAAGAGTTGCTGTGGAAACACTTGAGTTTTGAATTATGTGAACAGCTGAGTTGTCATCTCATACTCTTCTTCTGACACAATGTGAAAGTAGTGTTATAGGGAGGATGGTTAAATGGTCTGGCTTGGTACGTTTCTGAAATGGTGTATGATTGAAGTGATGACAAAGAAAACCACTATGCTTACCATCCACTTCCAGTAAAACGATGACTACTTCCGCCTGCTGCAGGCTCAGCTCATCCGGTGCTTTTGGCATATAGGCTTTAGTAGCTTCATATTGAGGCAGTTCTTGAAAACCCCAAACAGAATCAAGTGTCAAAAAAGTAATGCATGTTAACATGACAAGCTTAATCAAAAAGTGGTTTCCAAACTGTGAATTAATGTGTACAAAAATGAAGTTACAAGGCTGTTTTAATGACAAATTGCATTCAATGATCAGACTCACCATCATTATCAATGCAACAGCCTTGTTTGACATCACCGAGTGCTGTGACCCATCGAGCTCTGTCCAGCCTACAAAACATTTCAGAGCAATAATCCATCAAATCAATCAATCACTTACAATATAAGTAAATATGGCAATCATATTGAGGTGTAATATTTAAAATTGACTTTAAGCAGGACTACTGTAATGTTATATAAAATAGTCTTTAGCAGTATAATTACTTGGTTTATATGTTTTTGAGAAATTTATCATGCAGGTAGCTTTAGACACTTTACTAAGTGATATTACATTAATTTTATGTTACGTTAAACCCTACAAGGCCTGCTGTCATATTTGAAGATTCCAAATTATCAACATATTCAAAACTTTGCAGAAAAACCTATTGCACACAGTTTACTACATGCTAAAACAAATAAACTATCAATCAGACAAGGTAAGTAAAAGGCCTTTTAATACAGTTTTAAAACTGTTCCCTTCAGGTTGTGGTACACGTGTCTGTAAACCAAATATCAAGCTTTTGAGGAATATTTATTTGTATATCTTTCCATCATTGCTTTATGAAAACTACAGAGCATTGATCATAAAACTAAGCATTTAAATATAATCTTAGTAAGACACTGGGAGATATAAAGTAACATTTATATGCATTTTATGTATGTAGTCTGCTATACAGTTATATAGATCTCATTGATTTACATTACAAGCTATCAGAATTTCATCTTATTTTACAACTTCACAAAACTGCATATTTTTGCTCAGTCACCCAAGTGACTTAGTTCACCCAAAAATGAAAATAATGTAATTTATTATTCACCCTCATGTCGTTCCACACTATATAACTTTGGTGCTCCGAACCACTGATTCGTAAAGCTCCAAAGCTTCATGAAGCAGTGTTTTGAAATCGGCCATCACTAGATATTGTTAAAAACTCGTTATTTTGTTTTTTTGGGGCACAAGAAATATTCTCGTCGCGTTATAAGGTACTGAACTCACATGAACTGATTTAAATATGTTTTTAATACTTATGGAAGTACCATTACTGTCTATGCAGGCCTCACTGAGCCATCCGATTTAATTTTAAAAAATATTTAAATTTGCGTTTCGAAGATGAACGAAGGTCTTACAGGTGTGGAACGGCATGAGGGTGAGTAATACATTTTGGGTGAACTAACACTTTACCTTGTCTGCAAAACTGGGACATTGCATAAAACATTTGTGAATAAAGCACCGTTTCCACCCCATGTGTTCAAGAGAGGTTGTTGAGGCATAAAGGGATTTATCTGGTAAATGTGTTTCCATCATAGTTTACTTGCGTCTAATTATCAAATAAAAAAAGTATGCGCCTCAGTTGAGTGCATTTCTGAAATTTATGCGCATCTTTGTGTTTCCAGCGTTTTTTATGTGATAATCCAAATTTTGCATAAAAATAGGTGGATGGAAACATAGCTATTGAAAACTCACTTGCTTTCTGCAACAAGTATCATCTGTTCACAACGGCCTTCGCTGTTGGGATTCATCTGCAGCTTCAGATTGAGTTTGGAGTCTGTCATTTCCTCTTCCATCTCCACCTTCTCCACAGTGGCATAGTCCAACACAACATAACTCTCCTCACTAGATAAAAAGGCAGTGTTAGTGATATACCAGTGCCATCTAACCCTTACAGCCCTTAATATCACTGCTAACACATAATGACAAAGAAAATAAAGCTTAAAGTTAGTTCACCCAAAAATGAACTACTCATTTACTCACCCTATTGTTGGTCCAAACCCATAGCACTTTGCTTAATCTTCGAAACACAAATTAAGATATTTTTAAATAAAACCTGAGAGGTTTCTGTAACCAGAAATTTGAAGATCCAAAATGGTCATAAAGGCAATGTAAATCCATATGAATTTAATGGATTAATCAAAGTCTTATGAAGAGATGTACGATAGCATTCTACGATGAACAGATTTAATTTAGGCTTTTATTTACATATAAACAAACACACATACATATGGCACATCACATAAGGTAAACACAGAAGCTTGTGTGTGCATCAGGAGCAAACCTCATTGGTTCTCGTGCATCATGCATGCATGTTTGAGTTTGAGCCATGTTTACCATATGTGATGCAATATTTATGTGGGTCGATCATTGTTTACATGTAAATAAAAGTCTAAATTAAATCTGAGATGGATAATTAAGATGGCTCAGTGAGGCTTGCATAGCCAGCGATGACATTTCTTCTCTCAAGATCCATCAATGTACAAAAAACATATCAGTTCATGTGAGTACAGTGGTTCAATATTAATATTATAAAGCATATTGAACCACTGTACTCACATGAATGATTTAAATATGTTTTTAGTACATTAATGGATCTTGAGAGAGGAAATGTCATTGCTGGCTATGCAGGCCTCACGGAGCCATCGGATTTAATCAGAAATATCTTAATTTGCGTTCCGAAGATGAACGAAGGTCTTACGGGTGTGGAACGGCATGAGGGCGAGTAATAAATGACATTATTTTCATTTTTTAACCCTTTAACTGAATGTGGCAAGGATCAAGATGTTGGCTATGTTCTGTCTACGTTTGGCAAATAGATAATATATGTTTACATTTTGAAATTTTTATTTGTTATTTATTAAAAACAGACTTCCATCTAATGCAGTAACATCCAAATATATAGTTCACAGACAGGACAATGTGGATTCTGCACATATTCCATATTTTTCTCAGGAGGATGTGAGAAGTATGCAGAATGTACTTAATTATGTTGAAATGGTGTCAAACTGAGCTGAAAATATTAGCAAATTATCCACAATATTTATTATACCAACACAGAAGAGGCCATGTAGAACGTTTAAATTCTGCATGCCCAGATTTCAGTACAGGATCAGTTATGTGAGAAATAATCAATGATACACTTCTTTTGAATTATTTAATGCTAATACACATTAGTGCACATTTACTGCCACAATGAAAAGCAATTATTGCATTAAAGTTGAATAATTCAGCAGTTCTGTGTCAATTAAGTACATTTAATTTCTGTTTGTGTCAATAAGTCACCATAACTGCTTCAGAAACAGCATGATGAAGTCTTATGGAACTCTAATACGGCCAACACCTTTGTGTGTTTGTCATCTAATCAGAATCAAGAACTCAACAGTGCTGTGGTTTGACTGAGTGGACACTGAATTGAAGTTGTAATTTGGTAAGAGACTGTACAGCATCACTGGTCTGACCTCTTTTTCTTTGTGACGATGAGCACATCATTGAAGAGAAACAGGTAGTAGCTCTTGTAGCTGAAAGCCTTCCGGAAAATGCTGAGATCATCGGTGTACGCAGACAGCTCACCACTCTTTTTCAGCCAGCGAGATGACGACACTAATGGGAAAGGCTAAAAACATACATAAAGTGTAAGAGACACACTACGGGATTATTAAACAGCATGCCAAAGAATTTAAATACAAAGTTTAAGTCGAGAAATAATTATTTTGTTCTTAAAACACATCCCTTGCATTCGTTCATCAAAATAACTTGCTCTGCTTCTGAAATGACTTTCCTTTTCAGCTGATCTCTCTTGTTTTTCAACCCTTTACCTCTAAAAACCTGGGTTGTAATACTCACTTTTTATGATACAATCAATTCCAGATGCATAAAATAAAGTTGTTGTTTGTTTTTTCATGTTAAATTTATTCAGTCAGAAATAAGTGAAAGTGGTTGCAAAGGACCAGGTTTTACTTTTGAAATATTTGAAACAATCTTAACAGAGTGCTGTAGAGTTTTTGTAGGTCAGAACCTGGAAAGGAGGGCACTTCTGGTTCCATTGACCTGAAAGGGATAGTTTACCCAAAAATGAAAATTACATCATTTATTACTCACCCTCATGTCGTTCCACACCCGTAAGACGTTCGTTCATCTTCAGAACACAAATTAAGATATTTTTGATAAAATCTGATGGCTCAGTGAGGCCTGCATTGCCAGCAATAACACTCCCTTTTTCAATGAAAACATATTTAAACAGTTCATGTGACTACAGTGGTTCAACTTTAATATTATAAAGCAACGAGAATATTGCGCCAAAAATAACAAAATAGCGACTCCATATATTCCACAATATCTAGTGATAGGCGATTTCAGAACACCACTTCATGAATCTTCGAAGCTTAACGAATCATTTGTTTCGAATCAGTGGTTCAGAGTGCCAAAATCACATGATTTCAGTAAACGAGGCTTCGTTACATCATAAGTGTTTTGAAACTTCAATAGTTCACGTGACTTTGGCAGTTTGATACACGCTCCGAACCGAAGTTGTGTTTATTTGTGTAGATTATCAAGATGAACAAGACGTGTAAAAATCATAAGCTTTTGTTAGACACAGACCTTAATTTCTGCAATAATTCAAAAGCCAATGGAAAAATTCTGTTGTGTTTTTGTCAAAGGAACCAGAGTGATGCCAACTTCTGGGTTGGCCTACAAAAATACGTAATTACCGCAGCACTCTATATCTAATAACTAGGCCTCATCTGGGTCAGAAAAGTGAATTGTATTCTGTAAATGTGAAGTTCTTTATCAGCCACCTGCACAAACATGTACCTTGATTTTGCCAAACTCCATCTGTTTCTGGATGGTGTACATCTGCTCCGTCCGCTCCATCCTCCGGGCTCCATCATTACAGTTCTTCACCAACTGACAGGAGTTAAAAGAGAAAAAGATTGAAAAAGGCCTAAGTTAACTGTGAATAAAACGTTTCAGTACGGTACAGAGTTTGTGCTACTAAAACATTTCTGAGAAGCACTCAAGAGCACTGTCATATTTTAGGCAAATGGAAGTGCAACAGTGACTGAAGTAATACAATAAGTAAGCTGTAAACACACTTGTGCAACTTGTGGCTTCTACAATACCATACATCATTTGTTAACTACATTTTGAAAAGGTATAGTTTTTCAACATCCCTAGTTGCTGGATAGAGAGTAGGACCATACCTTACTGATAGCTTTTAAAGCCCAACGGGCAGCAAAGTATTCAGCTTTCTCTTTTGGGGTTTTCTGACAGATGGTCTATGTAGATATGGAAAGACAAACACAATATCACATAAATGCAATACAAGTTCGAGGGTCTTCAGGCTCACTTGAAAATGACAAGTAGGTTTGCTGCAGTCAGTGTGTTATGCTGCTTTCAGATCATCTGTTTCAAGATGAGTTCACATGAACTCTGTGGCAGCACGTGAATGATAAAACACATAAAGCATTAGCAAAATCTTTCATAAAACCATGTGCATGTAAATTAAGTTTGCAATAATTAAGTTAAAATATTTTTTTTAATTGCTCGCCAAGGCTACCTTTATTTGATAGAGTAAAAACATACTTTTTTTTTTATTTTTATTTTTTTATTTTAATATACACTATATTGCCAAAAGTATTGGGACACCCCTCCAAATCATTGAATTCAGGTGTTCCAATCACTTCCATGGCCACAGGTGTATAAAATCAAGCACCTAGGCATGCAGACTGCTTCTACAAACATTTGTGAAAGAATGGGTCGCTCTCAGGAGCTCAGTGAATTCAAGCGTGGTACTGTGATAGGTTGCCACCTGTTCAGTAAGTCCATTCGTGAAATTTCCTCACTACTAAATATTCTACGGACAACTGTTAGTGGTATCGTAACAAAGTGGAAGCAATTGGGAACAACAGCAACTCAGTCATGAAGCGGTAGGCCACAAAAAAAAAAAAAAAAAAAAAAAAAAAAATCACAGAGCGGGGTCACCGCATGCTGAGGCGCACAGTGCGCAGAAGTCGCCAACTTTCTGCAGTGTCAGTAGCTACAGACCGTGTGGCCTTCAGATTAGCTCAAGAACAGTGTGTAGAGAGCTTCATGGAATGGGTTTCCATGGCCGAGCAGCTGCATCCAAGCCTTACATCACCAAGGTCAATGCAAAGCGTCGGATGCAGTGGTGTAAAGCATGCCGCCACTGGACTCTAGAGCAGTGGAGACGTGTTCTCTGGAGTGACCAATCACGCTTCAAGCTTCAAGTCTGGCTTTGGTGGTTGCCAGGAGAACGGTAATTGCCTGACTGCATTGTGCCAAGTGTAAAGTTTGGTGGAGGGGGGATTATGGTGTGGGATTGTTTTTCAGGGGTTGGGCTTGGCCCCTTAATTCCAGTGAAAGGAACTCTTAACGCTTCAGCATACCAAGACATTTTGGACAATTTCATGATCCCAACTTTGTAGGAACAGTTTGGAGATGGCCCCTTCCTGTTCCAACATGACTGCGCATCAGTGCACAAAACAAGGTCCATAAAGACATGGATGAGCGAGTTTCGTGTGGAGGAACTTGACTGGCCTGCACAGAGACCTGACCTTAACCCGACAGAACACGAATTAGACAAATTAGAGCGGAGACTGTGAGCCAGATCTTCTCGCCAACATCAGTGCCTGACCTCACAAATGCGCTTCTAGAAGAATGGTCAAAAATTCCCATATACACACTCCTAAACCTTGTGGAAAGCCTTCCCAGAAGAGTTGAGGCTGTTATAGCTGCAAAGGGTGGGCCAACTCCATATTAAACCCTACGGATTAAGAATGGGATGTCATTAAAGTTCATGTGCACGTAAAGGCAGGCGTCCCGAACTTTTGCCAATATAGTGTATGTTTTAAAATGTCATTTATTCCTGTGATGGAAATACTGATCAGTTATTATCAATTATTATTGGTGCTCAAGTATTAAAAATGGTTCTTATTAATTTCTCAATGTTGAAAACAATTTTGTTGCTTAATACTTTTGGGGAAACCGCAATTTTTTTTCCAGAATGTTTTGATGAATATAGAGTTCATGAGCTTTTGATTGGTAGTGCATCACATTCCCTAAAAATATTAAGCAGCTGTTGGTTAACATTAATAATAATAAATACATTTTTCTTGAGCAGAAAAAAAACATATTATAATGGTTTTTGAAGGATCATGTGCTTTGCATCACAGGAATAAATTTCATTTGAAAATATATTTAAATGAAAACAGTTATTTTAAATTTAAACAAATACTCAAAACATTAATGTTCTTGCTGTATTTTTAATCAGATAAATGCAGCCTTGGTGAGCATAAAATACTTCTTTCAAAAACATTAAAAATCATATTTATAA
This sequence comes from Megalobrama amblycephala, assembly GCF_018812025.1. Classification (NCBI taxonomy): domain Eukaryota; kingdom Metazoa; phylum Chordata; class Actinopteri; order Cypriniformes; family Xenocyprididae; genus Megalobrama; species Megalobrama amblycephala. The sequence continues at coordinate 33,797,331 of NC_063055.1, forward strand.
CTTTTGACCAGAAGTGTGTTCCATGATAAGACTAAATGAAATAATACAATCTAATTGCACTTTAGTTTGTTTACTAGCAAAAAAGTATTACATTTATTTATTCCAATTTCCAAACTCATACATTTTCAGTATAAGAGAAAGTAGGAAGTAGAAAGGCAGAAATCTAGAGACAGGTCTAGTGATGCCTTAGATGTTTAATATAAAGCTGTTGGTAACAGGAGGAATGCGTCTCTTACGTCCAAAAGAAGAGGCAGACGGGTCACTCTCTGCATGGGTAAGATGAGGAAGGAGATCATGGGCAAACCTCCACACTCCTCACTGCCTTCAATCTGCTTCAAAGTCTCTCGAAATGCATTGTTGCTTGACCTAAAACAAAAATACATCACATGCCACTATGAGTTCCTATTAAACACTATTTTCCAATCAATACCGCTTTATTAGCATCTGTCCTTTATTTTATATTGTACTGTATGTACTGGCGCTTACAGTAGTTTCTGGAGCGTTCTCTGCTGGAAAGTCTCATTGGAGCAGTACACAATGTATGGCTCAAAGTGATGAGTTGCATGATTCTGGACTATATCGCTGATGTCCTGAATCACAGGGTATTTTTGGTGACGCTTTTCCAGATCTTCAAAAAACCTGAGAATAATTAGATATGGTGTATTTATGTGGGTCATTCTATGCCAAGTGTTGCAAACCATGGCTAAATAATACCACATTTATAAACAAAAGTAAACTGGTAAATATTTCTATTTGTAAATACATAAATATTTCCTAATTCTATTAGGCAATAGAAATAAAAAAGAGATACTGTAAACCTGTTTTGGGGGCATAACGCCACCCTAACTCAAACCAGACCACCAGGGGGCGCAAAAGCATCATGTAACTCTCTGCGGCACACATCCTCTGTGTCTTGTTGCCAGGGAAAACTTTTAGTATAGACCTTATTCACATCAGCGCCATGACAGGTATGAATGGAGGCTGTGAGAGCTAGACTTTTCATGTTTTCAGTGGTATCTGCTGTAAAAAGGTGTGTAAAGCTCACTGATCACTAATAATTTTTTTTTCTACAGCTCATGTTGTCTGTAGTTTTTTTGTCTACTGAAATTTCCTGGAAAGATACTTTTGCAGCGCTTCGTCAGCAGAACAATCCAAAAACACATTAAATAATAGTACAACCCACTAAAGATATCTATGTCTAAAGATGGCGCTGCTGTGAATAAGGTCAATGATTGTAAAAACATCAACATCAGGTCATGGTGCAATGTGTCTTCTTTACTTTTTTTTTTTTTTTTTTTTTTTTTTATAAAGTAAATGTAAGAATACATTTTATATTGTTAGTTACATTATTAGATGATGAACACTTGCTGGACTGAAGCAAGGTTTACTTGATTTTTTTTTTTTTTAGGAAAATCATGTTAAAATGAGAGTATCAAATATGATACATCAGACTTTTGAGGATTTCTACACCTTATCATTGTTTTGCATTGTAGGTTTTCCCCCCAGAACGAAAACTACAGAGCACTGATAATAAAACTAAGCATTTCAATCATCTTACTAATACATTATTTGGAGATATACCCCCGGTTTCCCAGACAATGCTTAAGCCTAGTCCCAGACTAAAATGATGTATGTTTGAGCTGTTTTAACTGAAAGCAACTAAGGCCTACTCCTGGTTTAATCTAAACCCTGTCTGGGAAAACAGGCCATAGAGTGACAACTGATATTTATATGCATTGCTGTTCTGTTTGAAAGATCTCATTGATTTACATAAACTATCAGAATTTCATCTTCCTTTTTGGTCATATAAGTAACAGCAACTGCACCAAACTGCATATTTGCTCAGTTTGGGGTGTTTTTTTCTGAGTAAATTTTGTCTAAATGGTTAAAGGGTTAGTTCACCCAAAAATGAAAATAATGTCATTTATTACTCACCTTCATGCCGTTCCACACCTGTAAGACCTTCGTTAATCTTTGGAACACAAATTAAGATAATTATCTTAATGAATGAATCAGCGTTATGAATCAGCATGTTGAATCATGATTCGGATCGCGTCAAACCGCCAAACTGCTGAACTCACGTGACTTTGGAGCTCCAAACAGCGGGTTCGACACAAAAGATTCATAACGCTCCAAAGCTTCCTGAAGCAGTGTTTTGAAAATGGCCATCACTATATAAGTCGTTATTTTGTTTTTTTGGTGCACCAAAAATATTTTTGTTGCTTTACAATATTAATATTGAACCACTGTACTCACATGAACTGATTTAAATATGTTTTAAGTACATTAATGGATCTTGAGAGAAGAAATGTCATTGCTGGCTATGCAGGCCTCACGGAGCCATCGGATTTCAACAAAAACATCTTAATTTGCTTTCCGAAGATTAACAAAGGTCTTACGGGTGTGGAACGGCATGAGGGTGAGTAATAAATGACATTATTTTCATTTTTGGGTGAACTAACCTTTAAATAACTATTTAAATAATATAAAAAAAAACACAAACTGAGCAAATATGCAGTTTGGTGCAGTTGCTTTTATTTATATGACCAAAAAGTAAGATTAAATTCTGAATATGTGTGTGTGTGTGTGTGTGTGTGTGTGTGTACATTACAGCGTTAAAGGCATGTATTGTATCTACTTTCTAATGTAATTTCTGGACTGTCACTAGGGTGTCGCACAAGACCCACACGAACTTGATACTTTGGGAAGACTTCTAACAGACAAGCTTAACCGCTGATTAACCTTAACACAGCTTCATTTCACATCAGTTACTTTCCTCTAGATGGAACTGAAATAAATATTGTTGCAATCCTATCAGACTTATGATAGCAACCTGATTGTAACAAAGCACTGTTCGCCAGAGGAGAACTGGCCCCCCGACTAAGCCTGGTTTCTCCCCAAGGTTTTTTTTTCTCCATTTTAACACCTATTTGCCACTTGTTTGCCACCTGATGTCACCTGATGGAGTTTGGGTTCCTTGCCGCTGTCGCCTTTGGCTTGCTTAGTTGGGGACACTTGACATTTGATATTCAATAGTATTCTTGACATTTATTCAACAGTGCTTCTGATCTGCCTGCATTGACACTATTATTTAAGAGCTGCTGTGCAGCCAAATTATGTACCAGTTATCAATGTAAAGCTGCTTTGACACAATCTGCACTGTAAAAAGCGCTATATAAATAAAGGTGACTTGACTTGACTGACTCTATTTCCTCTATTTTCAGTATGCCAAATACCATTTAGGTAATTAAAAGTTTAATTTTACCCCCAAACTATATGCAAGATACACGTATCAAACAGAACATCTTGAGTCTGTTCTTTCTAAGCCCTGATAGCAACTCCCTGACTGGAAGGAATCACTCCCACAAACAAGCTAATTTAGTGTGCTTGTTTCATAAACAACACCAAACTGCATGACACAGCATGTTTTGAAAGCTTTAGTATATATTAGAGCCACTTTACTTTACAGCCTATAGAGCCACACCATTCAGTGTTCACAGCAGAACACATACACAGTTTCTGGGAAACAGGTATGAAGTTTCATTGTAAATGTGTGAAAGACCCTGTTTTGAGAAACATGAATCCAGGCAGCAGCAAGCTGCTTAACCAGTTCAACCAGCATGTTTGAACATGTCCAGCAGTGCCTACATATACTGCACTCATGACTGCTGGAAACCAATGCATGATCGTGCATCCAGTTTTTGTAATAACCCGTAATAGATTTGGCTCAGAAAGGTGCTGAACCAGTAATTCCACTATTAATGATACACTATCATTTTGTATCTAAAGCTATTATCCTCAAAGATGTGGATGAAAACCATACTTAACTAGCACTCTCTAAGCTCCAAATGACTTAAAGTATTGTGTAAATAAAATGCAATTATTGGCCACATGGCTGACTTTAACTTGGTTAGATAACATATGATTTGACAAAAAGTTTCGAAACAATTATGATGTAATGAAGCCTAGTTTAGTTTAGCCACGTGATTTTGCTGCTCTGAATCACTGATTCGAAACAAAAGATTTGTAAAGCTTTGAAGCTTCATGAAGCAGTGTTTTGAAATCGCCCATCACTAGATATTTTTGAATAAATTCTTTTCTTTTTTCTTTTTTTTTTGCACACAAAAAGTATTCTCGTCACTTTATAACATTAAGGTTGAACCACTGTAGTCACATGAACTGTTATAAATATGTTTTTAGTAGCCTTCTGGACATTGAAAAATGTAATGATTTTGCTGGTAATGCAGGCCTTACTGAGCCATCGGATTTTATCAAAAATATCCTAATTTGTGTTCCGAAGATGAATGAACATCTTACGGGTGTGGAACGACATGAGGCTGAGTAATAAATGATGTAATTTTCATTTTTGGGTGAATTTTAAGAAACCAAATCACACCATGATAGAAATCTTTTGACATGCATATTCTAAAAACCTTTACTACTTTCCACAATCAGTTGTTAATCTATCATGATTCGCATTAAGACCCCATGCTGCAAGAGAATGACCTGCACTTGAAGAAATAATATTAACTCCTTAAAATACATTTTCTAGATTTCACTTTTCAACAGTCATCGTAACATGATCCATATTAGAATTTAGAATATAAGAGGATCTTTGTACCATTTGATCCATATTCAAATTTAGAAGGCAAGAGAACGATCATACCGTTTGCTGACTTCCTGGATGACAGATATGTTGGAGAACAGGTGATGGTGTTCCGTTGTTGTCATGGTCTTTTTCAAATCTGCACTGTCCTTAAAATGACGCACCAGAATGCTTAAACTGTGCTGGTAGGAAAATTCTGATGTGATGATTTCAAAGATGGCCTGCACAAATACAGAGATACAATATGACTTGTTTATTATTAAAAATTCTGAATAAGTTTTATTACCTGCTGATTTTTTTTCCCCCTCAAATGCCAGAAACAAGATGCCAGGAACCAATACACTGATATAATGTAGAAATATCAAGAACTTTTCTAGTCTCCAAAGAACCATATAACAACTCATAAACTCTAAAAAGTTAAGAAACTTTCATGATAAAAAGAGGATTGTATGCATATAGTATGCAGTTCAGTGGCAGGTTCGATTCTCGGCCAATGCAAAAGTGACTTAGGAGCAGTCATGGCCTTAAAGGTGCCCTAGAATCAGAATTTGAATTTACCTCGGCATAGTTAAATAACAAGAGTTCAGTACATGGAAAAGACATACATTGAGTTTCAAACCCCATTGTTTCCTCCTTCTTATGTAAATCTCATTTGTTTAAAAGACTTCCGGAAAACACTCGGATCTCAACATGACACCAACTGTTACGTAACAGTCGGGATCATTAATATGTATGACCCTAATATTTGCATAATGCCAGCCCATTCGACACATTAGACAAGGAAAGGCAGTATTAACGGCTGGATCTGTGCACAGACAAGGTAAGCAAGCAAGAACAACAGCAAAAAATGGCAGATGGAGCAATAATAACTGACATGATCCATGATATCATGATATTTTTAGTGATATTTGTAAATTGTCTTTCTAAATGTTTCATTAGCATGTTGCTAATGTACTGTTAAATGTGGTTAAAGTTACCATCGTTTCTTACTGTATTCACGGAGACAAGAGAGCCGTCGCTATTTTCATTATTAAACACTTGCAGTCTGTATAATGCATAAACACAACTTCATTCTTTATAAATCTCTCCAACAGTGTGTAATGTTAGCTTTAGCCACAGAGCATAGCCTCAAACTCACACAGAATCAAACGTAACCATCTAAATAAATACTTTACTCACATAATTCAAAGCATGCATACAGCATGCATGACGAACATCTTGTAAAGATCCATTTGAGGGTTATATTAGCTGTGTGAACTTTGATTATGCAATGTATATATAGTCGAGAGCTCGTGGGGCAGAGGGAGCGCATCTCTTAAAGGGGCGGCGCGCTGAAAAAATCAGTGCATAGTTAATGATGCCCCAAAATAGGCAGTTAAAAAAATGTATTAAAAAAAATCTATGGGGTATTTTGAGCTGAAACTTCACAGACACATTCAGGGGACACCTAGGACTTATATTACATCTTGTAAAAAAACAATCTAGGGCACCTTTAATGGTTAGAGAGTCAGACTTGTAACCTGAAGGTTGCAGGTTCGATTCTCAATACTGCGAGAAAAATGTAGGGAGGGGAGTGAATGAACAGCACTCTCTTACACTCTCTTTCACTCGCACTCTCTTAACCCCAGGTGCTGCAGCAATGGCTGCCCACGGTTTGTAGTGTGTGTTCACTACTCACTGCTCCTAAATTTTTTGTACCAACTTGGATGGGTTAAATGCAGAGGAAAAACTATGAGGATGGGTTACCATACTTGGGCTTCACGTCATGTAAGAAAAACAGAACGGCAAAGGAGTAATATGTTTGAATTCGTAGTATTCGAAAAACAGTAGGCAAAAAGTACCCGGATGACCTACTACTTCCGTCAAGATTCTGGAGTGCGCATTGAATGGACACATCCAATGACCATCCAATGAAGCCACAGGAGAGGATTTGTCAATGGCAGTGAAGCTGCAACTGATGCTGGTAGGTCACACGACAGCGACAACATGGCGGATGTAGTATGTCAAAATTTCATTCATACTACCCATATTCACTTTTTTAATGGTTTCAAAACAAATGTAGTACCAACTAGGCAGTATGTGATTTCAGATTCAGCAACTGATCTTGAAGAAACTTTAATGTGACATCAAGAACTCCATAGAACCATACACAGATGATTCTGGCAACCTCCATTAAATTCCAAATATCTCTTTAAAAGGCAGAAATGAAAAAAAAAGAAAAAAAACATTTCCCAGTTGTCTATGGTCACCACAGATTTAAGAATTGTGCACATAAAGTTAGTTATTTAAACACTTAATATTTGGCACGTAATTTGGCAAGTAACCTGTTCCACCCCAGCTGTGCCGTGGACTTGAATGCACCTCCGGTCAAGTGTGCTTTTCTAAGTGTCAGATTTATGATCTCCACCCACTGGACAACAAAATCACACAGACTTACATTGAAAGAAGACCCAAACCACATCTTGAGACAATATCATATACAGTATATCTATACTGTATCTATGAGAACTATAAGAGTTCTGGCATGTTTCTTTTACTCTCCTGAAAAGACTTCTTTAAAAGAACAAACGTGCCCTAAAAGGTTTAGGAATGAATGGCTTTTCCATGAAAATCCACAATACAGTCTCATTTAAGGCAGCAGGTGGAACAAATGAGCAGGTAAGAGTCAGATGTCTGGGTGTGTCTGTGTGGAGTACACAAAGTGAACTTTAGTATTGACACAGCCGAGTGAGTACACTCATATTCTACAGCCATCTGGCTAAGAATACATGAAAGTACTTTATTTACAAGTGCTAATGGCCCAAAATATATTTGGATACATCTTATTAGATTGGCATTTCTCAGTCATGTTTCCTGAGGACTCCAAACGGAGTATCTTTTGGATTTTACACACCAGAACCAACAATTAGCTCATTAGTATAGCACTCCATTAACTGAACTGGGTGTGTCAAATGGAAACATCTAAATTGTTATACATCACACTTTGCAAAAACATATCCGTCTCCCCAAAAAAATGTGGAAAAATGTGTTATGGTCTGATAAGACCAAGATTGAACTTTTTGGCTAAGATTGTAAAAGTTATGTTTCGCGCAAAAACATCAGAGCACATCAGCAAAACAACACCATATCCACGGTGAAGCATGGTGCTGGCAGCATAATGCTTTGGGGCTGCTTTTCTTCAGCTGGTGGAGGGAACCATCAATAGTATCAGTCGATTTTGGCATCTACTAGAAAGCTGAAAATGGAGAGAACTTTCACCTCTCAACATGACAATGATCCAAAACACATATCTAAATCAACAAAACAATGGATACAGTAAAGAAAGATTAATGTTTTGGAATGGCCCAGCCAGAGACCAGCCCAGAATCCAGTAGAAAATCTCTGGGGTGACCTGTACAGGGCCGTGTAGGGAAGATGCACTTTATCAGATCATTGTTGCAAAGAAGAGTGAGAAAATATTCCCAAGTCAAGAAGAGCCAAGCTGATAGACTCCTAACCAAACAAACTGAGTGCTATAATAAAATAAAAGGGTGCTTCAACTAAGGGTGTGCACACTTATGCAGTATGTTATTCCAAGTTTATCCATTTTTTTCCCCCTGAAATTTGCCGCTTTGGTTTTCAGTGGCATTGCATAGGTTGTCATTTTTACATTATAGGTGCAAAAGTTCTGATATATATTTGTTTAATTTTTACATCACAAAAACCAGTGAACGTGCTAAGACTCACTTCTTGTCTTTTGCGTTCTTCAGGAGAGATGATTTCCAAAATGCCCAAATCTTTCACCTAAGTTTGAAAGAAGACAATAAAAGTCTTTATTAGGAATCAACAACTCTTATACAAATATAAGCCTAATTATTTTGAATTAATAAGATGAAAATGTAAAAAATGCATTTAAGTTGAAACAATTCATAAGATTTTTTTCCCCTTCACAGAGGTTTGAACCACAGTTTGATCTAAAAGCGAGTGACCCTTTAACAGCATTTGACCCTCATCACCTGTTGTAGTTGACTCCATGTCATGTATGCTGCCCTATAGTTCTTCACCACAATGCCCTGATCTTCCTCTGGAGGCCCGGTCGGTGTGAACTCATCATCCTCTGTGCTCAGGTTGTTGGCGTTCAGACCTCGCTCCCTTATCTCCTGGTAAAACCGTGGCTCTAGAAGATGATTATGAACAACTTACAACTTGCTGTAGTTCAGATCTCAGCTTCTCCCCCAAATTTATTTTGATAAGAACTAGTCAATTCAGGCCTACAGTACTGGAAAAAATTGCACTGTCAAAATATCTTGATATCTGATTTTTTTTTATGCATCAACAAATATTACAGTTTTTACACTCACTAGGACACATTTCACAATACTTGGGTCATGTTTTCAAAACTCTTCACAAAGTGAGCACAACATCAGTCTATGTGGGCTAAACATTTATTTATCATTGCTTTGGAATAAAATGCATTCAATGACTACATCTTTCAAATTACATTATATTACTGAATTCACATTTCCCACATAGACACAACCACAGCCAAAACACACAGTTCAAAACCAAACATAATACAAAACTGAATAAGAAAAATTTGTTACATTTCTACATTAATACCATTTTGAAATTATTCTGAATCTAAAAAAAAAATCAAAACAATTAGATGTAGCTGAACACCTATACACATCTACTTAAAAACTTATTATTTTGTATTGTAATGTAAACATGGACTATGTAATGAATTCTAAACAGCAGAGTGTCATTCTTGTTTAGTAAAGAAACTTCAAAAAGAAAACACTGTATAATGCTACCTGTTGTTAGTGTTTTTTAGGTCATTGTTTTATGAGACAAACTTTGTTAGTGTTATGGAAGAATGCGTTGATTTGAGACATGTATGAAGGGTTTTGGTAGATTTAGTGCATTCTGAATGTGAGATTAATTGTGGTGGCAAGTTGAAAGTTCGTCAGGAGAACTGTGTGTTTTGAAAAAGAGACCCAATTATTGAGAAATGTGTCTTAGCAATTGTAAAAAAAAAAAAAAACAGGCTGTTTGGCTGTTAACAGTTATACTACAATTTAACCTTCCATCCCATTTTATTTATATGTTTTCAAACCAAAATCTTCGAACTGCATGTATAGTTCTCTGAGGTACAATAGTGACACAAAATGAAGTAGAAAAGGAAGGTTCATCCAGGCAAATTAGAATGTTGATTTGACAACTTTATCACCTTAGCTAGCTTGCATATCACAGTGGTTCTCCTGGGGACCCACTGCTGCACATTTTGTATGTCTCCCTTATCTGACACACTCAGTTCACTTCATGGAGCTCAAACTGATGATCTGAATCGGGTATATTAAAGAAGACATCAAAAATGTGCAGAGCAGTGTGTCCCCAGGACCGAAGTTGAGAATCACTGATATAATATCTCTCTAGGGAACAACAGTGAAGAACAAACCGTCTTTAAATGAGCCAGCATGTTTCCTGTTCCTGATCCTCCCCAATGTTCTCTGCGAGAAAGACAGCAAAAATACAAGACAATGTGAAAAAAATGCCTAACAATTTAACATGTTCTTTGATAGTTGATAACTTGAGAATTATTAGCAATAATAATTTATTTAATCTAAATGGATGACATTCCGCATAAATCTCATCTGATGGTTTGAATAAGGATATTGAATATGGATATAAAATTTTTTTGCCTTTACTGATAGAACAGCAGAAAGCTATATTTAACATTACTATAATCCTGTATAAAACTGAGTTTACTTCTTTTCTTTTTTTATTCAAACTCCTGCCTTTCACACTTGAACTAGTTAACCCTGAGACACTGTAAACCCTGGGTAAACAGAATCCTGAGTTATCTTACTTCACATTTCACACTGATCATAATTTAGGGTTAACAATTAAAGGGATATTTCACCCAAAAATGAAAATCATTTCACGTCATCATTTACTCACCCTCATGTTGTTCCAAACCTGTATGAGTTTATTTCTTCTGCTGAACACAAAGGAAGCTATTTTAAAGAATGTTGGTAACCAGACATCACCCACTGATGGCACCCATTGACATACATTGTAGGAAAAAGAATACTATGAAAGTCAATGGCTACCGTCAGCTGTCTGGTTACCAACATTATTTAAAATATCTGTGTTCAGCAGAAGAAAGAAACTCATACAGGTTTAGAACAACATGAGGGCGAGTAACTGATGACAAAATTTTCATTTCTGAGTGAAAAATCCTTTTAATCCTGGATATTCATAAGCTGCCATTTCACACTGTACATTCCAAAACCCTGGGTTAACATCCTTATTTGCTTATTTGCAGTATCAGTGTCTGATTGTAAGAAAAACACACATTATGTTTACATAAATGCTCAAGCATTGCACATACTGTATTTTGTCGACGTTACTATCAAGTTTATCATGAATGGACATTTCGGACTTATAATAGTAAGAATGAAACAGTCTCTTCTTCACTCCAATTGTTGGATTTTCTATCAGCATTTGACATGCTTCCTCTCAAACACTGAATTTACTGTTTATATACAATGCACAGTGTTTCTGTGACTGTCCGAAGCATGTGAATAAGAGGCACGCAATTGGTTGTCTGTTGCTAAGCGTCTAGCAGTAACATTCTAACACTGCAGCCTTTCACACTGTACAAGTTTGGCACCACAATGCAGGTTTAACAGTGAAAATCAGTGCTACTGCTCCGAAGTTTCATAACCCCGGGTAAAAAGCAGTGTTAACCCCGCTTCTAAATAACAAGTGTGAAATGTTCCTTTACCCGGGGTTAAAAGCGGTGTTTAGAACGACGATATCCCAGGGTTAAGCGCAGTGTGAAAAGCCCTATTGTGGATTTAACTACATTAACTCGAAAGCATCCTAGTGGTTTAATAACATAATAATCTGAGAGCAAGATACTTGCCTTGCGTCCCGATTTGTGTGCTTGCTTTTGGTTGGCCGCCTTCTCTTCACTGACCAGTGTCAGCGTTTCTGTTTGGAGTTCGCTTGGCAAATCCTCAATATTTAAACTAGTGACTGCAGCACGGTACGATTTATTCCTGCGATTTCTCCTCATAGAAAACCCATCACCTGCATCGCTGTCATAGTCCTCCCAGGAGATATCTGTGGACAGCAGGGGGACGGGTAGGGTCACCACGGTGGTGTGGTGGCGGTTTTTTGGACGGCTAGTCACAGCCAGGTTCTTGGGAATGAGCTGTCGGGTGCCCATCTTACGAGCTGCAACACTCTGGGTGCTGAGTACAGTTCTCCTCTCATCATTTGGTGAATTCGCACTGGACAGGTCGATGCTTGAAGCCGAACGTCCTGGTGGCTGGTCCAGCTGAAGGGCTGAGCTGAAATAGCTCTCCGGAAGAAGAAGAGACTGGCCACCCATGGAGCCATCAGATTTTCTGTTAGACATGGCACCTGGTTTCTTGTTTGGCTGGTTGAAAGTGTTTAGCACTTATAGAACACCAGCTTGGGGTCGCCAGCAGACCACTGCCCTAACCTGTTACAACAGAGATGGGTGGAGTGAGAGAATGTTGGTGTACAGACCAACCCTGCTCCTGGGGACCCACTGTTCTGCAGAATTTAGCTCCAACCCTAATCAAACACATCTGAACCAGCTAATCAAGCTCTTCGGGATCGCTTGAAATTCACAGGCTGAAGCTGGTTGGATATAAACTTTTAAGGGCAGTGGGTCTCCAGGAGCAGGTTTGAAGACCTTTGGTACAGAGTCTTTAATTGTAAGGCTTTGTCAATCTACTCTTTGTCTACTATATTCACTTAGGGTTCAGTTAGGGTTGTAATTCTGTTTGAATGTAATTTAAAAAATGTAAGGGTGGAAGCCTTTTCATTGTTAAAGATCTGAACAGAAGTAAAGGACAGGTTAAGTGCAATGAAGGTGAACAAAGCAAATGAAGCATTTATAATGCCTATTAAGAAATATTCAAACCCCAACAACAAAATACTCAATGAAGTGAAAGTAAAAGTTATTATGAACTAGACTTTGCTTATACTGTATAATAAAATTACCATCTAAAGTTAATGCAGCAACATGTCCAGCTTTTCACTCCAAAAACAATATTACATATATAAAACCTATATTTTTTTGTTTGTATAGAGACATTATTTTTATTATATTGTGATAAATCAGCAAAAATTTTAAACAGTATCATAAATACTACCATAAACACCTTAAAACTATATATTAAAGTGTTAGTTCACCCAAAATCTTACCCTCATGCCGTTCCACACCCGTAAGTCCTTTGTTAATCGTCGGAACACAAATTAAAATATTTTGATGAAATCTGATGGCTCAGTGAGGCCTGCATAAGGACCAATGACATTTCCTCTCTCAAGATCCATAAAGGTACTAAAAACATATCTAAATCAGTTCATGTGAGTACAGTGGTTCAATATTAATATTATAAAGCAACGAGAATATTTTGGTGCACCAAAAAAAACCAAAATAACGACTTTTATAGTGATGGCCGATTTCAAAACACTGCTTCAGGAAGCTTCAGAGCATTATGAATCAGTGTATCGAATCAGCGGTTCGGAGCGCCAAAGTCACGTGATTTCAGCAGTTTGGCGGTTTGACATGCGATCCGAATCATCATTCGATACGCTGATTCATAACGCTCCAAAGCTTCCTGAAGCAGTGTTTTGAAATCGGCCATTACTAAATAAGACGTTATTTTGTTTTTTTGCCGTACCAAAAATATTCTTGTCGCTTTATAATATTAATATTGAACCACTGTACTCGCATGAACTGATTTAAATACGTTTTTAGTACATTAATGGATCTTGAGAGAGGAAATGTTATTGCTGGCTATGCAGGCCTCACTGAGCCATTGGATTTCAACAAAAATATCTTAATTTGTATTCCGAAAATTAATGAAGGTCTTACGGGTGTGGAACAGCATGAGGGTGAGTAATAAATGACATTATTTTCATTTTTGGGTGAACTAACCTTTTAAGTCAAGTCACATTTATTTATATAGCACTTTATACAATAAATATTGTTTCAAATCATCTTTACATTAATAAAAAGGAAAATAGCAGTGTTAATGTTATAAAATTCACCAATTATGAAACAAATTAAATTTCAGCTGTAAAGACGCTCTACAGAAGGTAACAGTGTCATTATTCAGTTCAATGTTGATTCAATTAAGTTCAAACTGGTCAATGTCGCAAAATTAGTGTCATTCTCCAGCTCAATTCAGTTCAAATTTAGTTTTCCTCCGATAGTTTCAGTACATTTAATCAATATTACTAAATACTTATAGTCTTTTAAAACTTTGAATATGTTAATGAATAAATAATATATGAAAAATATCACATTTTATGATGAGAAATGTTTTATTATGAATAATGAGAATTATGGAATAGACATGTCTTTCAGTTATTTGCCACACCAACATGGGTTTCACTGTATATTTTAATTCACAGTCTTCCCTGTTCTTATGCATTGCAAAAAAAAGGTCCTGGAGGAAAATATGCTTCATGTAGCTCCATCTGTTTTAAATTTAACATTTTTCAGCATTGCCAAAGCATGATACTGCCACTGCCGCTATTAACACAGCCTGTTATCTGTTTGGAATGTCCCTTGATCACGGAAACAGGTGCACTCATTCACAGTCAGAAATCATGTGAAACATTTCTAAAGATTGCATAATAGTCATAGAATTACTCTAAACAAACAATTATGCCACTTGGTCAACACAATTAGTTCAGTTGCCATTTAAACTCAAAAATAAAGGTTCCAAGAGGTGTTTTTTTTACAGCAATGTCATAGAAGAACCATTCTGGGTTACCCAAAGAACCTTTCAGTGAGCAATACTTTATATTTTAACATTTCCCCCCTCACTGTGAAGATAAAGAACATTTTAATCATCTGAAGATCATTTGTTTTCAGTGTAAAGAAACTTTTGTGCAATGCACAACTTCCAGGGATGTGAACTAATGATGGCGGCAACAACAACAACAACAACAACAAACTTTATTTTTAAGATTGACATTATAAAGTAAAAGCCTGTGTTAATGACACCTGTGGTCATAACAGATATGCTATAATAATATCAAAATGCAAAAAAAAAAAATAAATCGATTGGGCTGAACTTTGTTTTTCAGAGCCGTTTTGACATAGAGCATAACTGTTGGATAAAACCATATAGACACTGCGGGAATCTTTCAACACAAAACTGATCACAGTCACCCGGATAAACAACTCACTGCACTTCACGCCCAGACAAACTAGTTACCAAAACAAAAGCACTTTCATTCTGTTTAAAGGTCATACATAAATACTGGATTGACTTACCCGGCTAATATCACATGCACTGTGCTTTTGAAAATGTGCAAATGTCAGATTTCCCTGCACGGATCCAGAGCACATTATATATATGTGTATATATTTTTAGCAGAACTTCAACACATTCCTACACCACCTCCGCCGTCTCTGTATTACAACTACATACGTCACTCCAGGTGAGCCGAGAAACACCCACCTGTGATGCGCTTATACTTCCTCAAACTCTCATACATTGATTGCAGAATCTTATTTCTTTTCATACAAATTGGATATTAATTTGTGCACTTATGACCAGACAGAATATGTGTTTTATTTATTTTTGTTTATCTATTTTCTATAATCAACTTATTTTCCTGTAGTCTACTTCAACTGTAAAATGCTCATTGCGCCATCTGCTGGTAAAGTTTGGCGCTAAATGAATACATCGCTAAACCCCGCCCCTTTAGTTACGCTTGCTGATTCTGAATTCATGAACTAAACCTTCATTGAAGTTCATTCTTCTAATAAGCGTTCAACTTTCTATTCAACTTTCACACTGTCACTTGTCTTGCAATGCCTGTTCAAATGGACTGTATAGTCATATTTATGAGTAAATATTACAAACACTATACTAACATCTGTACAATACTAAACATCCTGCAATCAGGTTTAATTATTGAGGTTTAGAATATTATAAATAATATATAGGCTATATTTATAATGTTTATGTACTACCTATTTCCTCCTATCTCATTAACGTTAATTTATTTCTTGCTGGAATTTATTTGTAACATTCAGGCCTGTAACTTTTTATTCAGTAAACCTCTGTAAAAATAAATCAATTTAAAAAAGATTAGCCTATATATCAGCTAAAGCATCACTGACACTGCTCCTTGTTTAACAGTTTAAGCCTGAGGAGCTGAATTGTCATTTTATAACAATGTTTAATGTATTGGATGTGTTTTTGTAATGTATATTAAGTATGTCAGAGGCAAACATTATTTAAATTTTTATTACATTACTTGTTTTGCCATTGGGAAAATTAAAGTTTACAATAGTCTGAAAACCATGGGGGAACAAAAACATGTAACTGATATTATAGGGCAGTAGGAGCTTATAAGCATTGAAGTAATTATGAATAGAAAATCTTCTAATGGCAATGGCGTTCATATCTTTGATTTCAGCATCATTATGGCATCTGATAAACAAAAGCAGAATGTTCCCAAACACAAGGAGGGCCATGCTTATCACTTACATATACTTGTAACTTGTGTGTGTTTTTTTTTTTTTACAGTTGTACAGAAAAAAAAAAAAAAAAAACACTTAAAATACATCAACTCTAAACATAGCACAATGTATGACACAGGAAAGACAAGTGATATTATGCATGTGTAAATATGCACACACATATACTTTCTCACATATGCACGCACACATATAGATTCACATCCGGCACTTTTCTGATGTCCAGTTACACTATTAACAACACATTAACAATAGAGAATGATCTACAGTTGCCAAGCAGAGAGGAAAAAAAGCTTCATTTTTTGGGGGGGAACACAGCATGGCGGAATACATTGTCATGATTTCATGACATATTAAGCTACCAACATCATTTCCCCTCCTAAAGTGAATTTCCTATGTAAATCTCAGTACAGATGATAGGGATTTTTTTTAAAATTAAAGATGCAATAGAATATTTAAGACATTGGCTTCATATGGGTTTTACTTCTTAAAATCCTTTCTGATAAACATTTCAAGCTTTGTTATCTGGGAAGACTTTCTATGGCCAGATATCAGTTATGATCTCTGACACCATCTTCTGGTGAAATATTGTTTTTGCATTATGTACAGTGGGGTCAAATGTCCAAAGAAACTACTGGTAAAATATGTATACTTTTTTGATATTTCCAAATTGCACAATTATTTTATAAAAAGAAATAAAGATGTACCATAACGCAAAGCATCACTTTATGTAAGTATACACCTGTTCAGCACTATCATACTTCATAGATTATGACCACATGAAGTAAATTTTAAAAAGCATTCAAGCAGAGTACATGTGATTTCCTTGACATATATTTTCTATCTATACATGAAAATACTACTAGAGATTTGAAATGAGACATAAAACAAGCAGGAGGGAGATGTGTGAAGTATTAGTTGAGGAGTGCTAAAAATATTTTCAGAATTTTCTGCAAAATAATTTACAGAACTTTTTAGTTCTCAAGACTGCTAAATAAATCATATACACAAGACATGACCACATTAAAACATTTGTTTCATTAATTTTCACTCATTTTAATGGTACAACGCATCTTCAGAACTAAGACTCTGAAGAAGTGATGATGAAATGGTAGAGCAAGCAGAACGCTGTCTGGTGACTCGTCTGTGGTTTGGGTCTAAAAGGTCTGGCAGATTCTGAACCGTGTCAGCAGAGAGTTGTGCAAGAGTAGATGGGGACTACTGTTTCGCTATGTCGCCTTTCTTTAAAATTATCTGCCGTTGCCATGGCGCCAGCTTGGTTTCATCATAGCCTAGTGTTCGTAGTCGCTCCAGTTCCGACTTCTCTTCGCTCTCCTTCTCCATTCGCCGTCGTTCCTCCTCTTTTCTGCAGGGATGAGAAAAGAAAATGAGGTACATTAACATGTTTTTGATGAAATTACATATAATGCACATTAATACAATTAAAATGTAGCATAGTCTTAATGGAATAGGAACTACTTCTACAACTACCATTAGTACTGCTACGATTACTAGCGAACATCTCACCTTTTCTGTTCCCTGTCCATCCAGGAGTGAATAAAAGAAATTAGAGGATTACATGATGTATATAAATATATATCTATATTTTAAAATTTTGAAAAGAAGTCACTACAACATTCAAAATCACTACAACAGAAAATATTTTACAGTTTTACTTACTTCTTACCACTTTGGCATTATAATCCACAAAAGATATTGAGAGTAAAAGACAGAAAATTCACAGATTTGCATGGAAGAAATGCATAGAAGAAGACAGAACTATAAGTCTTATTCATTAGGCTAGTCATAAATAGCATAAATAAAGCTATTACTTTTTGATATTAGAAATTGGTTCCCTTTAAAAGTTATGGTTGTTCACAGTACTGAGATAAACACTAAATTGTTTGAAAATGTGATGAATGAGGTTTACAAACAATAAACAGAAAAACACAGGAGATAATTAGAAGGAAACGGAAAGACAAAATCAAGAGCCCTGGCTTTAACTTACTTCTCTTCATCCAGCTTTTTCTTCATAATATCTCTCCTCCAGGCAGGTAAGGAAGCCAGACGGGCCGCCTCTTCTTCAGCCTGTCACACACAGGAAACAATGACACATAGCTGATGATGAGATCAGCAAAGATTTTTTAGGTTAATAACATTTTGTGTAGACAACTTCAAGAGCTGCAGTGACCTCAAAAAAATCACAAAACATTAGAGTGAAAAAAAGATATAAAAACAGGCACTGGGGCGATACCCTTTCAAAAGATACTAATATGTACCATTTAGGTACTAATATGTACACATTAGGTACTAATATGTACCTTTAAGGTACTAACATGCACCCCTTAGGTGTAAATAAGGTACAATGGGTTGTTTTGAAAGGGTACTGCCCTAGGGACAGCTTTGTACCTTTTTTTTTCTGAGAGTGTATGTAAAATTATCTTGAATGCTAGAATACTGGAAACACTAAAAAGCTCAATAGACAAATACTGTGAAGAACAATACATCAATCTAAAAATAAATTAATATAAATAAATAAAAAACTAATCCTATCACTTTTATAAGCCTGCCTGTGATCCTGAGAGGTCCTGAATGCTGCTATCAGGCCATGCTAAATGTGTCCTGAACATAACGACAGTAGGTGCGTTTAACATGAAGCGGTGCTGCGCAGACCGAACGGTGTATGACATCAAAGTACCCAGTGCGTTCCGGTGGGCTTTCGGTGCGTTCCAAGTGGGCTATATCGCCCTCTGAAGGGCACTACAGAGTGAAAACAATCATGGCCGCCATATTGAAGGGTCGTTCCAAACCGAAGTGCTCAAAACTGGCAACTTCAAAGGGCCCTAAGGAATGGAGGATTTCGAAGGGTACAATGGATGGACACTTCGGACCCCCATGATCCTTTGCACAGGGAAGTTGTTTGATGTCACAGAATAGGTACAGGAAGCTCGGAGTTCGATTTTACCTATAAATGTATGTATTGTATTTTTCTATACTACTGTAATATTTATACGAGTTAGATTTGGTACATTGGTGTGGTCAAAATGACATTGTACTTCAACAAAAACAGCTTCCTTTATCAGTCCATTCAAATGTTTCAAATACATAGACACAGTGTACATTATATTTGACGTAAAAGACCGGCAGTAGCTTATAATGTTACTACAGTAAATGAATGCGTATTAATACAAAGAGTACACCAGGGGAAAAAAGACGAAGGCACCTCCTTGATTGTCTCGTTAAGATGACGCAGAAGTGCGTTCCAAAAAAATAGTTTTTCTGACCCCTACACCCTTCATCCCTTCGAAGCTCTCACTACAGAGGGTAAACCCTTTGAAGTAATTAGGGCATAGGGGTGAGCCCTTCCGAATGGAATGCAGGGTAAATACATAGAAAGACAGTGCACTCGTATTATTATGAAAGGGAGAAAGTGCAATGCGCAATATGGTGGAATAAGTCCCGTCTTCTAAAAAAGAGCCAATCGCCAATTGGTAAAGTCATTGCGTCATTGGAGCTGCCGTTTAAAGCTTCGGTTCTAGAGAAACAGTCAGACACACGCTTCCTATATGCATGTAGGACTGTGCATGCCCATTAGCTTGATCCTGTCTGAAAAATGCCGTTTTTTTTATTCATGATTCGAGCGTTTAGAAACAATATTTATGAGACAGTTGTTGTCAGATTTTATTGGTGATTTTAAATATAAAAATTTAATCGAAAGCTTGGCGAACAGCTTTGGAGAATTAGATGTTTCCCCATTCAAAGAGATAGGAGCTGCACTTGCATGCCCAAGAGGCATTTCAAAGATGGCAGCCAATTGAAATGACGTCTCTTAAAGGGACTTTGCCGGTACACAAGGAAAACTGGCCGTACGCAAAAGGTAAAAATAGAGAAGTGCCGGTGTTCTGCCAAATTTCGAGCCCCTGCCAGATTATTACCCTCCTAGTATTGGTAGGTTTAGGAGTAGGTGCTGGGAAGGTGTTAGGATTAGGCAATCAGGTAACGACTTCAACGAGGGGGTAATAATTTGGCACGGGTCGTAATTCGGTACAACACCGGTACTGAGTACTGGCCCACTTTAAGTACTGAGAGTACCACGAGAGCGATTCGAAATCATACTACTCTCTAATCGCTCTCGCAGTACTTTGATGTCATACACCGATCGGTCTGCGTAATGCCACTTCAAGTCGAACACACCTAATAGGGCAAAGCACCTTATATAGAAAAGTACCTGATATAGCACCTGATATAACATCATATTATTCTACTTAAGTACAGTTTTACCCATCTCATGTTTTTATTTTTGTGCTGTTACATTTACAATCAGAGCCCCACCAAAATATTCATTCAAAAGATAGACCTCTATATAAACTGAATCGTGAATTGTAAATGTGTTCAGCATTCTGTAACAAATATTTTCTGATTTTCTGACTATTTTAAGTCGTAAAGTGATTAGAACATATTACAATTCAGTGTATGAATTCGGCAGGCATTTATTATGATACTAAGTGGGGCAGTGGGTGCCTGAGCCCTCCCCAGCTCTACAGCGCAATTTTCCGCAATTTTCCAATGTAAATCTGTGGTGAAAAATGGAACTGCAGCACGTGCTAATGTGAATAATGTGAAAAATTCTATTCTGTGAATAGAAATGACTTTCTTTTCCTCACTGGAATTCCTCCATATCATGTAACATTCTAAAACAACATTCAGATGCAATAAATACTAAGGCAATACTCGTTCTATGCGTGCCTGTCATTCAACATTAGAGCGCCACCCTCAGGCTGAATAACGCAAGGACATTAGACCTCTGCCAAAAGTGTTCTGCATGTGTTACAAAATGTTTATCATAAACTAACGCTAAGACCCAGAATATGCCCTACCTAAATTTACGGTAAGGAACCGCTACTGGTCTAAACTAGAGGTGAACTTGGATGCTCCAGTGCAACCAAAACTCCTCCAACATAGTAGGATCCAACTATTTGTACAAATTCCGCGGTTTTCATACAGAATATGCCACCAAACCCTTTAAGACACTCTTAAAAAAATACACAATTTCTGTATACACTGCCCAATAAAGTTTTTTTTTTTCTTTCACTCAGACAGGTAGTGTGTGCACAGTGTGAAAAGTGATCTTCTTCCTCCATTCAGATGGTAACTATAGCCCAGCAGAGGGGGAGGCCATCTTCAGCTTCTCATTTCCCCTCCAAACGGATCGATTACCTCAAATGCTACTGTGGAGCCACATCAGTGGTAACAGCCAGAGTAAACTAATCTGTGTCTTAATATTTCATTATTCCCCTGGGAATTATATGCCAAGAAAAAAAAAAAAAAAAGGGAAAAAATTACTTAAAATTGCTTGATAAAATTGCTCGATAGATGAAGATGCTTGGAAAATGCTTTGATAGATGCAGAAGTTTAGAGGATGCAGCTATAAATGATGAAACACATGACTGCACACTGATGTAATTTCTTGCTATATAACAATCAGATCAAATAATTAGCTGTTCTTCCATCAATACTTCCATTGATAATGTAGTATTGCTTTTCTTTAAAATGTTGAGTTGCCTTTGGATTCTGCCTAATAATTTGGAAAATTTGAAAGACATTAAATGACAGCTCAAAAAAGATATTATATAACCTCTTCATGAAGAAGGCTATACTGAATCTATAGAAAAAAAAGAAATTCTATTGCTTGTATAAGAGAACCCAGTTACAGTTGAAAGTTTGTAGTTGAAAGGTTAGTGAAAGAACGATATTTAGAACGATACTGCCAGAGTTAAATGTTAAATGTAAAGAGAGATAAATGTATTCGTACAGAGAAATATTTTGGTCTCGAGAAAATATTTCACCTAAAATCAAAAGAAATTATATTTTGCATTAAGAAAATACGATATATATATATATATATATATATATATATATATATATATATATTTTTTTTTTTTTTACCATTATGTAAGCATTAAGGTATGAGAGGCTGTGCTGTATCGTGAATAAGTCACGGCTGAAGGGCGTTGTTAGGCACGACGTGAAGCAGAGTGCCTGCAACCCCTTTAGCTGTGACTTATTCACAATACAGCACTAGCCTCGAGAGTACCTTATTGCTTTTATAAAACGGTTACCAAACAATACAAATATTAAAGCCAGAAATATGTATCAATGCAACTTTCATGAAGTAAACTTTTTCTAAAAGCCTTTCTTCCACCAGAAAAAATAGTCCCTGATCGTGTTACAGAATGCTGAACACATTTACAATTCATGATTCAGTTTATATAGAGGTCTATGTTTTGAATGAATATTTTGGTGGGGCTCTGCCCCACCTGCCCTTACAGACGAGCTGGTTTAGACTGATTGTAAATGTAACAGCAGAAAAATAAAAACATGAGATGGGTAAAACTGTACTTAAGTAAAATAATATGAGTTAATTAGAGATGTCACCTAAAACATTTTACTTTTACCTCAAAATATAGAGCACATACTACAGAACAGAGTTATAACATTGTGCATATTTAGTATCTGCCATTATATACTTTTCTAATTTACACACTTTCAATACTGCTGGAGTTCACATACTGTACACACTTACATACAGTCCTGCCTTCTTAAGAAAATGGCTGCTAAATGCCCTCAAGAACACAGCTTGAGCTTGACTCCAAAAATAGCCGTGATGCCATAGTTAACTCTAATTCTTATTTAACTCTTTAGATAAGTTAAATCCATGGAACCTAACAAGAGTTGATAATTTGTAGAGCAATAAATTATTGTACTAAGCAAGCATTAAATTGTAAATTTAAGTCATTTAGTAAAATATATGTTCGTAAAAAGGTGTTCAATCATTTTATTGATGTTGTAATAGGAAATCACAAATGAAATGATCTTGACTTATGTATCCAATCATAAACTTTAGTTTTATTTCATTTTGTGTATATTTCTCAAAAAAAAAGAACAAACCATCAAACTGACACTTCAAACATGGCTAGATGGAACAAAACTGAAACAGCTGAACAATTTAAACGCCAATGTTATGTGTAAAAAAACTTATGAATATCAATGGCAATAAAAACCTTCGCAGTTAACTTAAGTAGAAATCCACCTGCTTTTTAAAATCTCTTAAAAACAACACTGCCAAACACATCTGCTATCAAAAGATAATCAACCTGAAAGATAAACAAAAAGGTCAAGAATTCTCATACACAAATGCATCATGGTTAAATAAATAAAAGCATTGATTATGTTCAGAAACTAGGAGTTGTGTGTTCTTAACTCAAACAGGGCAAGAACACTAAGAAAAGAGGGAACACATTCTCTCTTATACTAAAAAATGATACTGATATTTTCCAAATAATTATGCAACATGCAAAATAAACCATTTAAAACAGATGATGTAAAACATATTGTAACAGCAATTTATGTCAATGGTCTTCTTCTGATACACTCAACTTTAAGTCACACAAATACCAAACAACAGTCCAAAGTTACAAAATTCAAATGGCTTCATTTGATGAATGAATCAGATGAAATTCTATCAAAATGATGTTTAAAAAATGGTCAGAATAATCTTACATTTTAATTTATTTGATTTCAAGAATATGTATTTTGTGCTTCAAAGTGTGAGCTGATTATTTACTTAAGTAGCTATAACAATTGATGATTTAAAGCACTTTCAACAGATGGATATCACTGTTAAGATAAACTAGCACACTTAAAGTGTGTGTGCATTATTTCATTGTTTATAACTTATATACTCACTGAAAAGTTGTTCTGCTAAAAAAGACTGTGATCTTTCATTCACTTCACCCTGTGAGATGAGGTGCTGTGTTTTCTTTGATATTTCTATGTATTTATTGTTTAATCTGCATGACAGCAGTTTGCAAAACATATCAATATCGACTTATGAGGTCTAAATTTACATTTTACACCACAGCTTACAGTTGGTTGTAAGAAGTCTGATGACAAATGATGACGGGACAGAGGTTGTTGCTTAAATTCAGTTAAGCTCAACATTTGATTGTTTATTTTGACAATCAAGACGAGAACATTTTCTAAAAGTAAACTGCCCCTGTGACCAAACTGTTTGCTGATCTGCTTAACACAAGCATTTATTCTGTCTCCTGATAATTGTGTTTCATCCTTCAAATAATTTGACCTGATAAGTCAGATGTCAAACATCTCAGCTTCCTTCTCTTTCCAGAAGGCGAAGCTTCGATCAATATATCTAATAATTTCCTCATTGCTAAACTCTTTAAGTTCATAAATAAGCTTGATGGAGTCCTCATTGGGCTCCTCTTTGGTATTTGCTGGGCCCTGTTCGTTGATAGTGTGTGGGGCTTCCATCTGCGGGCTTTCAGCTGTTATGGTTGCTTGCGTTACTGTGTTTTCTGACTGTGGTGTCCCTTGTGCTGCAATGTTATCATGTGGTAGCAGAACTTCAGTACCACTCTTCTGTATTGCTGTATCATTTGTAATGTTCTCCGCTGAGTCTTCTAAAGAGCCCTGCTGGGTGGCCATTGCACAGTCATCTGAAGTTGGCCCTGTGTGTTCAAAGGGGACATCTGGTGGTGAAATACTTGAAAGACTTGTGTCAGCTGGAGCCGCTTGTGATATGCTTACGGATGACTGCAGAACCTCTGGAGGGAGAATGAGCTCAGCAGCTTCCAGCAGCCCACCACCCTCCACAGAGTCACCAAAATACTTCACCTTGATATCCTCAAATCCATCTGACCAATCACGTTTCCCTTTCTCGATACTCTCCATTACCTCTCGGTGGAACTGGCGGATCACTTCCCATGGGTGACTGCCAAGTCTGTCAAACATTTCATAGCAAAGCAAGTGGCGGAACTTCCGCTCAGTGCGGGACATGTTCATCTCAAGAAGCTGGAAGTAGCCAAGCATGAAAAGGTCAAGGGTTAGACTCTCATATTGAACAGGTGACCCGTTGATGTGGGGAAGGAAGTGCTCAGGCCAGTAGATCATCTGAGCTCGACTGAGTCTCCGGATTTGTCGCGTGGGCACCTGGCTTATAATGGTCCTCCAGTGGCCAAGAAGATTTCCCACAACCTGTCTCTGTTTCATGAAATACAGCAGTTGGTCATCCTCCATTTGCATGGTACCATCTGGCTTAGCTAGGTTCTGATAATACAGGGAATGACAGTCATTCTCTTCAACACTTAGAGTCTTCCCTCTTCCTGAGCACTTGTAGGATTCAGTCATTGTGTACTTTCTCCAGTGTTCCAGGAACAGAAACACAATCCTCTCCTTTCGCATCTCGATGCACTCCTGGACATAGCTCAGGTCTGTCTGCACCTCTAGACTGCGGGTGAGCTGCTCTGAGGATAGTGGATTCATAGAGATGTCAGGGTGGTCATGGTGTTCTGAGTCAGATGGTCCGGTTCTTTCAGGCCCAGTGTATACCAAAGTTGCATGGGACTGTGTTATTGGTTCCTCATTCACCAATGGTAAATTTGGATCTTGTTCTATTGGTGACCCATCTCCGACTTGTGAGTTGCTCTCACAGAGAGAGAACAGCAGCTCATCCTCCAAGATTGGCTCTGATGGGTAGCTACATTCACTAACTGCCGGCAAGGACC
This sequence comes from Megalobrama amblycephala, assembly GCF_018812025.1. NCBI lineage: Eukaryota > Metazoa > Chordata > Actinopteri > Cypriniformes > Xenocyprididae > Megalobrama > Megalobrama amblycephala. Next base: position 33,823,048 of record NC_063055.1, read on the forward strand.
TTGTACGTTTGTATATGCGGTTCATTTTGTCATCCTCATACTTTGACTGGCTATGAATTTCATAATTAGCTTTCAGGTTCTTCACTGACACACCACACTGCTTAATCTCCTTCTCCACTTCCTCTCGAGTGGAGAATGATTGTGATCGGCCAATGTTTCCAGAGGCCACTGTATTTGAGATTCCTGTTTGGCCCTTTCCATTCTTCAGACCTTCGTACGTATATCCTTGAGTGATCATTTCCAGAATATCGATCTCCTTTCCACCCAAAGTGGCGAGCAAGATGGCCATGCTTTTGAGCAGCGTGGAGATCTTGCTGCACCAGGCTGGCAAGTCTTCTGCTTGCCCATGAACCTGTTTGGGGTTGACAGAGAAGTGGTCTTGGTTCAAAGCTGCAGACACAGGTAAGAGTTGCTTCAACTCTTGCTCCAGCTGTTCCAGATCTTTCTCCACTTCTGTCACTTTGTGCATGACCTGGAGGTTCTCAATCTGCTTCTCAATGCGGATAAGGTCGTCCTCTGTCATTAGCTCTCCAAATGGACCCAGAATAGCATTGTGCACATGAGAATAATGCCAGTCTTGGGCTTGATAGTATCCACTGGCAGCAAACTAAAGTAGGTTCAGAAGAGGATATAGAAAGGAACAAAACAGAGGAGGGGGTGCCCTTCAGCTTTTGGATCCGATGCGTTACATACACGCTTTTAAATTCTCTTCACCCCAAACGTTTCAAACTTTACATGAATTTAGTGGTGCGATGATACTGCCTTGTTTTTACTGAGTTGACTTGCAAAGGAAGATTCAGGCAAAAAAAAAAAAAAAAACAAGCAAAAAAAAACTGCAAGACAGCTCATTTGTCTTAAAATGTTTCTAGGGTTATTAAATGAAAAATCTGGGTTACTTTCAAATGATTGTCTATGGATACAATCAGTGACATGCTATTGAATACTACAAACAATAATTTCAATGCAATCCTCAGTTTGTAAAAAAAGAAAAGAACAGGGACTATACAGAAAAATGCTTACTGTGGAAGCCCTTACTGTGGTAGTAGGTAAGCAAATTTGAAACTTCATATTTTTGTAAAAGTGTCCTTGTGGGACTTTTCAAGGTGGAGTTTTGAGTTACCATCATAATCTTTGTGGATGGAGTGTGCATAATTCACTTCCATGTAAATATTTTATGTTTAACATAAAGCTGATATATGTGTTATGTCACTTCCTGGTATCCTTGTGCATATTGGGTTTACTTTTTAGCTGGTCATGGCATGAACCGAAAGATTAGTTACAAATTTGTACAGACAGGGTTGGTAAGCTATTCTATAACACCTCATGATTACACATGTAATGTTCAAGGCTTGCTGGCCACTTTTCTGCTAGACTTCCAATGTAAGGGTATTTAGAGTAATGTAAGTGTTGTATGTGTGTTGTACACTGCAAGTGTATTTGCAGTACATGTTTCCCATTCAGATTACTTAAGACAAGTCTAAATTTTTTGCCTGTAATTCTACAGCCTGCCACAGATGCTGTCCATATAGGTATTCATTTGAAAATGACCCAGAAGTTTCCATACTTTATCTGTAATCTATATTTAGCTTGTGTTTCCAAGGAGCATGACCAATTTCCACTAATCTTAAAAAAAAAAAAACTAAAAAAAAAACTAAAAAAAAAAAAACTTTCAGGGCATTAACAAGATATATGAAAGTATAAGAAAAACTAAAAGCTTAATGAGTAGAATGAGCAAGATGACCAACTGCACTTCATGCTGTAAGCGCCAGCTGCAGTGTGAAGGGGCTTTGCATCACACCACTGAATCCCCATGTAAAAACTTAGAGCTGTCGTCCACCATCGCCAGTAAGCCACATTAAACTAATACTTCCTTAGTAAATGTCAAACACACTTAGGCTTGTGTTGAGATGGTCACGACAGCCCCAAATTAAACACTGCATCACTCAACACAGAGTATAGGAAAAGCCAACCAAATGTCACACTGCACGACATTCACTTGAGTTCCCGCACTACGAAAACCAGACCAAATAAAGATTGAGTATTATTTTAAAAGTCTGTCTTCACCATAGGCTGAAAACCATGTCTGATCAGTAGTATAAAACTCTTTACTCTTTAAAGAGATAGTTCACCCAAAAATTTAAATTCTGACATTAATTACTCACCCTCATGTCATTCCAAACCCTGTAAGACTTTCCTTCATCTTTGGAACACAATTGAAGATTTTGTTGATGAAATCTGGGAGCTTTTTGTCCCTCCATTGATAGCTACGCAACTGACAATTTGACACTTCAAAAAGTTCATAAAGAATTAAGGCTTTTATTAACACTTTTATATCTTTTGTGGTAAATGGAGACTTAAGCATGTTCGCTTGACGTGCGAGAACCAATGAGGTTCATTCTCGTGTGTTACGCAACACATATAAGCTTCCGCAAGAGGTTTGTTCTCATTTGTTCTCACTTTGACGAATCAAAACGTTCATAAAGAATTTAGTCTTTTATTCACATAAAACATTTTTCAACTTACACATCATTTGTGGTAAACGGAGACTCAAGCATGTTCGCTTGACGCGCGAGAACCAATGAGGTTCATTATCGTGTGTTACGCAACACGTATGAGCTTTCACAATAGGTTTGCTCTTGCACTTCAAGCGGGTTCGGTCGAGCTTCTGTTTATGTTTGCTGATCAATGTTTATATGTGAATGAAGGCCTAAATTAAATCTGTTCAGCATATCGTCTCTTTAAAAAATTTGACTTAACTGCTCAATTCATTTGGATTAGTTTTACGATCTCTTTATGAACTTTTTGAAGCGTCAAAGTGTCAGTTGCATAGCTGTCTAAGGAGAGACAGAAAGCTCTCCGATTTCATCAAAAAGATCTTAACTTGTGTTCCGAAGATGAACAAAAGTCTTACGGGTTTGGAACAACATGTGGGTGAGTAAATGATGACAAAATTTTTAATTTTTGGGTGAACTAACACTTTAAGCTTTACAAATCAGAGCCAACTCTAACATACATGTTTGTTTTACCAGCTATTTGACTTTGCAATCAAGTACATCCAGAAGGACACATCGATGTATTCACAATAAATATGTAGGGAAAAAGTAGTAGCCGATAGCCTTTGATTCGATAATACCATCTAAGGTAAGTATAAGCAATCCAGCCAAGCTGACTAATGCTTGCTGTCATGTAAAGCAATGTTCCTTGGACAAAATATATACAAATATAATACCTACACAATATTATTGATTCAATCATCAATAAATATCTCATCCCAACACTAATTCTCAATCCTTGCATCTCTTAACTACACATTTCTTGGATTTATGTAGTGACAATTCCTGCTACCCCGAAAATGTCTGCATTTATGAAATAATTCAGAGCAGCACAAATGTTTGCTCATTCACACAACACTGCTATGGTTACCCAGAGATCATAAACTTATTAGCCAATTTCTCATTAGGGCCTAATGGAGAAGTGAATGATCACAATTTTTTTAAACAATTTTTTTCTAAATTGTTGGATATCATTTTCAAAAAAAAGTGTATACTCAAAATCACCATGCAGACACTCACTGCTCAGCTATCCTCCATGTAGATACTGTAGCTCAAACCTCAATTTCATCTTTATAAATTTACATTTGAAATCATAATAAAAATCGAATGAGGTGATACTAAAGCTCACACTGCTAAACCTATAGGAGGATAGTGCTGAACTCATAAGCTGAGAAAATGCACTCATTTCCATGTATTAATTGTAAATGTTAAATTGTTAGTCTTTTTTATAAACAGCAGTCTATATAAACATTTAAAAACAATTAGACATGAACTGTGAGATTGGCTATGTTCAGAAGTGAATACTAGCTTTTTATTTAGTGTGCATTGTATACTGCCTTGTGGTTACTATTAACAGCAGCATGCTACATTGTTGTCACATGACCACATCATGTTACGTGTGAGTGGCATCCAGGTATCATCTAGTATATAAAAATGGTTATTTTGTATTTTAAATTATGATGACCTTAAACACGTAGACTTAAAGCCACAAAGCTCCAATTTTGATTCTGTGGTGTCTTTAAGTATGTTATGAAGTTGGGATTTGAAAGCTTTGGTTTAAGTATCTAAATGTTGAAATCTAAGCTGGATAAGAGATGCACTGCCTCAGCTTATGCTTAAAACACCAAACTGTTTCATCACTCACCTTTCTCTTGTTCTCTTCCTCCTCCTGCATCTTCACTTGTAGTTTCCTCACCATCACCTGTCTCTTCCATTCTGGGATGGCTCGGCCCTGCTCGTCATGTGTGGGCACCAGACTCTCAACATCCACCATACTGGATTTGCTCTGGACTACAGCAGTATTTCCATTGACGGTGGTTGCAAGCTGCTCACTGCTCTGAGAAGTGGACAGGTTCTGGGGCGACCCACCGCTTGTCGTGGGAGTGGGTGGCGTGGATGGACAAATAGGCGGTGGAGATTCTGGTTTTGCGGATTGGGTGTCATTGGGCTGGGGTTTTGGCAGAGGCTCCGGCGGCGATGTTGGACGTTCCTCCTGGAATTCAAAATGATCAATTAGAATTGAATGTCCCAGAAGAAAATACAGAAATAGTGACAGCTGATTTAAAAAAAAAAAAAAAAAAAAAAATATTGCTTGTTAATATTAATAAATGTCATTCATCTTATAGATTTTTTTGTTTATTTTTGTACAATAAACATTTTTGTTTTGCGTTTGCTATTTGATGTTCAATGTAAAATCTGATTTTTGAAGCAAAACTTGAGAATCTCTTGAGAAACATGAAAAAACTCTACTTATCAAGAACTAATTTTCTTACCAAGAACCAGTGTTCTTGAGCTGGTTATATGGTTTTTTGGAGATTAAATCATTGCATGTCTCATACATTTTAAAAAATGCATTACAAAAACTAAAAACAGAGCAATTCCAAAATTCAATCCTAATTATGTCTTCATCATACTCAAAATCACCAGTTTGAAAGCTCAAATGTGAAAAGCTCAGACGTGTACAACTTTACCGCTGTGATGTAATAAAAATGGCACCAGTACATTTCAACTTATTGTCGGTTTATAAGCAATGTTACCTGTTAGAAAATTTAGAGGAGATAAATGTTATCAACACAACAACAGATACATCTGTAATTACAATATTTATAATCGTTACTCAACATTAAACTTTTACATTTTACACATCATGTAAACATTTCATTTCATTTCCAAGTGTCAGACTTTTTGTTGTAGTCTAGAATTTACTGGTCAGCAAATTAAGGCAGATGAAAGGATTTTAACGCTCCACTGTCATTTCCTCAATTATATAACTTTAATAAATTGTGCTATTGTTTTACAGCTCCAATAACTGAGTTACACAAGCCTCTCACTGAACTGGCTCACTGAAATATCCTGGACAATAGATTTGGTGCCCGATCGCTGAGCTGCACATTTATAATGCTCCAAACTACGATTTTATACACTGTAATTTTGTTCTGGATTTCATTACTTGTTGTGGCCCTAGCAGTTTTATTTTGGGAATACTGATTCCCAATATCTCCATAATAATAACTGGAAAGTATTATTCAATACAGAATTCTTTTCTCATGTATTTAAGAAAGCTCACTCCATGTCCTATGTGGTATGGTATCTATGTGGCATATCTGATTTGGCTTTTGTTTCTGTCGATAAACATCAGTATTTCTAATGCAAACAATATTACTTCATATCTCAAGCCAAACAATGACATTGACACCCAAATGAGAGATAACAGGTTACAAGTAGACAACGGCTATAACTCATATCATAAAATAAAATACTTTTCATTTCTGAGAATCCCTATTAAGAATATACATAACTCAATACAAACTTATAAGTAAAATATTACAATAATAACAATGTTCTTAACAGGCTTCAGAAATTGAATTGTTTTCACTTTATAGTTAAGAACTAAATTTTGTAAAGAAAAAGTAAAATTAAAAAAGAAAGGGTGCGTGACCTACGTTGTTCCCCGCTGTGCTGCTGTTAGAGAAGACGGTCGTGTAGCCTTTACTGTGAGGTGTCGGCTTCAGACTCTTCCCAGCTTTAATTTCGGCCAGAAGCTCAGAATTATCTCCAGTGGGGGACATCATGTTGAAGGATTTATTGCCTGAGATAAAGACAGAGGGAAACTGAGCCAGGATGGATGGATGCATGAAGCGAAAGAAAGAGACACACCGGACAAGCTTCTCCCCTAAATTTTTAATTTAAAACCCCAGACGTCTAAACAAATGTCTAAAGCACTCGGTAACTGTGCTAGTACTAAACAGTTACTAATTAAATGAATACACACACTGAATAAAGTATAAAAAAGAAAGGACTAAAAGTAAAGCTCAAAAAAGAAAAATGTTCAGGCCTTTGTTGAAGTTTCATCCATCAAAATTATTTAAAACGTACATTATGTAAACGCCTTGACCCACTGCTATTTGTAGAAATATATTGTAATAATAATTCTAATCATCATAATTCTCTGTGGCAAATTTGTTGAATTTGGCTGAAAGAACAATAGTGGCTGGCAAATGAGGCCCAACGGGATTTTATGAGACTTATGATGTGAAAATATGGAACTTAATAAATTTAAGATTGTTATATAACATAATCTACTTGACCAAAAGTGGCCTCTGCTCTTTAAGTTTTAGTCTCATAATACATTGCAGTGCCAGGAAACAAAAGGTTGTTGTACATAGTGTCTAATAACAATCTCTAAACAATCTCTAAACATGATTTTATCCTCTTTATATATGGAAATGATATAAAGTGAGAAAAAAAAACAACAACTTTTAACCAGAACGTTTAATCCACCAGAAAGGCACTAAAGTATTACCGAATATAAATGAATGCTGACAGCTACAGGTATAAATAGAGCACAAAGCTACTTGGCAGAAAACAGAAAAAAAGCATAGCAAAATAATGTACAAATAAAATAAAAATAAATATAAATAATAGAACAAAAATCAGTAATTAAAAAGTATAACTGAAGACGACTGAGGTATCTGCACTACTCAAACTCTCAACATTATTTTTCAAATATTTAATGTACAAACTGAAATAAATTAACAGTATTAAAGAAATAATAAAATAAATGTACATCACCTGCTGTTTTTGATTTAAACCTCCAGAGTGCCTCGTAACAGACGTGCTATTGTTTTGTCATAGCTGTGGTTATGAAAAGTCTTCTCAGTCCAAGAGAACCGGTCAGATCTACAACCCTCCTGATTCAAACTCTCCTCTCCTCCCCCAAGAACAAAAAACACTGCGTTTGCTTACTGCCGGTGGCTCATCACAGTTGGGGGAAGTCTGAACGGATCAGCGGTAATCAACTCTGACAAGAGACTGCTGCCAAATTGGAGCTGGATTTGAAGTCCACTCACTGACCTTACGTCCTCTCCTTACTCTCACTGACCCTCCTCCTTACTCACACTTCCTTCCGATCAGCCACCCTCTCGCTCTAACTCTCCAACTCTTGCTCAGCAGCCAGCTGAGTGGATTAACAAGGAAGAGTCTCACGCATCACAATGAGCGACACATAAACAGTGAATAAAATGACTGAAAAAGATGCTTTCTTTTGAGTTTTTTTTTTCATTAGATACCAAGAAATACCAAATACCAAAGAAAGAAACACCCATGTCTACAAATGACCATACAAATGACCATTCCCCACCGAAATATAAACAACTTAAACCAGCCTAAGATGGCGCCTTAGTTGGCTTAGCCGGTTAAAACTGGTCTACTTGGTCTCCCATCCTAATCAGCTTAAAGTGTCAAAAACCCCTTCAAAACCAGCAAACAAGACCAGCCAGGAAAAATAACACTAAATAAAAATTATAAAATGCAACTTACGATATCATCTTGCATAGATACAACAACAAAACTTTATGCTGATCAACTTTTAAAGGGATGTTTGTGGAAACTCTACAGTATTTTGGAACAAATATATAATTCCCTAATCCACAAGAAAACATTACCAAAATCTGAAGAAACTAGTTGAGAACCACCATTGATCATATTCAATAAATCGATTTAAGTGCCTAAAATCCTAAAATTTAACTAGTTGCTTATTAGCATGCATATTACTAGGATACTGGCTGTTTATTAGTACTTATAAAGCACATATTAATGCCTTATTCTGCATGACCATATTCTATATCCCTTAATCCTAGCCAATACCTAACAACTACCTTACTAACTATTAATAAGAAGTAAATAGGATTTCAGTGAGGCATAGTTAATATATATATAGGTAAAAATTGTGGTTAATTACTACTGTATGTCCTAATTTATTCATGCAAATAAATTAAAATGATTATATATCACACCTCCCTTTGTTGATTTATTTAAAAAAACTGTTGAAAACATGATGTTATCATTCATATCATTCTTTACTTTAACACTGACCATTTACTTGGCAACAATGCAACAAAACATCACCCGTTTAGTCATTTCAGGGTAATTAAACAAAGAAAGAAAATCATCAAAAGGCTTGAAATATCAAAATATAATTTATAATATTTTTAGCTATTTTGCCCAGCATTAGCTATTACTATAATTAAAATAAATCATATAGCTTAGTACAAACACACATAGTACATTACCTTCAACCTTGACTTGGCAAATCTTCATTTATGACTTGTAGCTAAATATCACTTTAATATAACTTAAACAAAGGCAAACAGAAGAACTTGTGCCTGAATATGAGCAGAAAAAAAAAGCATCAAGATGTTCACAATAGCTGTGCATAGTGAGGAATGATGTGACATAGGTTGAAGGCGGTGTGTTGATGACAGGGCTAAGTCAATAAGGCCGCCCACTGTTTACACACCTTTATACTCATTCACCGTATGACTCTGCAGACAAGTGTCAAAGGACAGCAATTCAATCGATGGATAGCTTGTAAATTCAATATTTTAATCAAAATCGTAAATGGATTTTATTCCAGAATCGATCTTTTAGAGGAGAAGTCAACATGAAATCAAAATTCAGACATAATTAATCAGTGCATTTCATAATCTTTTATCAAAATATAACAACTTGCTCTGAGTCTGAAACAACTTATCTGCTGATGTCATCAAGACCTCATGGTTGTCAACCAACCACCTGGCTCTATTCTAGTATGACACACCCACTTTTTTTAACAATCATTTATCATTGACTATCCTGTTTCACTCAGAAATATATGAGTAAAAAGGGTTGTGAATGCCATTTCATGTTGACTTTATTGTTTTTGCGATAGAGTGTTTTGAGCCATAAAACGACCTCACCCTCCGCACAGTTTATCAATCAATATAGCTAAGCTGCATTAACATTAATCACAGCTGATGTGCCAGAGTCCCCATAGCATCTGGGAATTCTGTGGGCTGATTGCACCTGGAATCACAGGAAAAACTCACTCTGGGTGCTGTGGTTTCTTTGGCTATCTGAAGTGACAAGAATGTTCATGGTAATATTGAAAATTATAGTTATACTTCAGCTTGTGGTCCAGTAGCCAAACAAACACCACAATTAATGCTCTCAATGAAGGGAAATTAGAAGTTTTAAAGTAAAGAATGAGACATAAATACCAACACACACACACACACACACAAACACACATAATGAGATTGGGGAAATACTTACTCTTCCTCTGACGGAGTGTTTCTGGAGCAGGATTGACAGAGCAGGGAGACAGATGCGTAGAGGAAAGATCTTCTTTAGAGAGATAGCGTCAGGAGAAGAGAAAAATATGAAAGCCAGAAGGCACAGGAAAGTGTCCATGCAAAGCAGACAGCCAGAGAGAGAGAGAGAGAGAGAGAGAGAGACAGATCCCAGCAGACAGGTGTTAAGTAAGACAGGTGTGGTGAAGACAGACACAGAGGATGATGGGACGACAAATACAGTAAGGACATAGAGAAGATCAAACAAACAAACAAAAAAACAAACAAACAAAAAATGAAACACAACATTGTTTTGATAACATGTTTGCCTCTTCACTAAATACAAGAAGGTAGTTTTACCTTTTTAATTTTTAAATGAATTCAAACGGCAAAAAAAAAAAAAGATTAGGTACTCAATTAACATCTACAGCAGTGGTTCCCAAACCTGTCCTGGAGGACCCCCAGCCCTGCACATTTTGTATGTCTCCCTCATCTAACACACCTGATTCAACTCATGTGCTCATTAGTAGAGACATAAAGACCTGAAATGGGTGTGTCAGAAATAGGGAGACATACAAAATGTGCAGGGCTGGGGGTCCTCCAGGACAGGTTTGGGAACCACTTCTCTACAGTATATATGTTCTAAAAATATTTGATTGAAAACATTTAATAAATTCCAAAAACCAGTAAAAAATGGAACAGGGCAATAAAACACTGGATTTCATCTAAAGTGGTTACTCATGCAAAACTTGCCATCAAGCTGTTTGTTTGGTTGCTAGGTATTTGTTATGCGGTTGCTAATGTGTTCTGAGTTCTTAGTATGTGCACAGGGCATAAAACTAACTTTTGCCACACCTGTCAATGGCCATAAATATTTTTTTTCCTATCCATGAAACCAAATCCAAATTTTAGATACCAGTGAAAATTCACAATTTTCAGATACAGAAATTTAATAAAGTAATTAATTAATCAGATTAATCTTTATTAAAGTTACAAGAGCAGTTATTCAGTCAAGAGCAGTGAGAGATATTTCTTTCTTTTGTTTGATTAACAGACAGCAGCAGGAATATTAGACTGCTGTCACTTTAAGAGTGATTGCATGGATACAATATAATGATGCACGTGTTTTCTCTCTTAACTGTTTTTTCACTTAATATATAACGTCTCGGTTAATGATGTAACCCCCATGTAACCTTTGTTGGTTGAACGCTACGTCGATACTGACATGATGGGGTCCCTATGGAAAGCTCTACAGCCACTGAACTTTGTTACTAGTGTTGGAGACACAGATGCTGGCAAGCTGTTGTGTGCCCTTTTGGTAACTGCCCTCTACACAGACGTAACCTACCCAGTGCACCCAAGGCCAAGGAAAATCTCTGGGAACGATCATAGCAGCTGTTCCTCTATCGTGACATTACATGGGGAAGAGTGCTTCGGATCTCAATTCCTATATTTTTCAGCCATGACCCTGTGTTGTTAATACTGGGGAGGCATGCCTAGTCCAAGGGATGTTATAGAGACCACACCCTGTTGAGAGTGAGGTAACAGAGGAGTCAGCCCTCACTCCCAGGGGGCATGGCTTGCCTTGGGACTGGTTCACCAAGACGATGGCATCCACTATCCAGTGGGCCAACCTCTGTTTGGAGACAGACTTTCCCTTCTGCTGACCTCCAAAGCAGACAAAGAAGTTTTGCGTGTGGTCCACGAAGACAAGCAATGCGCAAACAGGACACAGCAACACGAGGGCTGGGTCTGCGCAAGTTTACCACCTGATCCCTAAAAGGAGGGGTGGGAACTTTGGCCACATATCCAGGCCAGGGTCTCAGGATCAAGTCAAGAACTCAAGCCTGAACTCAAGGCACGATTCGCTGACCGAAAATGCCTGCAGGTCCACCACCCTCTTTAAGGAAGCGAGCACGGTCAGGAGCACTGTCTTTAGAGACAGGATTTTAAGCTCAACTGACTCAAGCAGCTTGAAGGGAGCTTACTGTAGACCAGAAAGGACCACAGAGAGGTCCCAGGAGAGGATGAGGCATAGTCTGGGAGGATTTAACCTCCTGGCACCTCTCAGGAACCTGATGACCAGGTCGTGCTTTCTAAGTGACCTGCCATCAACAGCATTGTGATGTTCTGCAATGGCGGTGACTTAGACTTTCAAGGTGGAAGGGAATAGCCTCCACTCCAATCTCTCTTGGAAGAAGAAAAGCACAGAGCTGCTCGGCCATTTATAGAGATCTTCCTGCCAGGAAGAACACCACTCAGTGAACAAAGCATAAGCGTGCCTGATAGAGGGGGCTCTATCTTGAGAGATAGTGTCTACCACCGCCGGAGTTAAGCCACTTAAGTCCTCCGCGACCTGTCCAGAGACCACATGTGGAGGTTCCAGAGTTCCGGATACAGGTGCCATATGGCGCCTAACTCCACACTGAGAAAAGAGATACTCTGCGAGGGGAAGAGCTTGCTCTTTTCCCAGTTATCCCAAAACTGCAGATTCTCCACCTGGCCCCCCTGTGGGAGAAGGAGTGGTACGTACACCATCTCCTGGTTCAGAGCAGCTCCCTCCATCTCTGAGCCACCCGTCTCAGGATCACTTCGATGTACGCGTAGAGGGTTTATTGGCCTGGACGGGCTGTGTTGCATTCCTGGACCACCAAGGTGGACATCATCTGGCCGAGGACCCGCACCATGACTGCAACAACCCCGGCTCAGAACTAACCTCGTGCAGCTCTTTGAGAGCTTTTGCCTGATGGACCTACAGGATGGCCATGGCTTGCAGGGCGGAGGTGGCCTGTCCAAAGCCCAATGCCCGTGGCGGGCTAGGCAAACATGGCTGTCAACTCTGAATCAGATTCAGCGTGCGTTACCACCCCCAAAGTGGGAAGCTCAGATTCATAGCGATCGTGGCCGTCTGATGAAGCCAGGAAAAGACCGCATCCAGAAAGACATGGACAGAAAGACATCTTTAAGAAGACGCTCGCCACCCGTGCTTGCTCATTTAGGAAATCTGCTCTGAACGCCGAAGCACTAAGGGGTGAAACGCTGCACTTCTCCATACACAGCAGAATGGAACACTGCTGGATGCGCCCTCAGACTGGCAGAGAGATCTCCAATGACAAGCTGCTTTAAAGCAATTAAAAATGCTGTTTTTGGAGTTGATCTCCTTTTTAGCAATTACAATTGCTGTTTGCTCTTTTCAAGAAATTTTTTAAAGTTATTTATACCCGTTTGTCTGGGTAGGTGTGACTTGGCATGCAAATCTCACTGGCCAATGTCCACTGGCTCGTTTAGTTACCACTTCGAGGTGATTGGGCTCCCAGGCGAGACCCCATTACATTTGTATTGACATAACGTCGAACATGACTGACTGAATGGGAACTGACTGTGTACAAGTTTACTCACCAATACGGCCATTTTCAAGCACAAGACAATGTGAAATAGAGTTCAATTCAGTATTCACATGATCTGAGACATGGCTTTTAGGGCACACAATTCAGATGTTTGTGCAAAGAAAATTTCCCACACAGAGAGTAACGAACTGAGTTCCTTTTTGCATCTTGTGCTTTAATAGTTCAACTGGCTTAAATTTTCGTGACGATGTAACACTGGCCCGTCAACTGTCCTGAGCATCGTTCATGTTTGTTCACGTTCATGTTCTCACAACACTGCATTGCTAGAATTCATAAAAATATTACTGGCCAACTGGTGATTGACACAGTTTAATATACTCGCCAACACCGAATTTTTACTCTGATTTGGCTCTTGGCAAGTGTTAATTTTAAGCCCTGGCACAGAGTATTCTTGGAGGTTGCTAGGGTGCTCTGGTGACTGCTCAGGTGTTCTTGGTGGTTGCTAGAGAATTGCTAGGTGGTTTCTATGGTCTTCTAAATTGTTACCATGGAAGAGGTTGCAAGGGGATAACTGTGTGGTTGCAAGCAAGTAAGCAGGTGCTTGCTTACTTGTCCAAGCCATTTCTACACATTTTATTATCTGGCAGGTGAAAATTGCACCTCTGCTCATCTAATCATACGAATTTATCAATACTGTGCAGTACAAGTCACACAATTAACATTTAATACATATGGTTATGAGTTTGTTCAAATGTATAAGCAATAATAATAGTGATACTTGGCATAGCATACAGCACATCCTGCATGGTTGTCATAAATATATTGGAAGAATTAAGAGATTTCATGATTGAGTACCTTAAAACACCAATTCTTTGCAACAGAAGAACGAAATCAGGTGTCCAGCCAGAGAGTGTTGGGCATTCTGTCTGTGTATTCACTGCTTTTGTTTTCTCTTTCACTGGCCACCATAGATGCAAATGGATGGTGTAATTCCATGGCCAGTGAGTCTGTATAAAGTGCTACATTTCCCTGACAACACTGAATTGTACAACACATCACGTATATTGCCCTGTCCTGAAGGCATGACAAGTATCCCTTGGAGGAAGAACAATTAAGTAAATGGTAGAACACTAAACCCGATTTCAAAGTAACAATAGCCCATGTGCATTAATTCGTAAATAGACTTTGGAATGAGCGGGCCGCCAGAGCTCATGTTAACAGGGTAGAACTTTGTAAGATTTACCTTGTGGCCATTTCTACATCTTCCATCTTATGCTCTTGGTGATATTGAGAGTTGGACTGAACATGGACATGTATACTGATATCCACAACATCTGGTTTAAATAAACAGTTTAGGATTGCAGACTAAACAGCATTAATATTTTAAATTAGATGTTAGATTGGTTGCACATTTACCCATGGCTAAAGATCCATGGAAAACAAACACAAATACGTAAATTGAAGTTTGACACCTATGCGCTCACACCAGTCATGTTAAATCTCGAACAGACATGTTAATTATTTTAAAGGAATATTATCCGTTTACAATTTATCAACAGCATCTGTGACATACTGTTGATCACCACATACAATTATTTTATTGTTTAGCTTTAGATGGTTACATTATTACTGAAACTAAAAGAGCTTGAGAGTGGCATTGTGTAATAATGAGAAAGCTGCAGAATACAAGTAAAAAAGACATTAAAAAAATATTTCATAGAGATAGTTTTCCATGGTCCTGCTCTCTGAAATATAGCCTAACATTGATTGACAAATGCAACAGATGCCTGGCTCCCATGTAATTTTAGTCACATGGTGTTTTTTTCCCCCAATAGTTTAAAAGGTTTTGATTAATTACTTTGTCTAAAGTACTTAAAATCAATCTACTGTAGATATTTGCCCTGCTGCAATTTGGTCGTTTCCTAGAATTTGGACTCTTATGGTGCGTTCTACCGGACGCGAATGAAGCGGTAAGCGCGAGTGATTTACATGTTAAGTCAATGCAAAGACGCGAATTGACATCCTGCGGCGCAAATGACGCGATTCGTGCGAATGACGCGGCGGGAATTGAGCGATTCGCGCGAATGACGCGATTCGCGCGAATCGCGCAAGTTGAAAAATCTGAACTTTGGCGAATTTCCGCGCCGCATTAACCAATCAGGAGCTTGCTCTAGTAGTGACGTGACGTAGCGAGCTGAGGCAGAATTTCGAAACAACAATGGAGGACAAAATCATCGTCGCTGTACATCTTCATACATTTATAGAAACAGAAATAAAAAGGATCGTGTTTGAAAGAAAGTGAATGAGGAGGTCGGACAATCTGATAAGTTGTAAAAAACGGTCTTTACCATAGACTGTAAAAAAAGATGGACGACGCGACGCCGCTTCCTTCCATTGTATTGAACTGAAGCCAAAATGGGCTGATGAATGGGCGCTGACACGTTACGCAATACGTCAGAAAAAAAAAAGTTTGGAGCCTGGGCATGCGCAGAAGGAATCGTCGTGGAGCCGGAGGCGGAGTCGCGATATCAAACTTCCGCCCAGACGACTGCGTCATCATTCATGTATTTTAAATAGACTATAAAAATTATACACAATTTAAAAGTCTACCTATAAAATAATAGGCTATTCTGATTCTAGACCAATAATATTTTTGAAACAGCAAATTCAGTAGATAAAATCAATATAATATGCCACTAGAAACAACTCTAAATCGCCAGAAACGGTCCTGCCATTTTAAATCAAGTTCAACTAACGTTACAGGAGATCGATTGCTGTAATTAGAGTAAGCTATCATTAGTTTTGTCCTGCTAATTATTATTTTATACCCATAAAAATAATAAGTAACTGCCAGATAACGATCACCTGCTTTTTCCCGACATGGTTAACATTAGGTGTGTTATCTTAACTAATAACATGTATTAATTAGCTTATAACGCCCACATTTAATGTTACAGAAAAAAGTTCAGTGATCCGTCAGATCCTGTAGGTCAGTTAGTACAGTTTACTGCTGAACAACTCATTTTGTTGGTGCTAAATAACAAAGAAATCGAAAATTAACAGTTAGTTAATACATCTTCAAACTCCCCTCGAAGCTCCGACAGTCCTCAGACAAGCTGTCAATCAACTTCGAATCACGACGACACGCCCCGTTTTTATAGCATCAAATTGCTAGCTAAAATCTAAATCATCACAAAAACGAACAATTGAATATATATCAGCGTGATAACAACTACCTTAAATGACCAAAACCATCTTTCAGAAAGTTTTATTTGAAGCATAATTTATTTTTAAGTTTTCACTGAAGTCTCATTCGACTGCATTGAGAGGGCGGGATTTATGACCTGTACTGCATCCAGCCTCCAGGGGGCGATCAAAGAGCCCGCGGCTTCACTTTTCAGAACGTATGAGACACACCCGGTCTTTACTCAATTAGAGCTATATATATATATATACACATTAAGACTACAAGCCAACTAAAGACGACCAATTGAGCTTATTCGCTGTAATTTACAATTATTTCCCCACTGACAAGTTGTGTTTATTCAGAGGAAGTGTGCAGAAAGCAGTGGGAGAGTCTGGGACACATAAAGGAGCGGGAGAGCCCCTCTCATGACGCGAATTCGCGTCTGTTGTGAAGGGATTTTCACGCGCGAATGAAGCGAGTAAACTTAAAATGTTCAAGCGTCCAACTACGCGCGAATAGCGCGATTTATTCGCGCAAGTCGCGTCTGATGTGAACGCAGCATTAGCCTTTATCTCCCCATTAGCTAGACACTGTATACTAGTTCACAGGAAATTTCTCAAAATCACGAACTACATCACAGTAGCTTTTAGACAGTTCAACTGTGTTCTGATTGACAGGGTCCCTATGCAGTATTCCCTGCTCCATATTCCCTGAGCAAGGGATATCTGTACAAGCTCACCTAACTTAAAAAAAAAAGTGTTCTTTCACAGAGAAAACTTGAATCATACATACTGGGAGACTTTGAGCTATACAAAACTATACAAAACTACTTTCTGTGTTAATCAACATCATGCAAAACATGATGCCAAAAGCTCTATAATTGTTTTAGCCTGAAATATTTCTTTAAAAATACAAGTACCTCCTGGATTTTAAAATGTACTAAATGTACTCGATAAGCCCATCCTGGAAGGCTTGTTCCTGCGTGTACTGTTTTAAATCTTGGCAGATCTTCCGCTGCTTATAGACATTTTCTGCACTCACTTGTGCACTTTTGAGGGCTTTTAAAGGCTTACATGCATGAAAATTGAACAGTAGTAACCTTACTTGTAAATAGCAGGTTTCGAAACACACACATGTACTGGCTTTTATTGTAAAAAAGCTAAACAAAAGTATGTATGTATTAACTGTATTAACTCAATGAGTAAAATCTGTCAAAGCTGTGTCATAGCATGGATGTATTTGTCATCACTTTCTGACACTAATACTCTGCCCTCTAGGGATAGGAGAAGATTAAAGGGGTCAAACTATGAACAAAGGGTCAAACGAGTGAAAGGGTCAAACGCATAACCCCTAAGTAAGCATTGTTATTTATTACACAGGCAAAGAGGTCAGCCAAATATAACTTAAGGCCTTTACATAGAAGTTTTAAAAGGTGTTCACATCGTCAGTGGTTAAATTCATAAGGGAGATCTCAAATCTCACTGCTGTTAGGCTATAGGTGTTCCTTCTCCATCACTGTATCCAACTGTATCAGGTGACAAATCACTGTCTACACTCCCATTAGTAGACACCGCATTGCATTGCTGCTCATTATGCAACTTAATTTGCATAAATCTGAGCCGTGGTCAACTTTGTTGCATTGTCAATGGTTGCTGTCACTCACGTTGCCTCAATTCACTAACTGAAAATAAATGGGTTTCAATCACTTTGCCATTGTTGTTAGTATGAATGCTCTTTAAAGTTAATTGTAAAGCCTGTGACACACCAAACAGACATCAAAGAACTAGTGGCAGCAAAAACCAACTTGTTGTTGTCTGGCTTTGCCTGCACCAAAAAGTTGAGCTTGAACACATTGTGAGAGGAAATAACTGTCTATATAGGCAGTATAGTAGCAGTAGGTTATCTTCGTCATTCAAACAGAGGAACCAAATACAAGCTGTAAAAAAAGCAATACTTGCTCATTTTAAACATGTTGATCAGTTGGGTTTTTTGGTTCTTCATTCCAGATGTCCATGTTGTTGGAATGCTCATATAAGTGAAGATATACAATGAAAAGAGCCGTTTGTGTGTACACTCTTAGCTTCAATCATGCACTAAGTTGAACAGCCAATCAGAGTGGTCCCTTTCACTAACTGTCTGACGCCAATTCAACATACCCAACCGGCCAAAATGTTGCAGACGGAGTCCAACAAGTGCAGACAGTGTGGAACAGGCCGCAAAATACTAGGCTGACAGCAGGTCAACAAAGGCTTGACTTTGGCCGATGGCTGACTATTGGCTTGGTGTGTTACGGCCTTAATTGAAAGGCACCAAAAACTGAGCATAACTGCAACAGCTAGCTTGTGTTGTGCTTTCACATTGACAGTATATTGTTACATGGTGTGAAGTATACAATGAAAAATTAATGATGTTAATGTATGACCCCTTTAAACGCTTCATATCACCATTCATTTCCTAGAGAGATAAAGGATTGGAATGTTTTGGATGAGATGGTGTCAGTACTCACTGCTGGAGGAGGAAGACATGCGACGCTGGGCAGGGGATGGTGTGGTGGTGGGTGGGGGAGGAGGGGGCAGATCCGATGGAAGAGGTGGAGGAGGAGGTGGAGCCGGGATGAAGGTGCTGGCAGGTGGGGGAGGTGGTGGAGGAGGAAGGGGGAGATCTTCTGCAGTTCCTGTCCCGTTCTCAGGAGCAGGGGTTGTGTCTGCAGCTTCCTCCAACAGTGCAGAACCCTGTAGAGAGAACAGGTAAGCATGGAGCACTCACTTGGACTCCACATATTTTTTTTTCTAAAAACCTTAATTTGTGTTCAACTAAAGAAAGAAAGACATA
Source organism: Megalobrama amblycephala (assembly GCF_018812025.1). NCBI lineage: Eukaryota > Metazoa > Chordata > Actinopteri > Cypriniformes > Xenocyprididae > Megalobrama > Megalobrama amblycephala. Next base: position 33,842,075 of record NC_063055.1, read on the forward strand.
CACATCAGTGATGACATGAGAGTAAATGATTAGAGAGTTTTCATTTTTGGGTGAGCTATCCCTTTAAAGGTGCCCTAGAATCAAAAATTTAATTTACCTTGGCATAGTTGAATAACAAGAGTTCAGTACATGGAAAAGACATACATTGAGTTTCAAACTCCATTGCTTCCTCCTTCTTATGTAAATCTCATTTGTTTAAAAGACCTCCGGAAAACAGGCGAATCTCAACATAACACCGACTGTTACGTAACAGTCGGGATCATTAATATGTACCCCCCAATATTTGCATATGCCAGCCCATGTTCAAGGCATTAGACAAGGGCAGGCAGTATTAACATCTGGATCTGTGCACAGCTGAATCACCAGACTAGGTAAGCAAGCAAGAACAATAGCGAAAAATGGCAGATGGAGCAATAATAACTGACATGATCCATGATATCATGATATTTTTAGTGATATTTGTAAATTGTCTTTCTAAATGTTTCATTAGCATGATGCTAATATACTGTTAAATGTGGTTAAAGTTACCATAGTTTATTACTGTATTCACGGAGACAAGAGCCGTCGCTATTTTCATTTTTAAACACTTGCAGTCTGTATAATGCATAAACACATCTTCATTCTTTATAAATCTCTCCAACAGTGTGTAATGTTAGCTTTAGCTATGGAGAACTATCAAACTCATTCAGAATCAAATGTAAACATCCAAATAAATACTATACTCACATGATCCGAAGCATGCATGACGAACATCTTGTAAAGATCCATTTGAGGGTTATATTAGCTGTGTGAACTTTGTTTATGCCCTGTATTACAGTCGAGAGCTCGGGGGCAGGGAGCGTGCGATTTAAAGGGGCCACACGCTGAATCGGCGCATAGTTAATGATGCCCCAAAGTAGGCAGTTAAAAAAATTAATTAAAAAAATCTATGGGGTATTTTGAGCTTAGACTTCACAGACACATTCAGGGGACACCTTAGACTTATACTACATCTTGTGAAAGAACGTTCTAGGGCACCTTTAATACACAGAAACCACTGTAATTAAGTAAGGTATTCCTCCAACTGTTTCCCTGAAAAGTGTAAACACTGTGCAATAAACCCTGGATTCAGTTTGTGGCGGGAATATCTGTTTGTCCAATCAATGGCTGATTGGGAAAAATGTTTGAGAAATTTGTTAAAAAAAACAAAACAAAAAAACATTTATTATATTTTGGCATAGAAACTAGTCAGAACATGTTCTCTTTCACTTTTTGATGTGGTTATCTGTCATCTATGATCGTCATTTTTGTTTAATTTCTTAACCCTATAAAGCCTACTGTAATATATGTAATATGCAAATTTCTAAAGCCTCTAAATTATCAACATGATCAAAACTTTGCTGAAAAACAGTTGTTTTTTCCCCTCCTCGAGTGTGAGCTCCATATTCTTCTACTGTATATCATACCATATGAGCCATAAAAGAAGTATAAAATATGAAACACATATGAAAAACATTTTTTTAGATTTTGTTTAAAATTTTTTTTTTTTAAATTTTATGACTACTATTTCATATATCAGGCTTTACAAGGTTAAAGTTCAATTTAAAAATGAAATTTTGGACACTAAAAGGATTATCTACCAAATAAAATAACAAATATACTTCCCAAAACCACTTAATCTGACCAACCTACCTCCCACTGCGCCCCACCGTATGCATTGCAGCTGGTGATGAATCCACAATTAGATCTAATTGAGTGGTTTGCTGGAATGACAGGACATCTGCTAAGCTAAGAGCAGCAATCCTTCACACACAGCATCTCCAGAGACCACCCGCCCGCCCCTTATGACTGACGCCAAGTAAACAAGGCCTGACCTTTCACCCCACGCACCCCCACCTCCTGGACGCGTGCCACGCACGTGCCAGTTATCCCCTCCCCTCCTACTCATCACTATCTCCAGCATATGGTGCGTTTCATGTCCCATGCATGTCCGTGTTAATGGGTCATTACCCAAAGGGACATGTGGAGTACCATCTGGTTCAATCAAGTGGCCAGACGCCCCATTGGGCATCTAATTGGCTCAATGAAGATTAGATCTGATAGCAAAGAGGGGCCATATGAAATGCTGATATCTTGCAAATTATTCTTTCCCTAGATCACATTATGCACGCTCTCCTCAGAAGAAAATGTTATTGTTCTAGAGAATAATGAAGTTCTTCTTCATTTAAGTATCAACTTTGAGTCAAATGTATTCTCAAACTACTTAAGGTAAATAGAATGTATGCAAATGAGACAACTGTTGACAGAGAAATTAGCAGCTCAGATATAGTTCTTAGTTATTTAAGTAACTTGTCTGAGATGTTTCTCCTAAAATTTCTTAAGTATTAATTCAAATGAACAGAAATGGCACATTTTTGGCTAACACATTATTTCCATAGTCCACTTAAGACATTTCGCCAACTATGCAACTTCATGTCAACTACAACTCCATAGAGTATTAGTAGACTGTCTGCTTAATATTTGCTAACACTTTAGTTTGATTTATTTTGATGAATCAGCAGACAGCAGTCTACTAATAGTCCAATGAGTGTTAGTTTACATGTAATTACAAATAAATGAGAGTTAGTTGACATGTAGTTGCAAAGTTACTTATAGTTAGTAGAATGTCTGAGTTGGACTATTGAAATAAAATGTATGTCATTATTTACCCTCATATGCAAACCAGGGCTGTGTTTCCCAAAAGCATCATAAGTTTAAAGGGGTGGTTCATTGCGATTTAACTTTTTTAACTTTAGTTATTGTGTACTGTTGCTGCTTGAGCACAAACAGTATCTGCAAAGTTACAGCGCTGAAAGATAAAATGTAAACGGAGATATTGTCTTTTAAAGTTATGGCAGTTTAATGCCTACAAAAACGACCGGTTTGGATTACAACAAGCTTTTTCCCGGGTTGGTGACATCATAAACCCTGCAAAACACTGTCCCCGGGAACACGCAACAAAGTGGGCGAGGCCATGTTGCGCGGCATATGGAAGCGGAAGAGTTGTGTACACCGGATGCAAGCGGCGCGGCGCATCAAAAGATAATAGAACCCATTATAATAATAATCTGTGATATTGTCTACACTGGATGCAGCGCTGAAGACAGCATCCATTATCTACACGAGTTCAATGCTGGATTTGCACAAAGGCTTTTACTGAAAGATGAAGCAGTTCCCACTTTAAAAGCAAAATCTGCTGTTTATTGGCTTCAAACTGTAAGTACGTTTTATTGTTTGTACATGTCTTTTAAACATATAGTTCTGTTGCAATTTTTGGTTGCATCAAGGACATAAACAAAGACCAACGCGTTTTTGCTTCGCTAGCCAGTTAGCTAAATTCTAGTGCATACTTCTCCAACAAACACCAACAAACTTCTATGTTCATAGACAAACAGTTGTTCATGCTATAAATTAAACGCTACCTTAACAAAAATGCTATAACTCAGGCATGTATTTGGCTACAGTAAAGCTTTAATCAGGATAAAACTGTATATTGAAAGCTAACAAACAGCATTGACAGCATATCTAAACACTTTGACACAAACACAAAATGAAATACCATTGTTACGTGTGCTGCTTGTAAAGACGAGGCGAATACGGAAATCCGCAAAGTAATGGGCTTTATTAACGATGCAGGAATGGAAACAGCTTCACACACATTTAAACAACAACAAGAACGGACAAGGGGTGCAGGGAGTGAATCCAACTTAAAGGGAGTGCTGACAAGGAACAACAGGTGCAGGGAATCCAGGGAGATGGCGGGAACACTGATGAGGGAAGTGCAGACAGGTGTGGAGAACAGGAGGATTCTGGGAACTGGAGTTCGGGACAGACGTGGATGTGACAACCATTCATAAGCGTCCTTTAAAAGCCGAGATTGCAGTGGTTCTGCTTGACCCTCTTTTATTTGGGTCTGATTCGGGCTCAATTTCATATGGCAACATAGATGCCATTATTTACATTTTCAACGAAGCCCACGTAACGGGTAACAACTAATGGTAAGGGGTGTGGCGTGGCATTTCCGGACGCTTCAGCGAATCACGATACACTGCGCTAGCAAACCACATTGAGTATTTCAGAGGGAGTGGCTTCATAGAAGCAGGAAGTCAAACGAGCCGTTCGAATGACAATGGAAACAGAGGTGTAGAATAAAGGTAAAATATAAGAAAAATACGTCTTTTTAAAAAAAACGTTAAACTGCATGTTAAACTGCGCCCCAAAAACACAATCAAGCCTAGAAAAAAAACACTGAACCACCCCTTTAACTAGATCATACAGATCATTAGAGCCAATAATTTCTACAATCTACTTAAACGTACTATCCTAGCTGGGTCATTCCGTGTCAAATCAACCAGAGGTCCCCGGCTCAAATTTTTGATTTTGTTAATATTTATTCTGTTGAAAGACAAACATAAATAGTGATGAAAGCCAAAATATTAATTGTCACAGATGTATTTTTATTAGTAATCCACTGTTTTGTAGAGGGGGGTCAAAATGACAATTTTCACCTGAGATTTGGAGCCGATTTACAGGGGGCAAAAATGACTTTAGAAAGATGACAGCATCATTATTTTATTTTTACACAGAGATTGATAGGTCTATTAGTAAAATCTGTTGACTTTCACAATCTGTTTCATTTTATGCCAACAGTGACAGTTCAAAAATGGTCAAAAGCATTTCTTGTGTTTATTGCCTCATGTTTGCATGCCTGTAACTTGAGAAGTATTAAAGATATCTTAATATTCTTTTAGATTCTGGTTCTTAACAACTTTCCTTTTGGTATCTTCATTTTAAAAGCTCTCAATGGTTCAATCCCAAAGATAAGGAGATCTCAATGCAGCTCCATGAGTAAACTGGTAAAATGTACACATTTTCAGTGGTCAAAAACCAAATGTGGGTTACTTTGTATACAGCTGATACTTTTTTTCTTTTAAAGAGGAATATCTAAAAGAACAAATAATGTTAAAACTAGAAATCTATCACCTGAAATACATAGAACATACCTGAGTGCCATAAATATTCTTTTTCTAAAGTTGTCATGCCTGTATTCAAGATAATTCTTAATATCCTTCTAGATTCTCATTCTTAATAAACTCTTCTTTTGGAATCTTTATTTTTAAGACCCCGTAGATATTGGGACCCCAATGTGACTCTGTTGAATTTTACCCATTTTCAATGGTCAAAAACCAAATGTAGGTAATTTTTTAAACAGCCTGAACTATGTAGGGCCTTGAAAATTAAGATTTCAAAAGGAAAGTTTATTAAGAATGAGAATCTAGAAGATATTAAGATATCTTGAATACTAGCTCTGGAATGTCACCCCTTGCATGGATTTGTGTTGTAATGTGACAGGTGAGGGAGTGAAGCCAGCTTGATTTAGACCAAAGACAGCTGACCAGGAAACAACTGCTTTGTGTTTTGGCAACCATATTGGTTGTGGTTTTCCAAGTCCATTGTTTCCTGCTATCGATATATTTATCATTCAGTTATTTTTAAGTGTGAGCATTTTAGTGTAGAAAGGCATAAAGAGTGTTTGCAATGTTTAGGATATTACTAAAAACTATGAAATACAAGCACATAAAGCTTTTTATAATGATAAACAAGCAAACTGCATGATCAACATAACTTTAAAATGTATAAATGTCTTTGCATTATTTAACAAAATTGAACCATGAAGCATTTATTTTGGGGAAAAAAACAAAGAAGTTTGGTAGGTTTCCGATGATACAGAAATATATACTGTCCAAAAGGAAGACAAAAAGTATTAGGTTGTGTTTGTCACACGTTAGTGAAATATGTCCATAGTTAATGTAATAAACCACACATGTGGACAACTGTGTGAGCTTGAGGGGAATACTGTACATCCGAAAATAAATTGTGCCATAAAAGCAGCATTTGTTTGCAGATGTTATCTAGTAAAATGACACTGAGAGATATTGTGTCTAAATACTTTTTGTATACCTGAGATCACTAAAATACTAAACGCTTGTAATAGGGCTGGGCGATATATTGCATGCGATTCTCACGCGCATTTCGTCAGTAAAGCCGGTTCCCTGATTACCGCTAAATCGCCATCACCTGCTTTCAAATGGAGCACCTTTTAATAGACAAAGCCGTAGTTCACAGAGAAGCCACGCAAAATCGCGTTCAGTATCGAAGATGAATCGACTTCGATAATGAACCCAATTTTGCGTGGCTTATCAGTGAACTACGGCTCTGTCTATTAAAAGGCGCTCCATTTTAAAGCAGGTGATGGCGATTTAGAGGTAATCAGGGAACCGGCTTTACTGACGAAATGCGCATGAGAATCGCATGCGATATATCGCCCAGCCCTAGCTTTTAACCTTTAAACCACTTTTTTGTCTTACAGATATTATTTGATGTCCAAGTCCTGAGTATAGACTTAAGACGTAACAAGCATACTGATAACCATTCATACTTTTACTGAAATTGGAAATATATGAACATAAATATGTCATTGCTTTACCTCCTCGTTGGGTGCCATGGCTCTGTTGGGGTACTGGTCCGTGGTATCGCTACCCAGGGTTTTGTAGTAATCCCCAGTGCTGGGCTGCTTGCTGAAGCTACGAGACTTTCGATTAGAGTCGACTCTTCGAAGTCTTTCGTGGCTCTCGCCAGGACTCAACTGCTGGAGAAATTAACAGCACATATTCAGAGATGGAAACAAGTTAAAATGCAGAAAAAATTGAAAATAATCATATGAATCAACCACTTTATCTCAATGTTGGGGAACATATCTATGGTTCTATGGTCTACGGCCCTCACCAGTGTTATTTGGATATATAAAAAGTTAGTAACCGTGAAATCAAAATTGACAAATAATAGCTTTATGGAATATTGCGGTATTTATTATAAATGATTATTCATGCTCATTATTATTTTTTTAAAAATGCATGTGCCCCTTTTTTGTATTTTTCTTCAATAATAATAACTTTCCCTCTTGCAACAACATCTCTTCATGTAAGGTGTTACTGACGTGTTTATGAGCGCGAGGGTAGGAAAACCTGTTCCTCACATGAAATCATTGCAACCAACAATGATCCAATGACACAAGAATAGGAAGAATTGGGAAGAAGAGACTATCACAACTTATACCAAATTTAAAGGGTTAGTTCCCCCAAAAATGAAAAAATTGTGATCACCCTCACCTCACCTCACCTCACATTGTTCCAAACTCATCATCTTCCAAACACAAATGAAGATATTTTAAATGAAATTTTTAGATTTCTGTCCCTCCACTGACAGTCCACGCAACTACCAATTTGTTGCTTCAAAATTTCATAAAGAAATCGTAAGACTAATCCATATGAATTGAGTGATTTAGTCCAAATTATCTAAAGAGACTTGATCGCTTTATATGATGAACAGATGGAATTAAATTCTTATTCAAATATAAACATTGATCAGCGAACATAAACAGAAGCACCGTACTTGCTTGGTGCATTAGAACAAACCTCACTGGTTCTTACGGAAGCTCAAACATGCTGCATAACACATGAGAATGGATTGGTTCTCGCATGTCAAGCAAACATGCTTGAGCTTCCGTTTACCATATCTGATGTGTGCACTGATGAATGTTTATATGTGAATAAAAGACTAAATTCAATCTGTTCATCATATGAAGCAATTGTGTCTTTTCAGAAAATTTGGACTAATCTGCTTGATTCATATGAATTAGTTCTCTTTATGAACTTTTTGAAGCGTCAAAGTGGTAGTTGCGTGGATTGTCAACAGAGGGATAGAAATTTCTCAGATTTCATTAAAATATATTCATTTGTGTTTTGAAGATGAATGAAAGTCTTACGGGTGGGTACATGAGGGTGAGTAAATGACGACAGAATCAATCATTTTTGAGTGAAATAACTCATTAAAGCTGCTGTCCGCGATTTTTGGCCCTCTAGCGGTTAATAAACAGAACTGCACGCGTCTTGCGGAGGAACATTCTAGCCGGAGCTACTTTTCTCCGTGTATGTCTATGGCGAGTCACGCAGTTACTGTGATACTCTGGCAAGTCCTACCAGTCCGGTCTGAAATAGTCAGAATATAAACACTTATTATAAGTTTACCATAATGATTCAGGATAAGACAAAAACACGGTTTGGAAAATGGATTCATGTTGTATATTCTCATTATATAATTTTTGTAAATCTTTAACACAAAAAAAGTTGCAGACTGCAGCTTTAAGGTACTCAAATGAGGAAACAGATTGTTTTAAACCATTTAAGTTAAAAAGCAGTACTATGAACCTATTTCAAGAGTCCATTTAAAAAAGTATTTTTATAATTAAATTACATTATAAACTCTACTCAAAGACTTAGTGTGACTAAACCTTAACTGAACCAAGTAAAATCATTAAAATTAGAAATATCAATTCAGCATATAACTTTTGCAGTCAATTGTTACCTATCAGAGTTGCACATGCATAAGCTAACATAACTAGCAGATTATCACTGTATTGGTTTGTGAACAATTATTGTGTTTTAAATAAAGCATCATGCAGCATTAATATAATCACATTATTCTTTGACCCATTCTAGACCTAACCACATCACAATGGTAACCCATAAAACTTCAACATTACAGAAACAACAGTAAATCCTGACTCAACAGAACATTAACAGGTACATATCTCCACCTATATTATTATTTCCACCTATATTAAAGGTGCCCTAGATTCAAAAATTGAATTTACCTCAGCATAGTTAAATAACAAGAGTTCAGTACATGGAAAAGACATACAGTGAGTCTCAAACTCTATTGTTTCCTCCGTCTTATATAAATCTCATTTGTTTAAAAGACCTCCGAAGAACAGGCGAATCTCAACATAACACCGACTGTTATGTAACAGTCGGGGTGTATGCCCCCAATATTTGCATATGCCAGCCCATGATCGAGGCATTACACAAGGGCAGCCAGTATTAACGTCTGGATCTGTGCACAGCTGAATCAACAGACTAGGTAAGCAAGCAAGGACAATAGCAAAAAATGGCAAATGGAGCAATAATAACTGACATGATTCATGATAACATGATATTTTTAGTGATATTTGTAAATTGTCTTTCTAAATGTTTCGTTAGCATGTTGCTAATGTACTGTTAAATGTGGATAAAGTTACCATCGCTTCTTACTGTATTCACGGAGACAAGACTTTTTTTATGTTGTTTAAGGCAAGCGCAAGCTCTTGGGGCGTGGAGCACGAGATTTAAAGGGCCACACACCCTGAATCGGCTCATTTCTAATTATGCCCCAAAATAGGCAGTTAAAAAAATGAATAAAAACATCTATCGGGTATTTTGAGCTGAAACTTCACAGACACATTCAGGGGACACCTTAGACTTATATTACATCTTTTAAAAAAAAGTTCTAGGGCACCTTTAACATTTTTTGTAACACTTAATTTTTGTAACATTATACAGTGTAAATTTTAAAGTTGTATCAAAGTATCTCAAATATTATGTGCTTACAAAACTCCATGTAAAATAAACTATGTTTAAATTAGTTTTAGAAGTAGAATAAGTATAGCACTAACTATAGCATGTCACACTGCAGAAGCTGCTGTCACTTTTTATAATGACATGTCAGCTAACATATTTGAATACTGTCTTACCACCCCCACACATGCCATAAAAAGGTGACAGGCTTTAGTATCAGTGTGAAATGTCTTATATAATTTGTCTGACAACATTTTGACAATTCTCCTTCCCACTGTTGATAGAACTGTTTGAAAATGCCACAGACCAATGATGGACCTTTTGTTTTTACACAATTCTAAGAAATCTGAACCATTAACATACCATTAATTGAATTTTCATCCCATACTAAAGTTGCTCCACATTAGAAAAACCTAACACACATAAGCCACATAAACTCTTAATAATTCCTCTTGAGTTAATGTGGCAAAGCCTCATGTGACTCCAGCTGATTTACCTGAAAACAAAAAGACTTTTCATGGTGCAAAAGCTGAACTTTAACATGGATTTCTAAGCCTCACCATCTTAGCACAAGGCAAATAACACAGCAGGCTAAAAGAGAGACTGTCTGACCTCTTGTATGCTGTTTCAGTATCAATGCACTGAACGGTTTCACTTTCTGCAGCTGTCACTCACTTGTGTATGATAGTGAATCTTCATCACTGAGCAAAAATCAGTTTTATCATCTGCCTTTAGTAAAGGCTTAACACCACAAGGAGAACAAAAATTACATTAGAGCAATCTCGGACGTGGTTTCAAGAGTTTCTAGAAATTTCCAACACAAAAAAGGTAATGCTTTGTTTTCTCTTAAGATTTCCCTTATGCAAAGTCCTTGAATTTGCATAGTAATCAAACTTATGCAATAGAATTCTAAAACAAATAATGTCACATAATATTTAAAGTAAAGCACCAAATGTGAGATATTATTCAGTTGTTTGATGTTATATTGTCATTTAAAACATTAATGGTACCTTTCATAAAATAATAATAATAATAATAATTATTTAAAAAATCTATTTTGGTTTGGAAAAAAAAGGAATACAGCATGATCTCTGCCTGAAAGCATATCCATACAATGAAAAACAAACAAAGAAACATCTATGGCAATGAATTTGAATTCTGTCATCTGTGGGTTTTTAAGTCTCACGCAGGTTCTGAGGATGGTATTATTCATTCATGTTCTTCCAGCATCCAATTTGCATTGTTGTCTAAAGCATTGTCCTCCCTGCAGAGTTACTCCCAGTGTAACTCGACTCAGCCCAATGCAGATGGTTTGATTATCATACCTCAGGGAAATCGCTGCTTGAATGGCTAGTTGACCTCTATACAATGTGAACGGACCTGAGCCTTTTTAAAACCTGCTGAATTTTTCATCACCAGTCACCAATGCTTATTCTTCAGGGTTTTGCAACACACAGGGACCGATGTAAAGAGTGTGCAGTAAGGTTAGATAAAGTTAAACTGAGTGAAGAAAATGAATGCAATGCAGTTGAGCATATATCTGATACTGCATGCATTGCATTTGAAGGGTTCTCCAGGTTGTCACAGATTGCTAACCGACTAAACAACCAACCAAGGCTACATGATCGTATAATAACTAAACATAAGTAATAAAGTCTGGAAGACATTCCTGTAAAACTGACAAAAACACCCATTGCAGCGGCAAAGAGAATTACTTAATTACACTCAAAGCTTAAGTATTTACAAGTAAACCAAACCAACAAAGTTTTAACTCTTGCCACCATCATTATTTACCATTAACAAAATAACACTGAATTGCAGTCTTACCCTTTCCGACTGCCCTTATTTCTTTCCACAGTGCTGTCACCTTACGCGACGGTTTCAACAGAGAGCCAGTAGATGCACAGGTGTCACAGGATCTCCATTCTACTGTGTGTCATTCTACCTGACACACGGCTTGCCTTTCCCCGCCCCTTTCAACAATCACATCCCAGAGTGATGACTTCACTGCTCACCTGTTAACCAACCACAGGTCACAGTGCTCATGGTCTCTTATGCAAACCATTGTGACACAGTGGCTAAGCATGGCCGTTCTGACTCGACTTTCTCACCGGTCGAAGGACTGCATTATGCACACCGGCCACCGAAGGGAATCTGATTACAAATAAAAGTGGAGATCTCTCTTAAAGGTAGTTGATTTACGGAAATAACAAGTGGCAGTGGGTGATAAGAGTGAAGCAGAACAATGTGAATTAGAAATAGAACATAATGTGACTCTTTTGTTAAACTGTATAAGAATTATGTTGAATAAAGTGCCCATCTTGCATTAAAAATAAGCCTTAAAGTGAACTCAGGTGAACTTATATAACATTCTAGTGTAAGTTGAGTGAATCATAGCCTAATATGGGCCTGGGTTACTGAATGGTGCAGTATTCAAATATATTAGAGCTTTATAAACAAACTAACCTTAAGTGAGTTGAACTAGACTAAACACAACCCAGAACTGTGTCAGTATGCGGTTGCTATGCATACTTGTGTTACCATGGTATCCTATTAAGACGATGTTTTTTTCTTCAATACGCATTATTTCTTCCAGTGTTTTCCCCACCAAACCATGATCAATATTTGTATGAGAATAAGAGGAAATAAACAGTATGTATTTTATTTCTCTTTGCATATATGAATATTATACACTCATTGCTGTCTATAGAAGAAACAACTGAGATAAAGAAATCCTATTTGTGATTTCACTTTTTTTTAAGTAAATTCAAACCTGAAAGGTTCCATCTCCTAAAAAGGAAGTACATGTAATCCGTTAAGTAAGTGTTTGATTGGCAGCTCTAAATCCCGCCTCACGATCACCCACACCCAACAGCATTACAGCTGCTCATAGCCTTAAGTCTTTGACCATAAAAGGAAAAGCAGACTGCATATGATTTGAGATGACAGATTCTAGAACATTTCTTTATGTCTTATTTAAAGTATTTATTTTCATTAGAAGGACAACACATTTTAGCTCTATGAAGTTCATTTTGTACTGAATTAGTCATGATTTGGTCATGAAATATCATTTATATAATGTACTTACACACTATAAAAAAAGCAACTACATATTTTCCAGTTTATGGGACCTTCTGAGTCACAAATATTTAAGAAATGTAAATTACGGTTAACCCATGTTAGACAAACAGAATTCTCAAGTGTCAAGTATTAACTTATATGTACAACCTTTAAAAACTATATCCCATAATCTTTATTATATTACATTGTATTACATAATTATATTATGTTATATTATTATATTATATTGTTGAAATGACTTAAAAATCCGAATCATGTTGCCTTGACGTTTTTAACTTTTCAACAATTTCTTTTTAACAGTGCAGTACAATAGAATTTCAAGGCATTTCAGAGGGTTTAATGGCAAAAATACAGTTCTACTTTTCTTTAAGTACTTATATTAATTCTTCCATATAAAATTTTTTTATTTGACCTGTCTAAATCATCATGAAAAGAATTTTATTGGATAAAACTATTGACAGACAACATCAGTAAGTGATTCTTATTAACTATTTGCAAATTATATTAAGATTATTATATTTTCAAATATATGTGTAGGGATTTCAACATTTATTGTGCATAGACTGATGTACAGTATGTGCATTACTGTAAACACCACCTTTTTTTTTTTACATATATCGAAATTTGAGGGATATACTGTATTTTCAGCATCTGTACTAATGAATACCTCGCAATGTCTCCTAAAAAGTGCAGGATTTTCTAAAGTTATGAAGGTTGCCACATAAACATACAGGGATAATTTTCTTCTAGAGGCTCTGCTCTATGGCTCAGTGGAAGAGATACTGTCTGAGAGGAGCGACAGAGGTCAGGCAGAGGGTCATTCTGGGGGTCAGAAGTCAGACAGGGTCTAGCTCGCTGAAGGTTTCATTTCGCTTGGTGGATAAAGTAATAATGGATGCCACTGCAGTGTTGGGGAAAGTTACTTTTAAAAGTAATGGATTACAATATTTGCGTTACTTAGTTACATTTTATGAAAAGTAATGCATTGTTACCTTTGTGTTACATTTTTTAATAACAAAAATAAAAAGAAATGTTTTATTTTGGCAAATGTTAAGGCCTTTCACACAGAGGGCCCTATTTTAATGACCTGAGCTTATGGTCTGAAGCGCAAGGAACAGGCGCATTTGGGGCGTGTCTGAATCCACTTTTGCTAGTTTAACGACGGAAAAAATGGTCATTGCACCAGGCGCATGGTCCAAAAGGGTTGTACATAGTCTCTTAATGAGTCATGGGTGTGTTTTGGGTGTAATGTGGATTAAACCAATCAGAGTCTCATCTCCCATTCACTTTAAAAGCCAGGTGTGCTTGCACCATGGCGGATTCGTTATTTACAAGGTGGAATTTGCAAGCGGAAAGACTGAACGCTTCTCCAGAGAGGAATCCTTTTATTTGTAATATTTAAAAATGTTTGTGTGCTGCTGCGCATCCCTGTGTGTGTAACAAGCAGAGTGTACGCATGTTGTGTACCCACATATAGGCACATATTACTAACGCACACTTTAAATAACAAAAAAAATAATAAAAAATACTGTGGCATTGACTTTAGACCAGGTTTTAGTTGGTCAGTGGCACAGTCCTTTTCACTTGCCTCAAAATAGCAATGCGCCAACAATGCACCTGAACACACCTCATTTGCATTTGCTATTTAAATAACGTGTTGCTGGATGTGAAAATGATAACTGCATTGGGCTGAAACTAGCAAAAAACACTTGCGTCTCGCCTGGCGTCGCATTGCACCGGGAGTATCATAGGGCCCCAAATGTGAAATGAAAAAGCCTCAGAATGAAGGAAATGCAAATTCATGCCTGTATAGTAGAGGGTGCAGCTCAAACAAACCTTTCAGAGAATAGGACACAGGAGAAGAAAGTTTATCGCTCAAAGTAAGAGAAGAACACTTTTACTTGAGCAATAAACTTTCTTCTCCTGCAATAAAAAAATAAATAAATCACAAATGTGATGTTTATCTAAAGTCATTATTGCTTAGTATGGTTAAATTGGATCGTCAAAGGTCAGCAGCAAAGACATTGGTTAATAAAGTAAGATTAAATACATAAAGTATATTTGGGTTATTTAACATATTTAGTTATTGTGGGTTTGTGCACTGTTTTTATTAATTTTGAGGAATACTGAATTTGTTTTTGTGCAATTAAGATGAGTAATGCTCACATTTAGTCTAGAACTACAATAACCATCATGTTCACACAGCCCACACAATGCCTCTGCATCTTTACTCCCAATTTCTCTCAATATGGGGACAGGAGAGGTGTCAGTCAATAAATGGGAAAACAAAGTAACTTGCATTACTTATATGAAATTATTATGTATCTTGAGTTATTTGTAATGTGTTACCCCCAACACTGGATGCCACAACTTTACCTGCAATGTATAAATTCCTCAATTTGGAAAGCTAAATTCATCATAAAATAAACTGAAATATGAAGCAAGCCAATGAAAATGAATGAAAATTACATTCAGACATTTTAAGTGTTCAGATAATTTGTGGGGAATCTGAATACTTATTTTTATTGTATACTAAGTGAACTTTTAAGTTCTGATCTTTTTTCATCAGTTAGTCCACCATAAGGTACAATGGTAATCATCAAAACAAGGTTTGATGGGAAGATCTGAGCTATTACTGCAAATGCTTTGCAAACATGTCAGACAACAAGTGCATTATCTGCTCTTCATACTCCAAAAATGCCATTAGTACAGTTGAATTCCCATTAATGATCTGAGAATGTGTGTGTTGGGATGTGCTGGCATATCTGACAGTTTAATTAGTTAAATTAATGTCAAGTCTGTCATGCAATGCATCAATAGAGCTTTTGGGAGGTCAGCTCGGCTAATGGAAGCCCTCATTAACAGGAACACAAAAGTAGCATTGTGTTTTTCTCTATACGAGTATGCGAGTCCATATCGTGCGTGTGCACCTGCTCTGGGCTTTTCTCTTTTTTTTCCCACAGTTTGTTTGCCAGACAACAGAAGATGCACTGCTGGTCTGATTATCCAGCTTTCTAATGGCCGCTGTGCACCTCTGTGTGCTATTTGTGACAAACCAATGTGGTTAAGTTCATGGACGATTAATTAGATCATATTGTGTTGCTTTACTGTCAAAGCTAACTGAGGTGTTATCTTACACCTACATATGTATTCCATGCCAATTAAAAAATGATAAGATGGTGGTAAGTGCGTGTTAATTAGATGTATAATCCACAGGGAATGCTTTGCTATTATGGGCCTATAAGCAGAACGACTAAATCTCTATGGAATATTTAGTTACACAGGACTCAGATGGGATGCAACTAACTCTGCAAGCTGTTCTTTGTAATTAACTGAGCTGTTTAATTATATCATATTGCTTGAATGCACTTATTTTAACTTTTTAAGATGTTAAGTCATAAACAACAAAATAGTGGTTGAAATGTCATAAAATATTCTGGAATCTTTAGTTCTGTTCTACAACTTAGTGAGCTGAATACCTAGTCAAGTCATTAGTCAACTCAAGTTTGAAAACTTGAAAATATTGTGTGCTGTGTATTTTGTTTTTATGCTTATTAGAGGAGTTAGGTCAAGTCTAATTTATCACTTAAATCACATTACTTAAAAGTAGCTTTAAAGATCAACATGATGTTAAAGTCCCCGTGAACCGGAAGTTGTAAATGCAATGTGTTGTGATGCATTTTCAAGCAAATCGGAATATTGAATAGAGGGCAGGGATTTACTTTAGCGCTCATTCTGTCCATCACTCGCTCATAGCAGAGTAACGGTTGGAGGGAAGTGGTTTAAGCGTTTTCAATCCAAGCCGTCAAACTGACGTCATTCCAGACCGGAAGTAACTTTTCAGATTTTGATTACCACAAAATACAATTTTTTCCTGTGTATTAATTTGGACAAATTAATTGTTCACCACAAGACTAGTAATATGCGCTAACAAAGTAAATAGGGTCAATTTTGATTTCATGACAACTTTAATGTTTATAATATATTAATATTTTCAAGCCTTATTGTTGCACTTAGCAGATTAGAACTGGGCAATAATATAGTTTACATTTTGCGACAATACAAGAAATTGGGATTTGCTATATAATATATCTCACCCTATGTGAGTATACTGTATGTTTGCGGATACAGCATACTGGTGATAGCAAGTAGCGTGCCTTTGGCTTAGTCAAACTCTATTGGAATCAATTCAGGAAGCTGGAATTCAGGAAGCATTTTAAATCAGTCTCCATTTCATTTGGGCTGCCTTTTGTGTTGTGTTAGATGTTCATTTGCAGTTCTGTTCTGATTGTGAGCCTGAGAAACAATAAAATGTATGAGTCCTGTATATAAGCATACAAGATTATAGCTTTACTCACTCTTGTCCATTATTGTACAGCAATTCATTTTATTCTATACTGTCCATTAGTACAAATAAGACTCCTTTATGTTCTATGAATAAACATGGTGATTCAGGTTTTTAATCCTCATGGCTTTATATCTGTTTGATCAACAGCTACATACTGTAGATGATGACTCACTAGAGGCCATGTGTGCTGCACTCTAAATGGATGAATCTTTATGTAGCTCTAAATGAAATAAACTATGATCTTTTTTTCTAAACGGATCGTACAGAACAGATCGTGTATTGTGTTTCTGGAGGTTAGCCTATGAAGGTAAAGCTGCAGTCTGTAACAGTTTTTTTGGTTAAAATGATCCATAACAAAAGTAGCAGACATGTTACTGATAATCCGAAGTAGAGTATCCACACCAGTGTGGTGACTGACAGCCTACACTCCTCAAAACATTAGATTCATCTGCGCTGAGGAGCCATGCCAATGCACAACCCACATAAAATGATAATTCCGTAACCATCTGCAATTGCAGGTTTCAAACAGAGTTGGCAACAAAGAGGCAAAACTTACAGACTTCAGATGTAAATCAAATTCTTAAAGGTGCCATCGAACGTTTTTTTTACAAGATGTAATATAAGTCTAAGGTGTCTCCTGAATGTGTCTGTGAAGTTTCAGCTCAAAATAACCCATAGATTTTTTTTTAATTAATTTTTTTAACTGCCTATTTTGGGGCATCATTAAATATGAGCCGATTTATGCTGTGCGGCCCCTTTAAATCTCATTCTCTCCGCCCACGGAGCTCGCGCTTGCCTTAAACAAGGGGTCTCAAACTCAAATTGGCAGGGGGCTGTTTCTGTGATTGACACCTAATAGGAGGGCCATATTAACCTTCAAGCGCAAGAAAGCGCAACATTTCAGAAAATTTACTTTCCTTTGCATTATTTCTCATTTACTTCAAATTTCATTAGGCCTACTAAAATATTTTTATACCTATACTATAAATATCTTATTTACCATACTAAATGTAAACAGCAGTGTCTCTCTCATTGTTACAGAGTGTAATATAATTATATAATACTATTACTAATATAATACTACTAATAAACTAATATAATATTACTAATATAATACTATTAATTGAAAAAGTCTGGTGCGACTTCTCACATCCAACAAGATGCATGGAATAAAAAAATCAGAAGAAACAAAACCAGCAACACTTGTGGCGTGGAGGGGTCAGAAATAAACAAAACAATTGGAGCTATATATCATTGTTACATGCATTATTAGTTTTTAACATCTAGTGGAAGTATTTTCCCTTACTTTATGTTAGCTTAAATAACATTAAAATCTTGCACTGAACAACACTGTACTGAACAAATACAATCCCTGAATGCATTTGTACACTCTTCTGTTTCTTGACAGACACCTGCAGCGCTTGTGCTCACACAGCTGAGACACATTTGTCCACGATGCCGTTTGAGCATCGGTAATGTTTAATGGCTACATCGGACGCATTTCGGTGGTTTAAATCGGCGCTTGTGACTTAAAGTCGAGTGCTTTTACTGTAATTTAGGCAAGCGCGCTCATAATAGAAGCGATTGAGAGCGCGGCTCATGGTTGCATAGCAACGACAGACGCCACTGGAGCGAAAGCGCATTGGAAAGAAGAATGCTTAAGTGACACGATATGTGAATGCCCCTTAGAACTGCGACTTTTTCTTTGCATATCAGACAAGTAGCAACTAGAGAATAATAATAATAATAATAATTTAGCGGGCCGGATTATGTTTTATTTTTGAGATCAGTTGCGGGCCAGGTAGAGGGGGTGGGCGGGCCATAAATGGCCTGCAGGCCGGCAGTTTGAGACCACTGCCTTAAACAGTGCCTAAACAAAGTTTACACAGCTAATATAACCCTCAAATAGATCTTTACAAAGTGTTCGTCATGCATGCGGCATGCATGCGTCGGATTATGTGAGTATTGTATACTGTTATATTGTTTACATCTGATTCTGAATGAATTTGAGGCTGTGCTCCGTGGCTAACGGCTAATGCTACACTGTTGGAGAGATTTATAAAGAATGAAGTTGTGTTTATGAATTATACAGACTGCAAGTGTTTAAAAATGAAAATAGCGAAAGGCTCCAGTGCTTCCCACACATAGACTTTACTTGGGCGGGCCGCCCACGTATAATAACGGCCGCCAAAGTATATTTGGAGACACATTTTTGCTTTTATTATTTTTATCCTCTTATACTTTTATATCCGCGCAAGATAATGAAACTATCCGCGATCAATAAACTAGTCATTTCATACCTGCTCGTTACGTGTGTGTCAGAAATGTTTACTCCCGCTGACATTCCCACGGGCGCTGCATTTTGCAAAGTCACATGGGGCGCTGTTGCACGTTCTACAAGCTTGTGCAACAGTGCTTCAGTCTGCTTCAAAGTGATTCTCAATCAATGAAAGAGCAGATTTATGCCAAGCGATTGCTAATGAACTCAAGTTGATAAATTGTTACAAAGTCTACTTTATGGCCTTTATATAAAATGTTTTAGACGATTGTAAGAAGCTGAAGGATCAGCCTGCAATAGTACAGACATTTCAAAATAAGAGTACCTGTGTATTTCGGACTTGTTTATAATTAAATTCATATGCTAAGTTTTTTTTCTTTTTCTTTTTGGGCATTATTGGTATTTTGGTTACACAATAAATTGTATTTCATTTGATTTCCATTTAATTCATAGTAAATTATTGTAGTCTCCCCCACAGGAAGAAAAGACTAAGAACATTATTTTACACATATATTATTCATTTTATAAATTTTACTAGTAAAATCTGTGTCCCATTCACTGAGAGAGACACTATATGACAGCAAGGAGAACATAGGAAAAGTATAACCATTTAAATGCTGTAATTTTGCATAATTTACAATGCATAATAATGCATAATATTAGTATGTAATTAAATGTAATATGCTATGTACTTAAAATTAATTTCAATAAATAAAAATACTGTTAAAAATCACACATTATTTGTCACATGTAGTAGACCATTTTTGTGCCGTGGGTAATAGGAGGATTTTTCGCCCGGCTACCACCGCAAGTATATTTCAAACCTGTGGGAAGCACTGGGCTCTTGTCTCTGTGAATACAGTAAGAAACAATGGTAACTTTAACCACATTTAACAGTACATTAGCAACATGCTAATGAAACATTTAGAAAGACAATTTACAAATATCACTAAAAATATCATGATATCATGGATCATGTCAGTTATTATTGCTCCATCTGCCATTTTTCGCTATTATTCTTGCTTGCTTACCTAGTCTGATGATTCGGCTGTGCACATCCAGACGTTAATACTGGCTGCCCTTGTCTAATGCCTTTCATAATGTTGGGAAAATGGGCTGGCATATGCAAATATTGGGGGCGTACACCCCGACTGTTACGTAACAGTCGGTGTTATGTTGAGATTCGCCTGTTCTTCGGAGGTCTTTTAAACAAATGAGATTTATATAAGAAGGAGGAAACAATGGAGTTTGAGACTTCCATGTACTAAACTCTTGTTATTTAACTATGCCAAGATAAATAAAATTTTTCATTCGAGGGCACATTTAAGTCAAGCCTTTCAGTTATAAGGGCCAAATGCTTTTCTAAGTTTGAGAAGAGGAAAAATATACATTTGAAATATGTATTTGCTGATCATTCTGTCAATTTAATTTAATTTCTGATTTAATTTATCCCTGTAATATTAGTTACAGATTTTGAGAATGACTCTAGAGGAACTGAGGCGGACATTCTGAAGTACATTATAGAAAGTATAGTATATTTGCATACAACACTGAATTCTTATATTTAATAAAATGAATAAAAATACAATTTTTTAGACATTTTTTGATAATAAGATTAATGCAAGATTAATGCCATGAAAACATATTTTCTTGAATTGTTTTCACTGGTTTACAAATTCTGCATTGTATTATTAAACAAGGTGTATAACATGTATAGCATACAATACCTCTTTTTTGACAACGTCATTGTCCACTCTACGAAGGTTCTTCTTCACCTTCAAATATTCGGCAGACACTTCCTCCTCAGGTGGTTTGGGTGGGGGATAGGCAGGTGGGGGAGGTGGTATATGGGAGGAATCGGACGGGGGTGGGGGTGGGGGTGGGGGAAACGTTGGAGGGGGCGGCAGGTGTGCAGGTTCTTTTGTATCCTGGGAGATTCCTGCTACATCAGGATTCAGCATGTCCATATAGGTCTGCATGTCTGTAATGTTCGAATCTGCACCTCCTGCAATAAAACATGTTTCTTTAATTATTCATTTATTTAGTCAAACATCAAAAAAATTAGTAAATTCAAAAAATAAAATATAATGTATTTAAGCGAATAAAAAACAAATATTACTACCATATTATATTTATAAAAATTATATTTCAATGTGATATTTTACATGATAAATCTCATTATAATCTTGTAATCACTAAATTGTTTGTATTCACTGCAGTTGGCAGGTGTGTTCTTTTTCATTTATTTTTTTATTTATTTATCATTTCATTTTAAAATTCATTTTATGCTTTCTCTTTCTTTCTTTCTTTCTTTCTTTCTTTCTTTCTTTCTTTCTTTCTTTCTTTCTTTTTAAAAATAGCCAAAACTATAGGATATTTCATTTTAGCCCCAGAAGTGAATGGCTAACTATGGTAACTGTAATTGTTTTCCTTACGCCCGCAGAGACAGAGCTATGGACTACTAGGTTGAGAAATAGTTTAGTTTTTGTTTAATAAACATGTACTTTTTATTTATTTATTTTAGTTATGGGAGTGTCACACTTGGAAAAACTCATCACATCTTATTTTAAAGACTAGCAAAATGCATTCTGTATTTATGAAAGGTATTCACAGTGCTTACCCCAATCATGAAGTCAACCTATTAATATTCACTATACCTGAAATAGTCTATAGTCTGAACACACCTCATTCTTTATTATTACCACTTTTCAGCATTTTAGAATAATAATCATCATAAGTAATCAAAACCATAAACACAATGTAAGTATAGGAATGTTGGTGAAAAATGTTAAATAAATCAAAATGTTTTTTTAAGATCATGACAAACATAAATTCAGTCAAATGTCTAATTTTCTGACTGCTAGTAAAAGTATAAAAATCTATACCACTGTTGTATATAGATGTTCTAAATGCGTCCACTAGAGGACATTACTGGGAAGGCTCACAGCAGGTTTCCTGGACAATGCTATGGCAACATGTTTCTGAATGAGTTCTGCTTCAGCGAGCTCAACTTTTCCCACCATTGTTAAGATAATGCTTCAATTACACTGCATTGAGCAAACTTATGCACAGAATACATGAAGTATTGTCATTTTAGAGAGGGGAGTTCTATTCAAAACACACAGGAATGCAGGAGATGTGAAAAAGAAAATTTTGTATCAAGTGATGATACAAGATAAACGGTTCAAAATGTTCAAAGTATGGTTTGATATGCTTATGTTTGATCCAAAATACAGTAAAAACAGAATTTATTTTTAAATATGTAATATGTTTTAAAATGTAATTTATTCCTGTGATGGCAAAGCTAAATTTTCAGCATCACACCAGTGTTCAGTGTCACATGATTCTTCAGAAACTATTCCAAAATGCTGATTTGGCTATTTACCTCAGCATAGTTAAATAATTAGAGTTCTGTACATGGAAATGACAGACAATGAGTCTCAAACACCATTGTTTCCTCCTTCTTATGTAAATTTGATTTGTGCAAAAGACCTCTGAAGAACAGGCGAATCTCAACATAGCAATCTCTTCAATGGCAGATGGATCGATAATAATTGTTCATGATCCATGATATCATGATATTTTTAGTGATATTTGTAAATTGTCTTTCTAAATGTTTTGTTAACATGTTGCTAATGTGTTGTTAAATGTGGTTAAAGTTACCATTGTTTCATACTGTATTCACAGAGACCACAGACGTCGTTATTTTAATTTTTAAACTCTTGCAGTCTGTATAATTCATAAACACAACTTCATTCTTTATAAATCTCTCCAACAGTGTGTAATGTTAGCTTTAGCCCCGTTAGCCCGAGCATAGGCTACTATCAATCTCATTCAGAATCAAATACTATATTTATACTATATATATTAAATACTATACTCACATGATCTGATATGCTGCATGACGAACACTTTGTAAAGATCCATTTTGAGTGTTATATTAGCTGTGTGAACTTTGTTTATGCAATGTATTATAGAGTTGCGAGCTTGGCGGCGGGGAGCGCGAGCATTTAAAGGGGACACGCACAGAATCGGCGCATTTTTAATTATGCCCCAAAATAGGCAGTTAAAAATTTGAATAATACAAAATCTATGGGATATTTTGAGCTGAAAGTTCACAGACACATTCAGGGGACACCTTAGACTTATATTACATCTTGTGAAAAAGGGTTCTAGGGCACCTTTACAAAAATTACTGATATATATAAATGTGTGTTTCTCTGACCTGTCGGTACTCGTGAGGGAGGCGTGCCACTCCTTTTCTCTCCAGTACTGGATTGGCTGGAGTTTGCAGAGTCGTAATTGGACAGCGAGCTGGAGGGCGAGCAGATGTCAAAGTGGGCAACAGGGGGGGCTGGGGTGGGCAGGGTGGCGTTGGGAGAGGAGAGGCCTGAGTCAGGTTGCTTATACTCCAGATCTGCCGAAGGGTCCCGTGACAAGACTCTGTGTTCCACACTCTGAAATGAAAGCCAGTGTTTATGTTAAGCATAGATTAGTGAAACTTATTTGGCATGTTGAGTGTAAAGATGACTCTGTTTTTTAATGAACTCTTTGAGGTGCATAAGGCAAGGAATTCTTTTTGATACACAAAAGTTAATTACAGGCAGTAACAAATGAGATTGCAGCTGATGGGGTGGCGAGAAAGCACGTCACTACACTGGGGACATGCAATCACTATTATCTACAGTACACACTTACAACAACCTAATTACAATGAATAGCCTACATGTACAATTATACTTGCACTTAGTTGTTGTTCCTCATTAAAGTTTTACACATATAAAAAGGAAAAGTACTGTAAAATGTGGCTAAAATCTTTTGCATACAATAAGAATTTAACATATATCAAAAAAAACAAATTACCAGGGAAAAAAATTATTAGCAAATTTTGTAGTACTGAGCATGTAAACAGAGATATGTGAGCATATCTGATGAAAATTTAACATTTCTTTTGTTGTAAAACCCTTGTTTAAGACTGTGTGTGTTATACTCTATCTCACCATGTTTTCGACAGTGCGGAGGTACTTGGCACACTGTTGATGCCCGTTGTATTCAGCTAGGTCTGCTGCTGAGAATCCATCCTGGTCCCGTATTCCCAGATCCACTCCATTTACTACCAGAATTTGACAGCACTACACAGAGAAACAGACATTTACATTAACACCCAGATAATCTGTGTTGCTTTATTAAATATATTTACTGCTTTCTGATAAAGCAAGCATTACTATTCCTATTGCTCATTCTTAAGGGATAGTTCACCCAAAAATGAAAATGATCCCATGATTTACTCACCCTCAAGCCATCCTAGGTGTATATGATATTTTAAAAAATATCCTCAGTCCTCCAAGGTTTATAATGGTTGTGAATGGCAGCCCAAATTCTGAAGACAAAAAATGCATCCATCCATCCATAAAAACATTAATCCACACAACTCCAAAGGGTTAATAAATGCCTTCTGAAGCGAATCAATGTGTTTGTGTAAGACAAGTATCCTTATTTAAAACTTAATAAAGTAAAATAACAAGCTTCTGGTGTGACAGCCATACGCATTCGACATACGTCCAAAAAGCGTTAACTTCCGTGACGTAGTACACAATGCCATGGCGCTCTACACAATGGCATACTGCATTGAACATAATGGCTTAGTGTAGAATCTCATTATTTTACTTTATAAAGTTTTAAATAAGGATACTTGTCTTACACAAATGCATCGATTCGCTTCAGAAGGCCTTTATTAACCCCCTGGAGTTGTATGGATTCATTTTTTTTAAGGATGGATAAATTTTTTTGTCTTCATAATTTGGGCAGCCATTCACAATCATTATAAACCTTGGAGGACTAAGGATATTTTTTTAAATATATCTCAGATTGTGTTCGTCTGAAATAAGAGGATACACCTAGGATGGCTTGAGGGTGAGTACATCATGGAATAATTTTCATTTTTTGGTGAACTATCCCGTTAAGGTTAGGAATGTGAATAAACCCTTTCATAATCGGACATATCTCTATTACACACAGTTTTGAGAAAATGTTACTTAAATATATAATATGTTTAACTGATTTGATAATGTTTGCAGCTATCAGTACTACTATCTATATCAATACTTCTATCAATACAATAGTACTCAGCTCGGAGTATTACACAACTTATTACACATATCTGTGACTAAACAACAGCAGTTGAAAGAGTGTGTGCTCTTCCTGTAGGGTGTGAATATTTGTCTGTTGACATATGAGTTTGAGAAAGACAGTTGAGTAAAGTATTAGTGGTTTTAATGAATGCAGTAAAAGGGTACTTTGTTAATGACAGCTGTCATGCGTTTTAGCCCTCAGGTGGAGAACAAGAGACAATACTCTCTGACTGTTTCTGTGCCTCCCTTTTTCTGTCAGCTGCTTTCGGACGGATAATGTTACAATGAATAAAGGTGCCGTGCTTCTGTGGAAAGTTCTGCGCTTTCTACAACCTGCTTTACAGCACTTTCACAATAATCTGAAGTTATGGCATAAATACAATTTTCCTTCACTTACTATTTATTTTCTAATTCTGTATTAAAAATGTATTCATTCTAATAAATTGCTATTTTAAAGGTTCCTTATTTTGATTTGGAGGTCTCCTACAATTGTCACAACTTGGTGTGGTAAGCAATCACACAGGAACTAAGGAAACACAGGAAACAAAAAACACAGGAAAGAGAAATACAAGCACAAAATGAAAACTAACAAACACACTAATAAATCCTCCCAAAAGGTGCATCCTTGCACCACAAACAGTCCAGCTGTGTAGAGTGGAGGGGGTCTTGGAGGTTGATGAGTAGCTGGCAATGTACAGGGAACCAGAGGAGCCGGAACACCATGGTGGAGCAGATGGGGGAGGAGCCAGGGTGAAGCCCTGATGGACTTCCCTGGTGGGTCCAGGGTAGGGCTGAACGATTAATCGAAAAGTATTCGAAACCGAAATTCAGAACCTCTAACTAGGGCTGGATAAAAAATATTGATTTCTCGATTTTAATCGATTCTCATTTTTATGAACCAATATCGATTCTTAAATCCCAAGAATCAATTAGTCTAGTCTGTTTTCAGTTGATGAATGAACAGAACATGTAGCCCAATAAATCACAATAATCTTTGTGATTTGTTACTTTTGATATGGAGCAAAGTCTCAGATTTCAAATGACGTCCATCTTATTATGAGATTAAAAAAATAAATACCATTTTAGCGCTGTTTAATGTGGCATGACAGATCGCTTTAGTGCCTCAGTTAAAGAGAAACGGCAGCACGAAGCGCATGTGAACATCCTCTCCTCCGCTTTAATACCAGTTACAGCGTGAAATAAACATGAATAAACATCTGAAGGTATGTTAAAAGATACAGTACAACTTACCGACATCCATATCATGTTGTTTCAACCATGGAAAGACGTCAATAAAACAGCTTGTTAACAATGTCACGTAACATCACATTTACCTCAGAAAAACCACATTCAGTGACCATAAACTCGTTAGTCAGCTAGAAAAATTAACTCTAGAGAGCAGCATTGTGATAAATATATGCACCGTTATATATATTCATTATCATTTTTAATGTTCTTCAATTTTTAATGCATGTCTGAATAAATCAGTTATATTTCAAAAAAACGAATTGGAGTATAAATATGATTATGTAATTGTAAACTTTATTTATTATAAAAAACATAATTGAGTGTAATTTAAGTGTTTGTATATAAATAAGTTAATTTCAACCTTTAATATTATAGTAAAGTAGTACCTACTGACTCCCGTGTGTAGTTTACAGTATTATTATTATTTTTTTTTTCCTCTAGAAAATTTGCCATGTACTGTATCTGATATACTACATCAAAAATAATCGATAACGAATCGATATCGAAATCGTAATCGAATCGCAAGCATGTGTATAGAAATCGAATCGAATCGTGAAAATTGTGCCAATACCCAGCCCTACCTCTAACCGACGTAATGTTCCCATGTTGGTTTTTCATTTTTTTAAATCCTGTTAATAGCCTACTTCCCCCTTAAAAACATACTACCGCAGGTGTAGTCCAGTCAGCGGCATGGAAGCAACACGGAGGTTACACGCAGAGTCAACACACAGAGACGGCGCGAGCAGTGAGCCCCAAGATTACTTTCACTTGCGTCTTCACTACACTTTGTCAGTTGTATGTGTTTTAAGGTTTGCCAGTTTGGACATTGAAGCGATTTGAGACGATCGGATGTGGATTATTATATCAAGCTACCGTGCTCGCGCAGCTGCATTCAAGCAGTAGCTGCACAAAACATGAAGATTGCATGCACAGAGAGGAAAGCAGAAACTAGATGTCAGCGCTGTCCTGTGATTCATCACTAAAGTAGCTTAGAAACTCAAAAGTTATTATAGCATATATTTTTCTACTTTTGAAGGAACTATTTACAACCCACAGCTTCACAATTAATAGAGAGATGGTATGACTAATTCACAAGCTCAGAAGCAGTGTTTTGAAATCGGCCATCACGAGATATTGTTGAAAAGTCGTTATTTTATCAAAAAGTATTGTCGTTGCTTTATAACATTAAGGTACAACCACTGAACTCAAATTAACTGTTTTAAATATCTTTTTAGTACCTTTATGGAACTTGAGAGGTTCGGTGGCTTTGCTCTCAATAGAAGCCTCACTGACTTATCGGATTTCATCAAAAATATCTTAATTTGTGTTCCGAAGATGAATGAAGGTCTTATGGGTGTAGAACTACATGAGGGTGAGTAATAAATTATATTATTTTCATTTTTGGGTGAACTAACCCTTTAACAGTATTAGGGGTGTGATGAGACAGGTATAGCTCACAAGACGAGATGAGACACGAGATTGAGTTCACGAGAACGAGACGAGATTTTTACACACTATTTTTAAGAAATCCTCAAAGATGATTAGAAAAATAATCTGCAGGTGCATTCGAAACGTTAAAAACTAATCATCTTGTAATTAATGTCATTTCAGTTCTATATTCGGAGTATGAATTATCATACGCAGTAAAAGACAAAAATATTCAAGCACTGTAAAACGTTTTGCCGCAAACTCAACTGACTGGCTTCTCTCTTGTATAATTTCATACAAGTCTCTTCAGACCTTACTGTACATGATTTATGAGCTTCTACAACTTTTGACCTCCTAACTGAACTCCTTTCCACAAATTGTTTATAGAAATAAAAAGAGTATAAATAAAAATGGGAAAACTTTACAATGAGGTCTCATTTATAAACATTAATGTATTAACCAACATCAACAATGAGCAATATCTTTGCTACAGCATTTATTAAACTTTGTTAATGTTAGTTAAACATTAAAAATAGTCATTCATAGTTCATGACAGTAATGTTAACAAATACAACTTTTGATTTTAACAATGTATTAGTAAATGTTGAAATTAACATTAACTAAAATAGTGTAGAAGTATTGTTCTTCCTTAGTTCATGTAAAGTTAAAGGGTTAGTTCACCCAAAAATGAAAATTATGTCATTAATGACTCACCCTCATGTCGTTCCAAACCCGTAAGACCTCCGTTCATCTTCGGAACACGGTTCAAGATATTTTAGATTTATTCCGAGAGCTTTCTGTCCCTCCATTGAAAATGTATGTACGGTAGACTGTCCATGCCCAGAAAGGTAATAAAAACATCATCAAAGTAGTCCATGTGACATCAGTGGGTTAGTTAGAATTTTTTGAAGCATCGAAAATACATTTTGGTCCAAAAATAACAAAAACTACGACTTTATTCAGCATTGTATTCTCTTCCGGAATCCTTTCCATTGCATTGATTCCATTGAATTGATTCCATTGAATCCTTTCATCTGTCGGCGTTGGTAATGTACTTTTACGTCACCATGGTTGTTTTTGGCGATTAGGACATCCGCGACATGCACACTTGCGCACCATTTTAAAAAATATAGCAATACCAAAATACAAACAATGTAGAACAGACTGAATACAGTGTGCGTCTCCCTCAGACTGTAAACGAAGCTCGGGCACACCGGATAACACGTCAGCAGCGTCGTAGTTTTTGTTATTTTCGGACCAAAATGTATTTTCGTTGCTTCAACAAATTCTAACTGACCCTCTGATGTCACATGACTACTTTGCTGATGTTTTTATTACCTTTCTGGACATAGACAGTATACCGTACAAGCATTTACAATGGAGGGACAGAAAGCTCTCGGACTAAATCTAAAATATCTTAAACTGTGTTCCGAAGATGAACGGAGGTCTTACAGGTTTGGAATGACATGAGGGTGAGTCATTAATGACATAATTTTCATTTTTGGGTGAACTAACCCTTTAACTAACATTAACTAATGAAACCTTATTGTAAGTGTTACCATAAAAATAAATAACAGTTTTTTTAGTCTTAAGTGCAATCAATAAGTGCAACCATAATCAAAGCAATCTCTCAATATTCAAAGTGCAAATAGAGACCAAATTTTTCTTCAAGTATGCTACAGAGCTGAGAGATGCTTACAACTACACAGCCCAGCCTAAGATAGCTTTAATATTGGAAGATATTTGCATGCATCAGGGAACCGCTTTCAAAATGCGGGGTATTGAAATCGCGTTTGAGTACGTGCTTGCGTTTACTTTCACTTTCGCGATCGCGCGTACTCTGTGAATAGGGAGCGGCAACGATCATTATCCAACTGAATTAAATGTTTTTTTAATTCTATAAAAAGCAAAACGACAGTGGAGGCATAATGTAAACGTAGCGGTGGCATATTCTTTTCTAATTTCACCCTCACACAATCACGAGACTGATTTTCGCCTCAACGAGAAATCTTGTCACAATTTAATCTCATGACACGAGATCTCGTCACACCCCTAAACAGTACTGATGGTGTTGGTTTTACCGTATCAATTCGAGCCCGAGTCCTCAGCTTTTGGAAGTGTATACAAAAGTAGATTTGCTTTCGCAATGCAGAAAACAGTGTTTTCTTGACAAGTCAACAACACAAACCAAACTCTTTCAGGTCTCAGCTACAACTACAGTGTATGAGGGCAGGTCAAAGTAAAAACTGTTTATGAGCAGCCAATGAAGACCATTTGCAGGAGTTATGTTAGTTTGTGCAGGAAATAAGAATTACTGATGACTTGTTTCAGGCAGTTCAGAGTTGGTTCTTTCTTTCGGGAAATAATAAATCCATTCATCGTGCACTTTGATCTTTGACACTACATGATAGGTACTATCCACAAAATCATAATAGGGGGACATTAAATGTAAGAAATATTAACGTACAGTAGTTTTCTGTTGGTTATTTCTTTTACATACCTCCAGCTCTCCATTCTCGGCTGCGTCATGAAGAGGCGTACCACCCCAGTTGTCTGTCACTATTTCCCCCCCATGCAGGAGGAGCCAGCTGAGAACCTTGGCATGGCCACGGCTGGCGGCAAAGTGCATGGCACTGGCCCCATCATTGTCTCTGTCAGCCAGGCTGATTTCTGTGAAACTCATCTATAGAAGACAAAAAAAGAAGTGAAATTCACATGAAGTCAGCGTGCTAGCATGCCAACAAGCCTGATCAAGCACCTTCAGATATGATGTTAAACTAAAAATATATAGATTCATAATGTAAAAATCAAAAAACTTTGAATGAAAATATATAGACAACCAGCTTCAAAATCCTGTCCAACATAGTAGTTCAAATAGCAAAAATGCTAAAAGCTCAAATTATGCACCTGAAACAAATAGTTCCTCACAATGTAAATTATATAGATTATATAGAATATTATAATTATATAGAATAAAGGATAAATCAATCAAATCACATTTATTTATATAGTCCTTTTTTACTATATAAATCCTTTCAAAGGAGCTTCACATTAATAAAACAGTAAAAGTTCAGTAGGCATAACAGTGTCGAATCCGATCATTATCAATTCATTTCAAAATTTGTTCTCATCCTATAGGAAAATCAGTAGTTCTAAGAAACTAAAACTGTCCAAAAATGAACAACAATAACAAAACAAATAAATTTCTTTTTTTTTTTTCATTTGGAATGCTCACAAATTTTGATGTTTTTTTTTCTGTAACAGTTGCTTGTTTTGCTGGAGAACTTGTATTTGTGGTATGTATATTTTTAGTTCCATTCTAGCAAAGTGAAAATTGTGAAAAATGTTCTGTGATAACTTGCATTGACCCTGGGAACATTCTGCAACAACATATTTGAAATTGGACACTTTAATAAAGAACTCATCCAATAAGGCAAACTTAAATAAAACTTGTTTTTACCAGCCAGACAATGACAGTGTTGTGTCCCATCTGGGCAGCAGCGTGCAGTGGTGTCATCCCATCATTGGCTCTGATACTTGGCTCCGCCCCGCAGTCCTTCACTAGGTACTGGACAACTTCCAGGTGGCCCTCCTGACATGCAAGGTATAGTGGTGTGGCACCATTCTTGGTTTGAAAATTGACAACTCTAAAACACAAACAAAAACAAAAAAATCAAGGAAATCATACAAATAATAGGTGACTGGAGATACAAAAAATCTTTAATGTTGTTTCTATATAAATGGTACCTATATGTTTATATAGCCACTTAAACACCCTTCTTGGTATAAAAAAACGTGGAACAGCAGCAAAACCCTAACCTTTCATAATTATATGATTTAATCACATGGGACTGGAATATCTTTAACTGCAGCATAGCTGCACATTTTTGTACACTGAGTGACATTTATGATGATAATATCCAGTTAGGACAACTCTAAGGGCCAGAGGATCGACAGCAGAAAGCAGCAAGTGGGCCCAACTAACCTTAAGGCACCTTGGATAATATTTCATAATATCTCACCATCATACCTGGATATTGAGTGTTGAGCCACTAGTTGTATTTTTCCGAGGTATACAATAAGTCATGAAATAATTACCTTATAATAACTATACTTTGGTGCTGCAAAGATATTGTCAGATAACACCAAGATCTCATGAGCTGATCAACGTTTGTCAATGTCAAAATGAGATTGGCAATCAAATCAAAGAGGACAGTCATTACTGTTACTTTATACAGAAGCAGAGGATGAATTCCAACATGCTTCAGTCTTAACAGTAAAAAAGTGAGATGTAAGATGTAAATAAGTAGCTAAACATTTAATATTTGTATTAAAACAGAAATTTTGAACAACAGCAATATCCAGGCATTCAAACAACTCAACCAGAGCCATTTTAGCATATTAGGCATAGCGTCCATGAACTAAAACATGATAAAATGTGTTTGTTACAGCCTAACGAAAAGTTCATTTTATGAAGTATACTTAAAGGTCCCGTTTTTCGTGGTTTTTTGAAGCTTTGATTGTGTTTATAGTGTGCAATATAACATGTGTTCATGTTTCGCGTGTAAAAAAAACACAGTATTTTTCACATAATTTACTTATCTGTATACCGCTGTTTCCACTGTCATAAAAACGGGCTGATGACTTCCTTGTTCTATGAAGTCCCTCCTTCAGAAATACGTAACGAGTTCTGATTGTGCCAGCGGTTCCTGTGTTGTGATTCGACAGCAGCTTAGCGAACCTTGCCCGGAAAGGTCACGCCTCTTACCATAACGTGGAGATGCACGCGCTCAGTGTTATTGTAAACATGCCTTTAATTTTACCCTATCAATTTGAGCCGGAATCAGACCCGGTGATTGGACTGCGGGATGAAAATAACAGCGTTTCGACGACATGGCGACAAACACACTCTACAAACGCAACTCTTGTGTATTCCTGTGGACGGAGGTTAGTCAAAAAACTGTTTTAGTCCAAACTGTCATGTCGTCGAAACGCTGTTATTTTCATCCCGCAGTCATATCACCGGGTCTGTGGACAGTGGAAACAGCGGTATACAGATAAGTAAATTATGTGAAAAATACTGTGTTTTTTTACACGCGAAACATGAACACATGTTATATTGCACACTATAAGCACAATCAAAGCTTCAAAAAACCACGAAAAACGGGACCTTTAAACAAAAACCTGAGGAAATCGCAGTTTTGTCAAAAGCCAATTTCCCACCGTCGGGCCGAACGGTTCTTAGAATGGTAAGGAACGGTTCAATGTGTTTTTCTACTCGAGCCTGGTACGGCACGGCACGATTACAACCCGTTCTCGGCACGGAGTATGTCCGGATCAGATTCAGAACGATGATAAAAACACAGATTTAATAGATGTAGATCGCGTCCATCAACACCCCCAAAGCTTCACAGTCGTTTCATCTTCATGGGTTCGACATTTCACTCAGTTTAGTGATGTTCGATTCTTGAGCGAATCGTTCTTTTGAGCCGGGTCTGAGGAAGTAACCCGTCGAGCCGCTTAATCGAACTGAATCCAAGTTCCGGGTTGATGACGCAAGACGCACAGCCGAATTTAGCACGTCCGATTCAAAAAGAACCGAATAAGCCTGTTCAACCAACTGTCGAAGTTTGCCGAGGATGACCGAGGAGTCTGACGAGTGAGTTGACGATACATTTAAATATGCTTATTATTATGACTACTGTTATTAACTAACATAAACAAAAACCTTTCTGTCGAGAAATGTAAATAAATTTTACTATGGTTTATTGTACATGCAGATTATATTTTAAGTTGTTAAGCGAAATCAGTGAGTTTATTTTTTATATATACTTTAGACATGTAGAACATGTCCGCGTTTGTGCATGTGTGCTGCAGTGCTGAATCTTATCCAAGATGTAGGCTACTCAATGGTCAGTCGTATCCGACAGGGTATGGATCCAAGGAACCACAAATGAAAGTGACCACAACTTAAGTGAATGAAAGGCAATAATTACATATATCATTCACATATTGCTGCAATATGCGTCCACAACTTTTATTTTAATGTTTCAATATGGGTTGACACAAATGACTTTATTTGAATGTTTCATTGATATAACATGATCGCGTTGTTTTACATTTGCGTAAGCAATCTTCTATCGCTTGTTTCTGCTTCTTCTTCACCTGTATTTTGATACTGCAATTCTGTACTGCAATTCTGTATGCACCCCTTACTGTTTAACAATGAAAACATGGATAGCCGGAATAAGTCAATGGCAGGGAAAGAGTAGTAGATTTGAAATAAATGTATATGTACATTAGCAGTGGCCTAGCCTACACAAAAACTCAGATCAGAATTATGAACATATCTGTTTCCTTTATAAATCAATATTTTCAAACAATGTAAGTTTATAAGACTCAAAAGATTAAACACAACTACAAGTCAAATATACTTAGAATACGCAATTATACTTTTAAGTATATCTCAATCAAAAGATTGAGTGCATGTATAGTCCAAATATACTTGGACTTAAGTATATTTCTGAGAAGAAAATGTAGACTGAAAGTATAATTTCTTATTTTTAGTTTAAAGAAGTATACTAATAGCACACGTGAATAAACTTCTTTTTCATAAGGGCAGTGTGTGTGTACATAGGTTCCCTGCTGAAAAATCCAGCATTTGCTGATCACCAGGAAAAGGTATGTTTGCCTGCTCGGACCAGCATGGGATGCTGGTTTGCTGGTCGCCAGAAGCGGAAGTGCTGGTGGACCAGCTACACCAGCTCAGTTTTGCTTGAGAGCAGGTCCACCAGCACTTATACCAGCATATGAGCCTGGGACCATCTCCCAGGCATGTGTACAGGGGGTGGGTTGGTGCCCAACCGAGAAAAAAGTCGAGATAAAATGTTGAGAATAAAATCATTAAATTATGAGAAAAAAGTTGTTAAATTACGAGAACAAATTCGTTAAATTACAAATTTGTTCTCATAATTTAATGGCTTTTTTCTCGTAATTTAATGACTTTATTCTCATAATTTAATGAGTTTATTCTCATAATTTAATGAGTTTATTCTCAACATTTTATCTCGACTTTTTTCTCGAAATTTAACAACATTTTTCTCATAATTTAACAAATTTGTTCTCGTAATTTAACGACTTTTTTCTCGTAATTTAATGACTTTATTCTCAACATTTTATCTCGACTTTTTTCTTGAAATTTAACAAGTTTTTTCTCGTAATTTAACAAGTTTATTCTCAACATTTTATCACAACTTTTTTCTTGAAATTTAACGAGTTTTTCCTCATAATTTAATGAGTTTATTCTCAACATTTTATTTCGACTTTTTTCTCGAAATTTAATGAGTTTTTTCTCGAAATTTAACAACTTTAATCTCAAGATGGTTTTATTTTTTTATTATTGCTTGGCCCTAATCCTCTTCCGTATAAACATATACAGTGGCATGAAAAAGTATGTGAACCCCTTGCAGAATCTGTGAAAATGAGAATTATTTTAATAAAATAAAAGGAATAATAAAAAATGCATGTTATTTTTTGTTTAGTACTGTCCTGAGTAAGATATTTTACATAAAAGATGTTTGCATTTAGTTCACAAGACAAAACAATAGCTGAATTTATTAAAATAACCCCATTCATAAGTATGTGAACCATTGATTCTCAATACTGTGTGTGGTTACCTGATGATCCACGACTGTTTTTTTGTTTTGTGATGGTTGTTCATGAGTCTCTTGTTTGTCCTGAGCAGTTAAACACAACTATTAAAAAAGGTTCAAACATTCACTGATGCTCCAAAAGGAAAATTATCCCTCTTATTTTATTAAAATAATTCTCATTTTCACAGATTCTGCAAGGGGTTCACATACTTTTTCATGCCACTGTAGATGAGAAGTAAACGAAAAAAAATTATATTCCATTTGTATTATTAAAAATGTATATTTTTTCATACAATCACTCTCTAAATGTTTGGGGTAATATTGACCCCAAACACCCAGAGCGTAAACTGGAAATGAACAACACATGAGGGTTAATTGTTGATTGGTGTAGGCTGTCTTTGGCATTGCTTCTTTGTTTGCAGGGCAGCTGATGAGGAGTGACAGCAGGAGGGCTAGAGGGGTCCTGAATGGGTCCAATGTTTGATGTTTGAGCAGGTTTAAATGCACCAAAACATTTCTTCTGAAAAGAGCAATGTACTCTTATTGGTCGGCTGGACCAGAGTGTTGTGATTGGTGAACCAATTCGAGCATGTTTCGTAAAATGCCACAGCCCTTACCATAACCATGAGTTTCAACACACTATTAACTCATCTTGTTTAGGCCTTGCCCTTTTTTTTTTTTTTTGCATATCCCTTGGGCAGGAATTGTTTAAATGAGGAATATTGTGACATGTTCGTTCCCCGAAGAAAACTCAAGACTACAGTCAAGGCATTTCAGGAAGTTCAGAAACAGTGCTACTGATTTAGAGAATAACTGCCTTTGGAGTGGAATTTGTGATTTGTAAATTTGCAAGCCCTTTTCATGCTCAAACAGCAACATTACACACTAAAGAAAAATTTTAAAAAAGCATAATATTAATAGTAATAATAATAACTGAATAAAAAAAAAAAATGAAATAAAAAAAATAATAATTCTTTAATATTACAGTAGTATACAAAATCAAAAATAAGTACCATTGGGTGGTTCGTAAGTGCATTGCTAATGCAGTTGCTTGGGTGTTCTGAGTGGTTTCTAGGTGGTTGCTTTCTGGCTGAAATAAAAAAAAAGCCTCTCTAAATATGATTTGGTCCCTCCTTTAGAGTAAATCTATAATATTCTTTTGCTTGTTAAATGCACCACCATGATACTAGGGTGAGTGGGTTGTGAGTGTTGAGCCATGTGTTGCTAGGTGGTTGCTAAGGTATTCAATTTAGCTCAGTGTTTCAGTTCAGTTCAATAACTGTTATTATTCAGGCAATAGTGGCAATAGTGTCATTATTAGCTCAAGTCAGAGCTAATATTGATCAGTCTATGTTGATTAAGTTCAGTTCAATAACAGTGTAACAAGTACATGACTTCAGGTGTTATTTGTGTCCACAGCATAAAGGTTAGAGGTTTCTCTCAAATTATGCAGCTTGTTGAGTTGAGGAGTGCTGTAACTCCACCCCCGCCCCACCCGTTACAATTATCTTTTTTATATATTCACATTATTGATGATGAGATAACAAAGTCTGAATACATATAAATGCTCAATCACATTTCATTTCAAATTCAAAAATGTTCCCAGAGACATTGTTGACACTCTGAGACAAATTGATACAACTGTCCAGTGTTTGCCTTTCTCAGGGGAAGCATCCAGCATTAATGTCTGTCCCAGATCCTTCTTCAAAGTAACAGCAGGAGTTCTAGGAGAGAACAGGAGTCTTCCTATAAATACCATAAAGCTCAGCTTTATTTGGACACAGACTGACAAGGCATCAATGAGTCTCTTAAGAGGATCAGGGCTGCTTCACTCACTGTATTCACTCTCTGTATTCATTCGCTGTATTCACTAGCTCTGTGCAGGAGACAAACTATGAGGATTGTTACTAGAGGAAAAACTATTGTTTTGTTATTTTCCTCAGTGGCTCATGTCCAACTTTACACAGTTTGCTTTTGCATCCCCTAAACCACCTTTCTCTTGAAATGTTATGAAAAGAATAGTTACAGTATGTATCTTTCATGTGGATTCAAGATGGACTGTTCAGAGTAGCATACTGCCATACTACTGTTCTAGCAATATAGTATGTAGGCCTATACTGTGCAAAGAATTTCTGTATTACCCTAACCTAACATTACTAATGTGACATATAAAGTGAAAGTATAATATTATGATAAGTATTTTTTACATAAAGTTGGATTAAAATTGCTAAATAATATTTCCAAGTAGGCGTGGGCGATATACTGGTAGACACGAGTAACCAAAAGAAATGTGTCGATCAGTGGAGATTTGCTGTTACATTGCTGTGCTGCGTGATCACGGAAGCTTATCGTTTGCATGTGTTTTTACACCCCCACCCCCACCCCCCCAATAATTAGAAATGGCCAAATTGTTCCCCCAATATTTGATATTCTTGATGCTGCTATGCTGCATTCTAATACACACCACTGTATTGGTTTGTTTTTAGGATGACAAAAACTTTGGGGCTTTTGGGGCTTTACTGCAGTTTTAGCAGTGAAAGAGAGCATGGTAAGATGTTAGTAGCTAAACATTTAATATTTCATCCCCTTGGAATTATAAGGTTCTGTCTGACATTTTTGTCAAAATTGAATTATTCACATTCTTATTCATATTCTTATTCTGTGACAACTTATTTACATTATGTGATGCTTTTTTATGTTGTTTACATTTTGGGACTGTTTGTTTAGAAAACAAAAAGGTTCTATCTACAAAGTCAAATGGAATGCAAAAACTTTAAAGCTCAATATCTCAAAACTGCTCAGAATGCAGATAGAGCCTTAGAATTCCAAGGGGACAATTTGACAACTGTTTACGATAGAAATGTTCAGCGACTGACAGTAATCAGATGCAAGCTACTCAACTTTTTTATGAAATTTCACAGTTTTGAATTGGAAATATGCTATCATGTGCATAATTCATGTGATGAGACAAGAACGTTTTGCATTTTTGACATATTAGACGTACGAATAACAGTGAATGTGTGCAAATTTAAAATAAAATATTATTTGAAAATAGTTTAAATTGAATACCTCATAACTACAATAGACCTGGAACTTTTACCATTCTTATTTATTTTTCTTTATTCTTTTTTAACCGTTAATTTATTTAAATTAAAGGATCCAATAACCCAATGCATCCCACCCCTACAGGATTAGTACTAAACGGTGAATTGACAACTGAATTTAGTTGCAGTACGTGGCCATAGAGCGTGTAAGTACTGTACTAAGTTCTTTTTGCCACCTAACTGGGCTTGAATGGTTAAATACACATAGCCAATTTTCCACCGAAATTACCGAGAATAATTTGTCCCAGGAACTTTTTTCCCCCAGTTGTTGTCTGCATTTCCATCGTGGTTTAAAGTACTGTGAAGATTAAGTCCTGTGACGTATGACTGTGCGCGACTTTCGTCCTCCACATACAGTATAAGCATAATAAAGCCTGAGCCTCGTCGTTGGTCCATCAGTCATATTTTTTAAACTCCATTGTTGAATAGAAAACAACACTTACTTTTACAACAGACTTTTAAAAATGGTGGTTAAAATAAAATGCTGTGTGGAGACAACCAATCAAAATGATGTGTGAAGCATGTTCAGCAAGTCCCACCCCCGAAAGTAACTGAACTTTGAAAAAGTACTACCTCGCGAGCAGGGACTGTCTGAGGGGGAACTTTTTACCCAGAACTTCATTTAGAACCTGGTTCCTGCGGTTCAAACACACCGAGTACCACCCCAAAGTCCCTAGTTCCTGGGGAAAGTTCCTGCAGTGGAAACACAGCTTATGTGTCAAAATGCCTGTCTTTTCAAGTATCCTCGTAAACAAAGTCATTTATGTCTTACATAAACAGTTGAGAAAGAAAACGCATGTGTAACAGTACTGAAATCAAAATAAAATAACTTCATCTAACATCATCTAATTAAGTTATTTTGAAGTGACCAAATCAAGTAGTCTCAAAGTGATATTATAGCTATATGGTTACTTGACAGGATTTAATTTGATCTATTTTATATTTTGTGTTACATCACTGAAATATAAGATAGTAGCTAACAAACTGTTAGCTACCAATAAAATGTAATAACATGTGAAATGCAGTCTTCTCCTTAAGTAATACAGCAAAATCATACTCTTTATATACTTGAATAAGCAAAATCTCTCTTCATCACAATGGTAACCCAGTGTAATTGAAACGGTTCAAAATCCCAACATAACTGAATATTAAACTATCAAGTCTCCCCTTTTCTCATCATGATTAACTTTGCTTATCGTAAATAAAGACAACTTCAAAGGACCATTTTTAAATATACATCATATTTTCTGTAATGTACTAAAAAAACAACTAGAAAAATGAATAAAACTCACAATGTCAAGTGGAAATACTATATTAAATATTTAAATTTAAACACAATTTTTCTATAGTGAGTGTTATTTGCTTTTTGTCAAACTGAACAAATCAGGTTTGAACCAGAAACCATGATTTTGATTTTGATTGCATTGTGTTGCTTGCTCTCTTTGTAGACAGAGTATACACATGACTGTGGGAAACATCTAATTCAGCAATCAGACAA
Source organism: Megalobrama amblycephala (assembly GCF_018812025.1). NCBI lineage: Eukaryota > Metazoa > Chordata > Actinopteri > Cypriniformes > Xenocyprididae > Megalobrama > Megalobrama amblycephala. Next base: position 33,882,313 of record NC_063055.1, read on the forward strand.
AACAATGCATTCAATTTAATAGCATTATAAATTCAGCATATAATTGATATATTTAAAATAATTGACATTACCAGGTGATTCAGATGAGAATGGGTTGTTAATCTAAAAAATAAATAAAAATAACAAACATTTGACTGTGGTGGAGAGACTTCCAAAGAAAAATAAAGAGATGGTGAATTTTTAAAACAGGAAGAGGAATTAATCAGGGGCTTAGTCATTAGGAAGTGATCAGACATGTGAATCTTTCATGAGTGTAACCCTAACAGGCACAGTCATCCGTGCCCTGGGGGGGGAGGGACACACACACACACACACACACACACACACCAACAGACCTATGTAATGACCACAAATAAAACACACACATTATTTATATGACTACAAATGAGGCAAATGGAAATACATCACATCTATAGCTTATATTCAAGAGAATATAATTGTTTCACCAATGAAACCAATATAGAGTATTGGTGTATCATAATCAACATTATTTTCTCTTTTCCAGTCTATATTCTGTCAATACTAGCCCAGAACTTCCTAATCTCTACAGAAACAATTGGTACACAACAGTTTGTAATGACATCATCATAACACTACTGTATGTTCACAAAGGTCCCTGACCTGATACAGCCTTATTTGCAGCACAGCTGTCCTTCCTGTATAAATAATTTAGGCTTGAGTGAAAAGGTAACAGAAGCAGCTGTCAGAAGATGTGTGGTAGAGCAAAGCACTTCAACCAACAAAGTCCCACTTGACCTCTTTTTCACAAGGCTCAGTTGATCAGCTTTTTTAATTGTAACAGTAATGTTCTTACACGAGGAAGACCTTGATAAAAGAAAACATGTCAGCCAACATTAAATGATACTAGAAAGTAATGGAAACTCACTAAAATTGGACAACAAAAGGACACACTTGGAATTATGTATCACTTGCTCTATTCCTTGCAATTACAGTGAATGTGTTGCGACATGATCATTGAATCAGTGAGCTGAATAGCTGAATTTGAGAACAGGATAAGTCTGAAAGAACTGTGCACATTCTGTGAACTGGATGAACAGATTAATTGAAAAGAATTGGGAAAAAAAGGTCTGGACACTGCAACCTCTCTCAGAGGAAAGCTGCATAATTATAGATGGGACAGTCGCATATTCACATTCACAATACCTTCACATACTTAAGCATCGTTGTTAAAAAGATAAGTCAAAAGATAAATCTTTCATTGTTTTTTTTCCTGTTTTACACTTCCGTTTTACACTTCTGGCAATGGCCGTACGTGCATTCATGAGAGAGACAAGCTCCAGCAGAAGGGTGACCTTGCTTTAACCCAACATAGCGCCTCCTCTCTTATATTGAAATCCTCCAACATTTTTATTTAAAACTTCACGTTTTCGACTTCCAATTCGTAACTGGAATTTTGTCTTTTTCTGCCCTCTGCATTTCCGCATTATTCAATTCTCACCTAAGATTACGCAAGGCCTACGTCATACTTGGGGTCAGAGGTCACCCTTCCGCCAGAACTTGAATCTCTTGTGAACGATTGCCGGAAGCCAGTGATTATATAGTTTTATAAAATGGTTATTTCAAGTCCTTGATTCTAATTCACAATAAAACACGGCTATGACCGCTTCACCCAACGGTTCTGTGTATCACTACATAACACACTTAGCAACCACTCTAAGCAATGTAAACATGTTTGTTGTCATTGATATTGTTCATTAAAGCTAACTGTATTAATGGTAGAGTATTGGGAGAGAGAGATTGAGTGAGCGAGTGTACCTGCATTTAGATATAGTGGTTTCCTTCAGGTCAGTTCTATGTTCGTATTAAAAAATCCATTTGAATGTCATTGCGATATCTTGTCTTTTAACAGTTAATGGGTTTCCCCGTGCCCTGAACCTGACAGTGCTAGTTCCAAGCATTTGTCAGTTGCGTCTTGTTCCATGTTCACAAGTTTCGATCCTTTCAATGTAAAAGTCTTCACTACTGACTGACTCACTCATAAAGACAGTCTTTGCCGCCATCTAGCATAATAATATAACTTATTTTGCGGTCAGGGACTAGTTTTTCCAGTGGAAGGAAGGCTTTAAGTGATTTTACTTCATGAAAGATGCATTGATACATACTTTCTTGGCTTTAATATTTGTATTCTGTGGTATCCGTTTTATAAAAGCAACAAGTCCCGTGATGCCATGGTTTACAGTGAATTTATAACAGCTAAGGGGTCCGCTCCGCGTCGTGCCTAACAACACCCCTTAGCTGTTATAAATTCACTGTAAAGCATGGCTTCTTGGGGCTGATTGCTTTATTAAATATGGATAATTTTCTTACAAAAAACATCCCTTCACTTCAGAAAGCATTTATTAACCCACTGGAGTCATATGGATTACTTTTATGATAGATGGATGTGCTTTTTGGAGCTTAAAAAACTCGGGCACTATTCAATGCCATTACAAAGCTGGGAAGAGCCAGGAAATTATTTAATATAACTCAGATTGTGTTCAGCTAAAAGAAGAAGAAAGTCATATACACCTAGGATGGATTGAGGGTGAGTAAATTATAGGATAATTTTTATTTTGAGTTATTTATAAATTAAGGCCTATACAATCCTACACAACTGTACCAGAGTTAAGATTTGTAGTAAATAATGACTGTTCTATGATACTATTATTATGGGTTTTTTTCCGTCATTTGGAGTTTGACAGAAATCAAAGGGTGATAAGTCTGAATTAGAGTTGTCAAAAGTACTGACTTTGGGACCAATTGGTACTGAAATTTTGTGACGCTTTGAGCACTGTTCAGCGGATTCGTAAACACCTCTGATTAGCCATTGTGTTTACGCGCTCATCGGATATGTCTGTGATTGGCTACAATGATCAACACATGGGAACGTTTGAAAGCACACAGAAGTGTTTGAATTTGAAAGCATTTTGAAAACGGGAGCGTTCGAAAGCAGGCGTCTTATCAGCGGACTGGTCCGCGATAGACGCCTGCTTTCAAATGCTCCCGTGTGTATCTGTGTAAGTGCTCAGTGAAGAGCATCATTGATGACTATTTACAACATTTTTGAAGCATTGATCATTGAAGCCAATCACAGACATATCCGATGAGCGCGTCAACACAATGGCCAATCAGAGGTGTTTACGAATCTGCTCAACAGTGCTCAAAGCTTCACATTTTTAAAACTTCAGTACCAATTTGGTACTGAAGTCAGTACTTTTGACAACTCTAATCTGAATTAACCTGACTAACATATTTCACAAAAATATATAAAAGCACTGTCACTTTATGCAAATAAGAGCCCATCCTCCAATCTCTGACACATGAGGTAATTGAAGCGAGTTAGTGCCCCTAATCTGCATTAGCTGGTTGTGTAACTGCCCCCACCCCACCCCCCTTTGTGGCACCTTATGTCTACAATGAGTTTTATGACCAATGCATTCATGTCATTAGCTTTATCACCAGAGGACCATGTCCTCCATGGCCTGTGAGAACAGGATACGCATGAGCAACACCCCAATTTGAACTCCTCTCATAAATCACTGGTTCATTCCCTTTATCTACATCTGTCCAGGCACATATTCTTCTTTCACAAAAGACACTGATACCCTAATAAGGCCAACAGTGTGCTCCATTGAGCAGTCAGTCTGACTGGAGTTGATAATGCTCGGTGTGTCCAGCCATGCTAAAAAGACAGTGAGATGCAAAAGACAAAATTGTTCATGTGCACTAGTCTTCTGCTTTTTTACGCTCTATTATGTATTGCATGGTAAATGAAAGTTGTTTTCATATATCTGCAACAAGCTATATTGTGTTATTAATGTGTTGTTTTAGCATTAACAGCAATAATATAGTTTCTTTGAATTTTATATAATGTTATGTGAATTTTCATGAATATAGCGGTGCTGGGATGACGTCAGAAGCCGGAAGACTCACCACTCACTGTTCCTTCGAAATTTTCCTATGGGGTTTTATAATAGTTTTTTTTTTATTTTTTTTTTTATTAGACGTTTTGGCCTACAACATAAATTACACGCACCCATACTGAAAAAGAGCATTTTGAAGCAGTTATGTTTATTTTGGAAAACATATGTTTTTAATAAATAACTAGATAAAACAGTTTGGGATGTAAATGCGTGCAATTCACGTTGTAGAACAAAACGTCAAAGTATCGTCAAGTTATGTTTACCACAGGCTTTATTTTACTCATTAATTGAAAAAAACCCATTATAAAACCCCATAGGAAAATCTCAAAGCAACCAGCAGAGATTTAGTCTTCCAGGTTCTGAAGTCATCCCTGTACCAACCTATTTGTATAAATTTACAAGATAATGTATCTACGTAAGGGTAAATGCTATATTAATATGAGAATGAAAGGGTAATGGAGTGCTGTAGTAATTATGTATTTTTGTAGGCCAACCGGAAGTTAGCATCATCCTGTTAGCATCACCCAATTGGATTTTTCCATTGGCTTTTGGATTATTGGAGAAAATAAGCTCTGTGACCAATAAAACTTGATGATTCTTAGACGTTTTGTGCATCATAACAATCTTCACAAATGAACACAACAATTTTAAAGCCTAAATTTAATTGCCCGAATTAAAAAGCTAAACGTAGGCTATAAACAAATTACACCATGGTCGCAAGACTTCAGTGTATCCATCACTTCTGACATCTCTTTCATTCTTTGTTTAAAGACATTTACTCTGAAAATTTGAGTTAGAACAGTTTGCAAGAGTGCGATTATAAACACAGTAAGGCTGAGAAAGCGGACTAGCGAGTAGATGAGTTTACATGTTCACGTGAAAACTTTTAATGCCTCCAACAACCTCTGTAGTCCCATTTAGCCACTTGTGACACTACCTTTTCAAGACAAGTAAAAGCTTTAAAAAAATCACAAGGGGATATTACTGATGTGTTATATGTTGTATAATAAAACATGAAAGTATACTGAGCTTGTGTTATTTCAGGCATTTAAACAAAAATCCATTAAAAAACTTTGAGACGATGGAACCGAACATGCTAAAATGCTCTTGATTCTGGGTTTTGGCATACAAAAATGTGTCATCTCTGCAGCACTCTGTGAGTAGTCATTTTTATCAACGCTGGTCCAATTAACCATTGTTCTGCCTGTAGGTTCTAACAAATTCATAGTGCATTTTCTGCTCAAACAGCTCAAATTATGATGGCTTTATGACATTCTGAAGCTTGAAAATTTTGGTGAAATGGACTTTCAATGGAGGCGGACAAAACTTGAGAGTTTCATTAAAAAAAAATTTCATTTGTGTCTTGAAGATGTACAAAAGTCTTATGTGTTTGGAACGACATGAGGGTGAGTAAATGATTTTTCATTTTTGGCTAAACCCTTTAAGATAGCACAACATATTGAATGATAAGCCTATAACTAGTTTTCAAGTCATTTGAATATTGCATCTATTTATTAATTGAAGCTGAAAATGTATGTATATAAGTATACACATGTGAATTTTATAAAGAGTAGGCTACGGTTATTGTGATTTGCCTACCCTGCCTTGATTCTCCTAACAGAAGTGTATGGCTAAAAACATGCTGTAAAAATGGTGTGTTTTGCGAAATATCTAGATATATCCAAGGAATCGATTTCTGACTGCGTCCATATGCCTCAGACTTATCTATACACCTCTGTTGATTCCTTTTAAGTTTACACTACCACAAACCACTCTAAGGTGTGTCACCATTAGTGTCATTTTCTGCACACCCCATTAGGCCAACCATAGTGTTCAGGTAGACAGCTGTACTACAGCATTATCTACATCAGTAAGATGTGTTGCTATAAATCATCACAACAATAACAACACTATGAAGCACTTTACATAATGTATCAGATTTAACCACCATGTCGAGATCCATGACCCCTGACCATGAGACATTGCCTGTAATAAGAAAAGGAAACAGTTACAATATCCTGACCCACTGTCATGAGAATGTTATCTCTACCCTCCAAAAGCAACCCTATCATCACAATGCAGAAAACTCCTACATAGCAGACCTCTTTTGAAGAGTATTTGTTTACCTCATTAGTTTATCACTTGTGTGATACTGACAGTCACCATTGAGACAGGAATACACAGTGCTGAATGAGCATAAGCAATATCACTCTTCCTGATTAAACTTTCAGGGGGATTTACGAAGAATGAATTGATAGCATTGTTTATTTGCAGCCGCTGTCTATGTTGTCTTAGCGCCCAGTCTGATAAATGAATCATGCAAATCAGATAACAACACAAAATGCTGAACTTCAATTTACACAGCACAGTTCCCCATATTATGGGTCAGTTTTAAATGCTAGGTTGTGCACTGTAAGAAAAAAATCTGTAGAAAACGGAAAAGTAATTTTCTGCCAGGACATTATTCGTTAAGTTTACTGACATTTACTTTAATGCTTAAACACAACACAATGCAATGTGTAATTCAAAATACGGGTAAAAGATGAAAAATACCCTAACCTGTGAAAAATCTAAACTTCCTTCATATTAACCCAATGCCCTATATATAGCTTGTCACTAGGGCAATAACTTTATCTACCCCAAAAAGATGCACCTTAGAGGGTGATAATATTTATACCTTTATACTTTAAGGTATAAAATTATGAACCATTAGGTTCAAGATATAAAGTCCCTTTGAGGGAACTGGTAAGCTGGAAAGCTGTTGTACCTCTAAAGGTACAATTTTTGCACATTTTTCCTGAAAGTGTTAAAAGTGCTGTATTTTATATTCCCACTCCTAAAATTAAAGGTTTTTTATTGGCATCTATGGTTCCATGAAGAATCTTTAATATCTATAGAAGATTTCCATGGCACGAAAGTTTCTTTATTGTGCAACAAGGTTCTTCAGATTGTTACAATTTTCTTCACACTATAGAAAAAAATGGTTCTTCTAAGAACTGTTCACTGAAAGGTTCTTTGGGGAAACCAAAAGTTTACTTCATGGCTGCAAAAACTTTTTCTAATGCTATTTCTAAGCATTTAGAGATGCTTAAACTATATTGTGGAAGTTTGTGATGAAAACTCAAAACTCAACAGTTTTGCATTCATCCAAGTCAATGTGACATCAAAACTAACCTTATTTACTTTCTTAATACACATTCTTGGTCTTACTGTGCATGATTCATAATCGTAACTTTTTGCCAAATTATCTTAAAGTATCAGTTCACCCAGTAATGAAATTTCTGTCATTAAGTACTCACCCTCATCTTGTTTCAAACCTGTAAGAACTTTTTTCATCTTTGGAACACAAATTAAGATATTTTTGATGAAATCCAAGAGTTTTTTTTATCCTTCCTAGAAAGCAACGTAATTACTGCCATTCAAGTTCCAGAAAAGTAGTAAAGACATTGTTAAAATAGTCAACGTGACTCTTGGATTTCATCAGAAATATCTTAATTTGTGTTCCGAATATGAAAGAAGGTCTCAGAAGGTTTGGAATTACATGATTGTGAGTACTTAATGACAGAAATTTCATTTTTGGGTGAACTAACCTTTTAATATCAAAATGTAACAGCTCCATTTCTGAACTGATTTTCCTTTTAAGATGATGTCACAAATCCCTTTCCCTTTTCAACATCTCCCCTCTAACCACCTCCATTGGTGTACAACACACTTTTTCACTTTGAATTTCCTGTTTCACTCACTCAACCATATCAAAGACTGTATATTACCAAGACAGTTCACTCATATGAATAGGAGAAACTGCAGCTCGCAATACGGCAGCTCTAGAAAAGGAAGTCTCGCCTTCTAAATAAAAGGTAAAAACACCAATTAGTACAGTCATCACATCACTGCTGCTCACACACTGCCCCACCTGAAATATATGCTGTTTTTAATGTTATGAGCGAGAAGGTCTGCTCACACCATCACAAAAATTCAGTATGATAAATAATTTCCAAAATTTCTACAATATGGACAGAATCAATTGTACTACCACTTTAAAAAAGACATCCAGCAGTGAAGGCTGACTAAACTCAGGGTTTAATGATAGTGGACATTGATCTTGGAAACAGGCTGCAGTGCAGAGCAATAAACATGACAGTTCTCATATACAGCAGGAAACGAAGTGTAATCATATCTGTTTGTAATCAAATCATTATGCTCTTTTGAAGCCAAGAGCCTTTCCTGAAGGACTTAACCATTTTTTTATATAAAAAGTGTAACATTGCTTTACTGAATGTTGGATATGTCAGTAAGATAGGCTGCTCTCAGACAACAAAAAAAAAAATGTTGCAAAGAAATTATCTTGATATAACGTAAGTGAAATGCTTGTTGCCAGTCATCAACAATGTAAATACAATCCATCTTTGTCACACAGACTTTAATAAACATAGAACCTATAAACATTTTTGTTGGGTCTGTTTGACTGTCTTTATACATTTTCAATTGTAAGATTTAATTCATCATGAATTTCATTTATCTCAAGGAAATTTCCTGACTGTGGGAGTCAGTGTAAAGTTTGTTGTTATTCAGACAGGGGTTTTCTGTGAGTGCAGCAGAAACAATTGCTGACATACAAAGGAACAACACAATATATAGAATAACACTGCAAACACAAAATTTCATGCCCTATGAGCTTATACCTAAGGACCACTTGTTTAAGAGCATTCATTGATCCTAACAGTCTTATAAGATATGAGATTTGATTCCTGATGACATAATTATGAAAATGCTTAGATGAGAATCAAAAAAGAAAAAAAAAGAAAAAAAAAAAGAATGAATTCTACCAATCAAAATAATTTCACACTCCCACTATTACACACTGTATGATCTTACTTTGGGCTGTGTTCCAGTAGCAGCCTGAGCGAAGGCAAGTCCCCTTTAGCTGCAGCGTAATGAACAGGCAATGCCCCTGTATCCGTGGCAACAGTAGGATCCCCTTCCCCACTTTTCAGCAACCAATCAATGATCTCATGATGGCTGAAGCGAGAAGCCAGATGCAGGACAGTGGCTCCTGAGCTGTCCTTATCCTGCAAACAACCAAGTACATAATAAACAACATATAATATATTAAACTATATCACACAATAACTAACATTTATCTGGAATACAGAAATACAATTCTATGGTACATTATTTAATTGCAAAAAAGTGCATGCTACATGTTATAAAGCACTGACAGGAAACATGGGTGCATTTTAACAGATGTATTAATATGAGACAATATTTTTATTATTATAATAATTTTCAGCACATATGAGAGAGTCTCTTCTGGATCATATTTAACTGGCCAAAGTTTTTTGTAGTCATTCAACTTGCTGTGCAGGTATGAAACACAATAATGTAACGTGAAGCCATGCTGTAGACGTCTTGCTCCTCATTGATGGCAGAGATAACTTCCACTACTGCATGTGCACAGAAGGAAAAAGCACAACAACAAGAGATCTACTTTTTCATTACGGCAGATATAATGCAGATTTTGAATTTTGTGAAAAAACATTTACATGTTAAAGCAACATTAATATTATTAGTCTACCCAATAATTTAATAATTAATGTTACTTTTACATGTAAACGTTTTTTCTTCACAAAATCTGCATTATAATGGCAGGAAAAATACTATTTCATTAAAATGCCAAAAGGCAATGGTTCTCCTACTCAGATGAGGACAATTGTTAAAAAAATGTAAAGAATTATAGCAAGGTTTTTTTGAAACCTTACTTTTAGCTTCAGATCATGCTTCTCCTACAACTTTCCTTCTGTGCACAATGGTAGTTAGTAACTCAGTACTAACCCTGAACCTACCCTTCAACCTAACCTTAACCCATCTAGTTACCTTATATTACTCAGTACTTTCTTAGTTAAGTAAGTACACATAAGTGCACGTACTGTAAAATAAAGTGCAACCCTGACAACTTCCACCATATTTCCAACCCTGAGAAATCCACCATATTTTAAACTGAAAAAAAGTGGTTAGACTTTATTTTAAGGTGTCTGTGTTACAGTGTAATTATACATTTAAGTACAGAGTAATAATAATTAACTACATGCACTTACGATAGGGTTAGGATTAGGGTTTGGGTTTTTCTTTAATTTGAAATTCAATGTTTCCAGACACTTAACTGCATGTTATTTGTAATTAAATGGAAATGTATTAAAAGTTTCAATTTAAATGCAATTAATTGAACAGTATAGTGTTTTTTTGTTTGTTTGTTTTGTTTTTTTGACCCAGGACTTAAGTACATATTTGTGTAATTTCATAACTTATATTGTCTTATGGTTAAAATGTACTGTTGAATGTACTGAAAAACATTATATAACAGTATAATAAAATATACTAATGTCATTTCTATTGAAATTTGTAATCACGTACTGTACATGTGCTTTAGTATGTTAGTCAACAAATCAAAATAAGTGTACTTCTTTAAAGCTAAAATTTACTTTTATAGTAAAACTTTTTGACATTTTTATAAAGTGCACTTTTTAAAAGGTGTAAGTGTAGGAAACAGTTATGAGTTATTTCAGTAATATTATATTATAGGCCTATTTTACATTATCTGCAAGTACAGTTTTTTTTTTTTTTTTAAATATATAAGAACACTACAGGTGCACATTCAATACAAGTATACTACTTCCTCATCCAATGATGCTTCACAACGGATTATTTAACAGGCGATTTTCTGACACATTTAACTAAAAGATGTATAATATTTATAAAACATTATATAACTCAATTCCAGTGTCTCAAAATAAATTCTTTAGGGCCTGAGATGTTTATGGAAGCCATTTGAAACAACCTTTTCCTGAAAACAGCAATTGGATAAAGACACTAATGTGGCCCCTCTATCTCATTCCACTGAAATCTTTTCTTCTTCTTGTTTTGCATGGGTAGGTTATTATTATCTGAATGCTCTTAGCACTTACAGAACACACTAGCTTCATTCCACAATTATACTCACTGTATGAATCACACACTTGATTCCATGAGGATGGTATTATCCACAGCACGGGTCAAGCGGCTAAACTGAAGTCACACACTTAATAAGACCTCAGGAACACTGTTGGGTAAATTCTTTGACCATGAGACTGAAGGTTAAATGAGTGTTATAAGGATCTCCTGCTAATGAGATGGGATTTCTTAGCATATGAGGTGACGATTAAGCCATGAGAGCATTTTATGCACCATGTGTGGATGCTGAGCATACATTGATGGTTGTCTTACATTGGTTCCATTGCACTTCATTAGACAGAACAAGCTTAGTGATTTTAAAAATTGACCCAGAGACCCACAACGTTTTTCCTCCTAAATCACTAAATAACATCAAACACCACCACAACATTAATGTAGTTTGTAACTATGTAATGCAAAATATCTTCAATGACTAATTGTGTGCAGTGACTGAAGACTGAGTTTTAAGTAATTTCACCTAACATTATTATTATTAAAATGTTGCAAGTCTAAGCTGCTAATGAGCATAGCCTATATTTTGAGACTAAAAATTAATTTTTGAAGACTAATTTTCATATTTGTTATTAATTATGGACATTGTATCTACAAAATGCAATGTGTGTGTGTGTGTGTGGGTGGGGGCAACATGTTAAAATACTGTAGGCTATGTCATGAAATTGTGAATGTTTTTGGCCCTATATGCCTTTTTTATGTTCCCAACCATTTACTCCAAGTGGGTAAAGTGCCCTCTTTGTTGCCTTATTATTAACATGATTTTTAATCATTTTTTTTAAAACTTTGTTTTTCATTATTTACTAGACTTTTTTGTCGCTGCAAAAATATGTAATAATACTAAAAAAATTCTGTTATTAACATACATTTTTTTTCGCAGAGCACCCACTGTTTACCCTACTTTATATGTAGTCTTAAGATGTGTTGTTACTTACTGTTATTGTACTGTATTCTACTGTTTATATTTACACGGACACTGTAATGCAAAGTGTTGCTGAAAAAGTAAGATACTCACGGCCGCTCTACATCCTCCATGCGTCACGAGCCACTGCAGGCAGGTCAGGTTGCCCGTGGCTGCGGCGTCATGAGCAGGACTCGCACCATTTCTCGCCAGGCTGTTCGCCGGTAAACCCGCTTCTTCAACCAAATACCGCAGACAGGTGAGCTTCCCTGCTCGAGCGGCGTGGTGTACGGGAGTCGCTCCCAGCACATCTTTCACATCGCTGTTGAGTACTTTCTCCGCTAATTGTACTTTCAAAGTTTGTACATCCCCTTGCCTAGCCGCGAGAAGTGTCCTCTCAACCACCATGATGATGTAAAGCCTCCAAAACAAATGACTAGCTATTAGCGCACCATTAAGCGTCAGTGATAGAAGTCCTCACTACAGAGAGCGTATTCAGTGCAGCCTCCCGCAAGCGACTTACATTCTGTCCATCCCTCTTTGTTTGAATCACCAGACCATAATGGTACAGACATATATCTAAGAAATATTTTCAGATGATATAGTGATAATCAATGTATGGCATTTTGACAAAAATTACCTCCATTCACCGCGTAGCTCCTACCTAAAGAAAACCAGCAAAGCATTTATTTACGGTCGTCTTTGAATGTATACACTAGCTATACTGATCTTGTCTATATACTCACAGCATATTTCACCTGTTATGTCCCTTGAGCCCTAACTAAACATAGACACAGGCTAAACTAAACAATAACACCGCAAGACCAACGCGTCTACTAGCGCTTGGTATTTGGCTTGTTGTCAAACGGTTCGTTCAGAAGTCTTGAGGGACTGAACTTGTGAATAATCCATTAAGGGGAGGAGAACTGCAACATGTTGGCCATACTCAAATCGGCTCAGATGTTAAAGGGACAGCGCGTCATGATGACGTTGTATGGTTGTACGAGTAGCCTATCTCCTATTTTCTAAAACAAGGCCTATTCATTTGATGAATATTATAGGCTATTTTTCTATTGGTTTGTGTTGTCATGCGTTTATTGTTTCTTTAATCGACATGATTATTGGTATGCAGCAAAAGGAGAACAGTTTATTTTTCATAGTAGGCCTAGGCTACGTTTCATCTAGGCCTACTTAAAACGTAGGCTATTCAATAGAAAAAAATGTTGCGAACATATTACTATAGTTTAGCTGTATTCGATATAAATGTTCGTGTAATTTGGAACTTGCAAATGCAACTGGTTGATTTACCTCAAAGGCCTTACCTTACCAACAGATGGCAGGCTCGCACAATATTTGTTGCGCAGCAGTAGCCAAAGAGTCAGCTTAAAAAAGTCTATTTTCTTTTACATTATACATCTTTTACTTTGTTCCCATATAGCCTAACGATATTGCCTTGAGACCTGATATCGTGCTACGCGTCCTCTAAGCTCGCTCATATTATTACGTGATCAAAAAATGTGTTGCCAGAGAATTAAATAACACGCGATAGGAATTTTGGGTTCATGGAGTTACTGGAAGTTAAAGTTATAGGCCTATGCATGTACTCATTTAGCACTAGTCCACTCAAATCTTAGGGTTCGTAGGTAATCGTAGGTTAACATGTTAGCTTATAGCCTACATCATGAAAGGGTAAAACTGTTGCAGTGTCTTAAAAAAGCGTTCTTAGCAATTCGTATGAACATCAATGTTTGTGAGATTTATTTCATGGGAACCGTTGCTCTAGAATTGTGAGTCACTGAATAGCTAATCTGCGACATTCAAACCCATATGTTCCCATTAGAATTGGGGCAAAATAAAAATAATCAGCGAGTTATTCGAAATATTATCATGTAATTTACAAAAAAAAAAAAAAATAATCAAAAAAATTTAATTAAATTTAAATTATTTAACAATCCATTGCGTTTTATGTACATTTTAAACATCCCTGTTCATTTGGGCTAATTTTTAGGAATCAAATCTCAATTCATTGTGTGGAAATTAAGTAGCTAATGCGTTCATTATGACATACTTTCTATTAAAATGTGGCTGTATAAAGCCTATGTATAATAATACCTTTCAAAAGAATCTATTTGACTTTGATTCTGTTATTTAACATCAATAGGCCTGATTTAATATTGTACATAAATTTAAATAAATATTTCAAAAACACATTAATAAGAACTACATCAAATATAATTTATACATTCTGTAAAATTAGATCGGACGAAATTTAACTAAATGGGGGCTTCATGACCCAATGTTTTCTTGACATTTTTTTTTTCTTTTCTTTGTCATGACAATTAAATGAGCAAATGCTAGCCTACTATTTAATATCCTATAATATATCCACTGATTCTTCGTTAGTCTGTACATTCTAAACCTTTGTAAATGCACATTGTTCTTTGGGGGCCTCGCCCACAATCATATATCTCATGCATCAAGTCTATCACAGATGCACATCGTCTATGACAGGCCACCACTTTTTTATTTTTATTCTCGAATAGGACTAAAATGCTATAATTGGTGTTTCTTGCCTCAGATAAACTCTGAAAATACGTGCGAGAATTGAATTTGCCCCTTGGGATTTACGAGAAGTTTGAGGCTCTCGTTAATTTACAACTATGTAGGCTTACCTAGATTTTGCTTTTGGGAAATTAAGAAAAAAAAAAAATTAAGTATAGTCAAGCGATCTACTTTTTATGTAATCGAAACGCAACACCCCACACTCAGTCTCCATATGCTGTACAGCAATTGCTGGATTTATTCTGACATCTCCCATTTGGCGTCAGCCTCGTGCCTGGCGCGTGCCATACTCATCTATTTAACTATACAGAGGCGCACGAGCCAGGCTTATTACTGGATAATCCCCCAGGGGCTGTGCTCTACACGTCTCACAGGACAGCTTAGATCTTTGGTTGAGTGATTGTTTATTGTTGAGCAGTGCTTAAAGAATACATACACATTATAATCCTGTTACTTTTGTCCCATAAATAAATATATGCCTACCAATTGCATATATATATATGTCATACTTTTAGGCCTAGTATTTCTACTTGATTTCAAATTTGTAACCTAATATATTTAGTCTGAATAAAATCAATGAACTGTTATATTAAACACATAGGCCTAAAGCACATTTTTATGTTAACATTGTTCTCAGTGAAGGCTAACTTGTCGCAATTAATTTTAAGTGGATATTTTAAAGGTTTTCCTGTGACCCTGGTTTACTGATTCACTTTCATTTAGCATCATGTTGTGAACATCTTTGTGCGGTCTATCAAAAAATCTAGGTCACATCAACCGTTAAATGAGCTTTGTCTCCTCTTCCTCTAACGGATAGGCCTATATTCAAATTCCTCACAAATTACTCGTGTGAAAATAGGCTACCAAGTAGCCTACAATTCAAATAGATAATGTAACGGTCACTTTCTGAAAAGCAGAGGGCGTGGGAGCTTGGAAAAGTGGGATATAAACTGCACGCGTCAAGCGTGTGACAGTTATTCAAATTTCCCTCCAATTAGGCCAACCGAAACTTCATTGTAGTGGCCATCTGCTGCCAGTCCGCATGGGACTGTTCTAAGACAGTTTTTAACCTTATCCATAAAGAGTAGGAAAACTAGATATTGCACTTTGGTATGCACAATTTGAGGCGCTTAAACATGTATCACATGAATTACATTCTGATTATAGCCTAATAATCCCAAGTGTTATGAAAGATAGGCTATTTTTCGATTGATTGATTGAAATGCAGTGCATGAAACTTGTCCTACATGCATCGCACACAATGTTTAGGCCTATTTATTTATTTTGAATTTGACGTTGATGCAAAGTGAAACCGCAGGGTGACGTTTAACAAAACAATATGGCTAGATTATTTATTTTATTTATTTATTTTTAAGATTAAGCAGCCGTGAGTATATTTTGGTAGTTCGATTTTATATCCGATCTCAAAATTCCTACTCAAGTTGTTTATTTGCCGTTCCTTCACACGTTTTCCACATTTTGAGCCCATCTGCCACCCCTGCGCGT
Source organism: Megalobrama amblycephala (assembly GCF_018812025.1). Lineage (NCBI taxonomy): Eukaryota > Metazoa > Chordata > Actinopteri > Cypriniformes > Xenocyprididae > Megalobrama > Megalobrama amblycephala. The sequence continues at coordinate 33,898,204 of NC_063055.1, forward strand.
GCCATTCATTAGCGCAGGTTCATGTTGGCTGTAAGATAGGCTGCGTGAATTAATATAGAAGGCTTTGAGGTTGTGTTTATATGTATGCCCTATCATATGCCTAACAGATTTATATGCAATTGTTACCTAATTCAACAATTTAAAAATGACTATGGTATATGCAGTGAGGTTGAATCTGTCATATTAAATGTTAATATTTTAAGAAGACCCCCTTAAGTAGACTAAATTTCAGTTAATTCTGTCACATGAAGGTTATCTGCCTGACAAAATATTTTACAGAACATTGAGAAGAACAGACCACAACTTCGTTGGTGCAACGACAAGATTATTTAAGATTATCTTCATGTATAATACAGTTAAATATTACTATATCTTATGGAAACAATTAAGCATGAAATAAGACAACACCAAGGGATAGAAAAGTACTTTATTTTGTGTGCATGTGCGTGTTTGTTTGATATTCACAATGAAGACTCAGAGGCCAGGTGGTAAAGTACGTTTATTTAGCATTCTCTCTTCACACACACACACACACACACACACACACACACACACACACACACACACACACACACACACACAAACACACACACACACACACACACACACACACACACACACGCGCGCGCGCGCGCGCACACACACGAGAGAGAGAGAGAGAGAGAGAGAGAGAGAGAGAGAGAGAGAGAGAGAGAGAGAATTTGGTTTCGATATCTTTGTGGGGACTCTCCATAGACATAATGACTTTTTATACTGTACAAACTGTATATTCTATCACCTAACCCTAAACCTACCCATCACAGAAAACTTTCTGAATTTTTACATTTTCAAAAAAGATCACTTAGTATGACTTAGATAGCTGTTTTCCTCTTGGGGACCAAAAATGTCTTTGTGGGGACAGTTTTGTCCCCATAACTATTAGGACACACACACACACACACACACACACACACACACACACACACACACACACACACACACACACACACACACACACACATATGCTGGGATTTCCATTACAGGGACTTTCCATATAATGATTTTTATTCTGTACAAAATGTATATTCTATCCCCTATAACCCTAAACATAGCTCTAACGGAAAACATTTTGCATTTTTACATAAAAAATGATTTCTAAGCTGTTTTCATCATGGAGGACCAAAACAATTGTCCCCATAAGGTAAAAAAACAAAAAACAAAAAAAAAACAGGTTTTTCTGTACTTGTGTGGACATTTTGTTATACCCGGATCACACACACGTTTTTAAAAATGAAAGTTACTGAAAATCATTCCATATACAGTACCTTAGATTTCATTATATATCAGCATCCCCAGATGTCCCCAAATGAGGTTTTGTCTGATTTAGATCACTTCTGGGGTATCAATTTTATTTATAAGGAGGTATACACATATACACATATATTTAATCTATAGCAGAACTTATACATATATATACACACACACATGGCCAATAGCTTTTGAGTAAGAATTTAAACATTGCTGCAGGTTGCAATGTTTAATTTTCTCAAATTCATCTGTGAATAGACCTGTACCTCTGTGGATAGAGGCGCAGTGGTTAGTGGAGCTTCAGAGGACAGTGGAAACATACCCAGGAGTTGTGGGAAGACCTTTGAGTGAGACAAGAGTTTCAATATAGGCTAATCTATGCAGCTATAGTTTTCATGCGTGACCAAAAGTGACTGACCCCTGTTTTTGTATCAGTCTGCAAAGACATAGAACATTTCCCCCATAGATGTAACATTAAACTCTCACTGAATTTAATTTGTCTGCAGTCAATGCAACGTCCACACAAATCTGTGTAAGCTACTTTAATTTATCTATTAATATTTTGTATTGTTTTACATTCTACTTCTATTTTGTTTAATAAAAGTACCCTAAAAAAAATAATAAATTTTTTAATTATTTTTTTTTTTAATTAATAAATGCATTCTGATAGTACAGCCAAAATGTAGCGCCTACATTGCATGAAAAGTATGAGTAATAACTGTATTAAGTAATTGTAAGCATAGCAAAAATTTTGTGTTGTCCTGCAGGCGACTACGAGAGTCCTTACGATGCACTTGAACACTCTGAAGTTATTCATGAGCACTCTATGAAGATTTTCAAGTAGCCACGGGAACACTGCACCAACTAAGAACAATGCATGTCGTATTGTGTACTCTTCAGTAAGTAAAAATGACAAATTGTGTTGTAGTGAAAATTTGTAAGAATCACCAGTAAGAACACCAAACTCAAGGTGCTGGAAATTCCTGCATGCATGTATCATTTTTAAACGTCGTCATTAGTTGGCGAGTTTCATGGTAATGAAATTGAGATAGCAAATTATGTTTGCTAAACGTTTTATCTTACATTTATGATCATAATTACAGTGATAAAAAAACAATGTGTATATATATATATAAACAAGTCACTGTTTGACTTGATATTTAATAATGTAATGTAATATCTATCGTGCATGACCCTAATAATATTTATATACAACACTGTTTAATCATGATAAAGTTTAATTTGATCAGAGTGTACGTGACGGTAAATGAGATGTGCTCAAAGCAAAGAATAAAGGAAAGCCTATAAATTCGGTTTAGATTGATTGCGATTGGAATGCCATGATGACAACACTGAATCAAAAAGAGATTATGATTATATAATTTTTGCTTACGATTTGACATTACAATGATCATGAAATCTTTCCATACTTTAAAAGTAATGTTTAACGTCCAATAACATTAGGCTAGGCTATAGGTACAACGTGTGCAGTAACCAGTAGTAATAAGTCTATAAACAGTGGTTGGTCATTGAGGCTTCTTTGTCACAGTAAGAAATGGTTTTAGCCTATTTGTATAGGAAAACGCCTTGAGATGTTATCTCAAGGTAACAAATGACTCGACTATTAAATGAATACAGCTGACTGCAAATATGCAACGAAACTCAAGTCAAAGTAGCCTATTATTATTATTTTACTAAAATCCGTTCATTTAGATATTACGCGTAAACATTCAGTGTCCTATAAAGCATTTTACAGTTAAATAATCTGAAAACTTAAATATGCTAAAGTACTGCAGCAGTCTATTAACAAGATTTCTCTCTTATCAACTAAACTGTCATTGCATTGAAAAAAAGAACCACTTACCCATACTGTAACTTAACTGCTCTCAAATGCGACCACGTTATTGCGTGTTTTGCGGAAGCCTCTGGATGAAAGCGTGTTGTTAAAGCTCAGTCTTGTGCTTGAATTGAGCGCCCTCTTACTCAGAGAGCCTGTTCGCAAATGAAGACGAAGCACGCGCTTTGTGGGCGTGGAGGGTGTCCGCCCTTTCTGAGGTCGCCATGCTATCAAACTCGTGTAAGTGTCTAGCACGAAAACTGAACAATTCGACACTTTAAGCAAACACTATGTACAATTTTAGCAGCTATTCGTATCGTTGCTCTAGATACCATATAGGCCTAGGCTACATATATGCCGCTGCTATAAAAAAATAAAATACTCAAATTTTACATATGATCCATAATGTAAATTAGACGAACAACAGCAGCCCTTTCGTATCTATAATTCATTATAATTGCACAGCCATCTGGCCTTTTGTCCCCATGGCTCGTGCCATTCTCGTGCCTAGCGCGAGCGGGTACCCAATAGCCCCCAATAGACGTTTTGATCGCATAGAGTTTAATATAACAAATAACAGTCACTAAATATTAGTAAAATTGTTAAAATTACCGATGGGTCATTGGAGCAATTGAGCAAGAGTCATCGAGGTCGCACCGGTTTCTTTCCTCTAGACTAATGTTGATTCAGAGACAAATCTTAATGCTCAAAAGTTATGTTCCTATATTATATTAAATCGTAATACACTCTGGTTCCTTCGTGCTTCTAACGACCTAGCTTGAAAAAAAAAAAACATGTAGGCTAGAATGTAGTCTACTAAACTGAAAACCCAAACAACCGATAAAAAAACTAATAAACAGTCTGAAATGTATTTCAGCAGTGTTTGCAATGATCAGAACCCAGACAAAAGCTGAAAGATGATCATGCGCGTCCATCAGCCAAACAATTAGGTGAATCTCAACCTAAATTTTGCAAAACCCATCAATAACACATCTAGCAAACAACATTAAGTCTTAATTCAAATACCCAAGCTAAAAGCCAAGCCAAATGAATGCACATCTGGTGATGTAACTTTTCACACAAAGACTTGTTTTCCTCTATAATGATTCGCCCATATAGTGCATGATTTTGTGACGTAGCAGTACGTGAAAAGCTTCTACGTTGTAATGCTTTGAATGAGAACAGCATCAGAACATATACAGTCTATTTAATGCACGGTATTTGAGAAGCGAGGAAAACGCGCCTTTTTGTTGTTTTCCCCTGGTCTTTTCTTTAGAGGCTAAGGAAGTTGCTAAAAATTCTATAAGAAAACACGCTTCTCAGATACCGTGCATTAAATAGACTGTATGTGCTGATGCTGTTCTCATTCAAAGCATTACAACGTAGAAGCTTTTCACGTGTCTTTGTGTGAAAAGTTACATCACCAGATGTGCATTCATTTGGCTTGGCTTTTAGCTTGGGTATTTGAATTAAGACTTAATGTTGTTTGCTAGATGTGAGTTTTGCAAAATTTAGGTTGAGATTCACCTAATTGTTTGGCTGATGGACGCGCATGATCATCTTTCAGCTTTTGTCTGGGTTCTGATCATTGCAAACACTGCTGAAATACATTTCAGACTGTTTATTAGTTTTTTATCGGTTGTTTGGGTTTTCAGTTTAGTAGACTACATTCTAGCCTACATGTTTTTTTCAAGCTAGCTCGTTAGAAGCACGAAGGCTATTTGAACCAGAGTGTATTACGATTTAATATAATATAGGAACATAACTTTTGAGCATTAAGATTTGTCTCTGAATCAACATTAGTCTAGAGGAAAGAAACCGGTGCAACCTCGATGACTCTTGCTCAATTGCTCCAATGACCCATCGGTAATTTTAACAATTTTACTAATATTTAGTGACTGTTATTTGTTATATTAAACTCTATGCGATCAAAACGACTACCCACGCAAGCACAGACAAACAAACACTCGGTCTGCAGTCTCGGCGTGATGCTGAGAGAGACGCGCAGCTTTGCGAAACTCCACATGTCCGCTCATCCGTTCCACAAGCACTTATTTGGTTTTAGGTTCCAAACAACACAAATTATGTAGTGTTGGCTAGTAAGTCTATGCAATATTGCATGTCAACAGCTGTTTGAAGGCAGCGTTGGTTTTGGCTTGGGAAGCATACTTTATTTGGGCTTTGTCTCTATGCAGCGTTTGCCCGATTTTCAAGTGAAATAAATAATATGTATATGATTTAATCCACATGTTCCTGAAAATAAAGCTTTATAAAGTTAATTCTGTAATCGCTACTGTTTATTTTAAGGCTAATATAAAAGTGATTATTTGGAGGTTGAATTTTATTTTATCAAACATATAACATCATACAGTATACTAATAGTAATATTATCACTTAATGTCATGCTTTTTGATGAAATCTCTATCTTCACCTGTTTATAAACTTATATATTACAAACAGCATAGGCTACTTTAAATAAATGAAGATAAGCAGGACACACAGGAGAAGGAAATTCACCATAAATTACATAGCACGCTATAGCCTACATATAATATATGTAGATAATATAAGTGTATTTAGTAGGACAGCAAACATCACAAATGAAAAAAAAGAAAGAAAAAAAAACTGACTCTAAATAACTTTATTTTGTAGCATTTGAAATGCTATATATCTTAATATAACGGAATTATCTAAATGACCTTTCCTGATGACTGGTAGCATTTAAAATATATATACATTACACCAGTCATTTTAACATTGCCGATGTAATAAACTTCAAAATGTACAAAGTTTCTAAATGTGGCTTATAAAAGAGTAAAGGAGTGCCCCTCAAAAAAGCGCTTTAGTATTTTACTGCTCATGGCATTTTCGTATTCATATTTGATTGATATATTGTATAGGTACATAAATGAGACTGCAATCATCTAGATGATTTCAAATAACCATATTTTTTTAACTGGAATCTTAACTGACCTTTCGGATATACATCATATTAGCCATTATTAAAATTGCTCAAAACTTCCTTATGAATATATTTTAAATAGGCTATGTTGCTTTATATACGCCTAAACTTCATTGCTTTTAGCTTTCCATAGCAATAAGCAAGTAATAAGTTGAGTCGTTTTGAGTGATAGTTGCTCTCACTGTAGAGCAAGACATGAATGTTTTTTCAAGGTAGGTCGTTAGAACCACGACATATTTGAATTAGAGTACATTAAGATTTGAGAGATTAAGCAGAAACACAACGAACGATTAGGCCTATATAAGCAATAAAATTCGTCTTAAATAAACCATCATTAGCCTATAAAGTGCGATGACTCTTGCTGCATTCAAACAGCCTAAATGTAAACTGTCGATTTGACTCACCAGTGATTTTAGTTGGCTATTTAATATTTAAACATACTGCTATTTATTATTGAACAATAATGTTCTCTTTGTGTCACCAGCGACTACCATGCGCATTAAAAAATAGACTCGCTCTGCTGTTGCAGTCTCAGGGTGATGCTGAGACGCACAGCCTTGCAAACCCCCAAAACTGCTTATTTCGCTCATTCATTTCACATTTACAATTTCAAACAGAATTTAGATGCTATTGGTAGAATGAACACCAATTCACTAACCAGTGACAACACATTATAAAGTTTAAATCAAGCAAAACCAATGAGGAAGAAAACACACCTCGTCAAACATTGACAAACAGAAAATAAGCACTCTGATTATCTGCAATACCCTTGCAATAACCATTATATCAGCATGCTTAAGTTTGTCCTGCAATTCATTGAATGTGTATAATGATATCAAGTGAACTTCAGTTTAATAAACCATGATTTCACACACAGTGATATAGGTTACACTTGGCTGTTTGAGTTCAGTTTTTATTCTCTGGAATATATGGTCTGTTTATTCAAATTATTCATCTTGCACAGACATGGTACCCACGCTATATACTAAAGATGACTCCAACAGAACCTTTTTTTTTTTGTTTTTGTTTTTTTTGACAAGACCAGCACAAGCCAACTAGTACATCGAAGGTTAATTGATGCGCTCTAGGAGATGTGACGCGTGCCTGCCTCTGATGGAACATTCAAAAGGTCTTCAACGCACAATTAATAATTGCTCTTATAACTTGCATAACATGTACAAATAAATAAATAAAAATAATAAAAATAAAGACATAGCACAAGAATGTTCTAGTTTCTAGTTCTAGTTCAGTTTCACCAATCAGTTTGACTGTTATACCGCAGACAACACACACACACACACAAAAAGGCAAAAGCTGTCGACATATATGCGTGTCACCCTATTCCCTACTTGCCTCACCCCCCAACAAAGAAAAAAAAAAAAAAGAAGAAGAAGAAAAAACAATTCTCTTTGTGTCACCCCGTGAGGCTTTATTGCCATTTTCGGTCATATGGCTCAGACACAGACGCCAATATTTTGGAAAGACACGCCATAAACGCAGCAACGTGATAGGGTAGTAATATAGCAAACAGGTGACTAAAGAGTTTGGCAGTCTTGACTCGAGGGGGTTGGGATTCAAATTAGTGGCGCGCTTTGGTGTGATTGGAGGAACAGAAGTCCATCTGTTACATAGTAACGGCGCGTGTCAGGCGCGTGAGATCACCACTGATATGAAAAAAAGAAGTTAGGCCTTTAATATAAACCCCTGAACAGCTAAAATGTATGGACACTGGAAAATACAACCAAAATATATATATATGTTTAGAAAAAAGAAGAAAACAGCATACAAATGATGTTCTATAATATGAATAAAACCTTATTCATAAACAAATAGGCATATACTTTAAATATATATATATATATATATATATATATATATATATATATATATATATATATATATATATATACACATATATATTAGTGATTTTTTTTTTTTTTTTGTATTGCAAACCTCCCTACAATTGAATTAGCTCAATATTAACTTAAATATAGTTTACACTATTTGCTGACATTAGAGTAGGCCTAGTAAATCCAACATGGTCCGAACATAAGCAGATGTTAACTATAGCGTGGCTTGGTTAATTATTGCGTGCATGCCCTGTATTATTTATCAGTTTAGGCCAAATATATGGCGGTTTTATTTGTAAAACAAATATCTTACAGCACAAATTTTAATAGAGCAATGACAAGTTAAAATGAGGGACAGTACAAATTTATCAATCACATCATGATTTGGATGAAACTAACATCATTCACCAGATGGTAACTTTTGGGACAGTCAGATCAGATCTCCCTGTGGCATCCCCCTCTGCGTCAAACCGAAGGCACAATAGAAAAGAAGCCCTCCCTCCACGCCAAAGAGCCCTATAAAAGACCCCTCTCGCCCACCCAGACCACAAAACTCTCCACTCTCCTCTCAAGAGCACATTTAGAGACACCAACCGATCAAATCATGACTCCAAACATTATTACCGAAGCTCATTCCCACTCAATCGGTTCTCGAATGACTGTAGCTCAGAGAAAAGAGGCACATGAATTGAGAAAGGTGAGGACGATTTTGGAATCCTTTAATGAACACCCCTGAACCATTTGTAGTATCTGACCCTGTAGTATCCAAAAACTCACACTCACATTAACCGATTTCTTTCTTTTTTTCAGACTCTCAAGCCATTGATGGAAAAGAGAAGGCGGGCTCGCATTAACGAGAGCCTCAATCACCTAAAAACACTGATACTCCCTCTGGTCGGCAAAGACGTAAGTATCTTAACTTTGGTACTTGCATGGCCGTACCGCTTTACTTAGTATACATCCAAGTGTGTGTCAGTGTCTGAACAATATCCTAATGTGTCAAATCACTTTCAATTTGTAGGCTTCACGTTATTCAAAGCTCGAGAAAGCTGACATTCTCGAAATGACTGTCCGGTTCCTCAAAGATCTGCCTTCCTCATCAGCTAAAGGTGAGTGATGTAGGCCTAATTTACTTTTCTTTACACCATCAGCGTTTAATTGGAATCTGCATTAATTCAAATGGGTCAAATATATTTAAAGATTTAATTTTTTCCCCTCCAAAGGTCAAACAGACAGCTATAAAGAGGGCTATAAAGCCTGTTTGCAGCGCATCTCTGTGATGCTTCCGCAGTCTAACCTTGGAACAGAAACCCGTCAGCGCGTTAACGAGTTCATCCAGCACTCCATGGTGTCTGCCACATCGTCCTGCGAGAACTGCTGTGCTCAGAACTCCAGAATGATTTCACAAATGCACCAGAGACGTGTGAGCTTGAGGAACAACAGCTCTACAATGGAGAACCACTCCATCAGTACCGCGTCAGCTCCCAGCCAACCTCAGCCTGCGCCACAGGCAGCTGTGGACATGTGGAGACCGTGGTGACCAAACAAGCAACAGGAGGCTTCAGGGAAATTATTTATAATTAACTTTATATATTATTTATCGAATTTTCGTCGTATTAAGTTTGAGTTGAAATGTAAAGCCTGTGATTGAGATTATGTGTAATGTTTTTAGGTATGTATTACCTAAAATATGGCTACTTTGTAAATGAAAGAGAGCCAGCGAGCACAGATCATGGAAGTAGTTGTATTCTATGAGCATAACGTTATGCAATCCTCGTTGGGGTTTAAATATTATGAGTTGTTAACAACACAATTGTAAACCCCAAGGGTTAAAATGTATTTGTGAGGTTTGCACAACTGACTTTATTTCATTTGGTCTGTGCAAAGAAATCGTAAACACTGTGTGTTAATGACTATTGGCAAAATGAATGTCCCTGAAGGAAACATAATCACAAAAATGTTATTGTGATGCAACAGAAAAATAAAATCATTTTGCTTTGGAATTCTTGAAATCATGTTTGTTTTTTATTCATTGGAAATCGTTTTTTTAAAAAACTGGACGTTGTAGACGAAAGTAAAAAAATATATAAATCAGGACACAAAATGACAAAATATCGAACACATGAATAGCAAAACTGGTTAATTATTAAACAGGCACACATAAGCCTTATGCGCACTGATCTGGGTAAGAAAATTAGGAAACAATATCAGCAATCTTCTGGTTATAACGAGATTCACTGGGGACTCTAAGTGTTTTTTGTATGATCTTTCAGATATATTTAAATATAAAATCATTTCTAATTAAAAAAAAAAAAACACAATTGTAAACCCCAAGGGTTAAAATGTATTTGTGAGGTTTGCACAACTGACTTTATTTCATTTGGTCTGTGCAAAGAAATCGTAAACACTGTGTGTTAATGACTATTGGCAAAATGAATGTCCCTGAAGGAAACATAATCACAAAAATGTTATTGTGATGCAACAGAAAAATAAAATCATTTTGCTTTGGAATTCTTGAAATCATGTTTGTTTTTTATTCATTGGAAATCGTTTTTTTAAAAAACTGGACGTTGTAGACGAAAGTAAAAAAATATATAAATCAGGACACAAAATGACAAAATATCGAACACATGAATAGCAAAACTGGTTAATTATTAAACAGGCACACATAAGCCTTATGCGCACTGATCTGGGTAAGAAAATTAGGAAACAATATCAGCAATCTTCTGGTTATAACGAGATTCACTGGGGACTCTAAGTGTTTTTTGTATGATCTTTCAGATATATTTAAATATAAAATCATTTCTAATTAAAAAAAAAAACATTAAACATACAGGTTCATTCAACAGAATCTCTGCTTGGAGATAATTACATGTTTAATTTGGGCCAAATTAAAGATATATTGCGTAGGAATCTGCATATGTGGTACATGCAGAGTTTAAAAGGCCACACAAACCTTCTCTCAGTTTAATGCTTTGGAAATCAACAATTATTAAACACATGTAATGTAAAGGTGAATCCAGTTGTAACGGAAATGGAAGCTAATGTGCATTCTAAAAATCAAAATAATTCGGATATAAGGTATCTCAAATAGATAACATTGAAATGTGATGTTTTTCATTTTGTAACTTTTTTTTAAAAATCATTTTATAACGTTTTGTTTTGAGGAAGTTATAGACACCCCCCGCCCCCTCCAAAAAAAAAACAACAACAAACAAACAAAAAAAGAAAAAACCCACCTTACCTAAATAACATGTAGGCCTATTTCTATTGTAATATATTCATTTTCTGAAATATTTTAAACTCTTAAACAACAATTCTTATACATTTTTTGAACAATTGTATAAATATTGTTGAGTTGATCCCCCCCTCCTTCTCACAACCCTCTTCATCAGATGAGGGTAACTTATGATGCTGTGTTCACTAAATAATAATTGTGTGGGTATTTTTCCGTTCAAGCGGAAGAAGATGTCAAAGCAAACTCACTTTAGTATTTGCGCGCTGAGACGCAGCTTTCTCACAGAACCACGTCTCACACAGCACTCCAGTACCGAATTGTGTTCTCTTTCGCGTCTTTTTGAGCTTGAATATTTAAAAAAAAAAAAAAAAAAAAAAAAAAACACATGTAAACTTTAGTTATGATTCAGTTGGTCTAACGAGTAAAAGATGCTCGGCTCAGTTGACGGAGCTGGATACCTGGATAATTTTAGATATATAAACGCAGCTTTATCCATATCTAATTTTCTCTTATCAAATATGTTAAAGTAACGATTCAGGTTTTCGGCCAAAATCTCAGTTCATTCCAGTTAATTTACCTGAAGTGCTTTGGTTCTGTGAGGACGCGTAGCGCATTGATAGAGAAGCATGTCCACTGGATGCACCCTGCAGAAAACCCCGCTGCATTTTTATAATTAGCATATACAGTCATGTGAAAAAGAAACGTATCAGAACATAATAAAAATCATTTGATCGTTAGCAGGTCTTAAAATTAAGGTAAGTACAAAGTAGAGTCTCTTTTAGCCGTAATAAGTTTAAGGAATTGTTTTCTGTATGACAGTATCAGTCTCTCGCATCATGGAGGAATTTTTACCCGCTCTTCTTTCTCTTCTTCAGTTCATTGAGGTTTGTGGCCATTTGTTTACGTACAACTCTCTTAAAGTCCTGCTGCAACATTTCAATTGGGTTGAGGTCTACTCTGGACTTTGACTGGGCCAGTGCAACACCTTGATTATTTTATTTTTCAGCCATTCTGTTGTAGATTTGCTGGTGTGCTTGGGATCATTGTCCTGTTGCATGACCCAATTTCGGCCAAGCTTTAGCTGTCGGACAGATGGCCTCACATTTGACTCTAGTATACAGAGGAGTGCAAGGTCGACTCAATGACTGCAAGGTGCCCAGGTCCTGTGGCTGCAATACAAGCCCAAATCATCACCCCTTCACCACTGTGCTTGACAGTTGGTATGAGGTGTTTTTGCTGATATGCTGTGTTTGGTTTTCGCCATGCTGTATATTTTGGCCAAACATCTTCACTTTGATCTCATCTGTCCAAAGGACATTGTTCCAGAATTCCTGAGTTTTGTTCAGATGCAACTTTGCAAGCTGTGCTGCCATGTTCTTTTTAGAGAGAAGAAGCTTTCTTCTGGCAACCTTTCTAAACATGCCATACTTGTCTTGTCTTTTTCTAATACTACCATGAACTTTAACATCTAACATGCTAACTGAGGCATGTAGAGTCTAAGGTGTGTGCACAATCTGACCTTGGGGTGAATTTGCTGGGACGTCCACTCCTGGGAAGATTTTTAACTGATGATGTTCCGAAAGTTTTCCACTTGTGAATATTCTTCCTTATAGAATAATGGACTTCAAATTGTTTGGAAATAGCCATATAACCCTTCTCAGATTGATGGCAGCAACAATTGCTTCTCTAAGACCATTGCTGATCCTCCTTGGCACTGTGTTAAAACACACCTGAATGCTCCAGGCCAGCAAACTGCCAAAGCTTCTATTATTACCCATTATTTTAATTTTCAATGATAATAAGACTTTTAATAGCTTTTGCTTAGCTCTTTTTAAGAAGAGGTCAGATGAACAGGGATCGTGCGTCACTTTTCATGTTCAACACCACACAAAGCAGATGAATGTTTGTCCCCCACCCATCTCCAGTGACAGCGGAGGCCACTAAAACACAAACTTTGTCCCTGAAATATGAACAACGCAAGATTACAAATACAATTCCAATTATAATATGAACAAAACGTAAAAAATGAAGTGAACTAAACATTTGCCAGAACTTAAATCTTCCTCCTGGTCTGCATCAACTTAAAGGGATAGTTCACCCCAAAATTAAAATTCTGTCATTAATTACTCACCCTCATGTCTTTCCAAACCCGTAAGACTTTCGTTCATCTTCAGAACACAAATGAAGATCATTTTGATGAAATCTGAGAGATGTCTGTCCCTCCATAAACTGCCTTTGCAAAGCTTCAAAAACTTCATAAAGAGATTGGAAGACAAATCTATATGAATCCAGTGGTTCAGTCCAAATTTTCTGAAGGGACTCCATCACTTTTTATAATGAACAGATTTAATTTAGGCTTTTACTCACATATAAACCTTGATCAGTGAACATAAACAGTTGCTCAACAGAACATGAATGACGCACGAGAACAAACCTCATCTGGAAGCTCAAACGTACTGCTTAACACACAAGAATGAACCTCATTGATTATACATCACGTTTGAGCTTCCGGAAGAGGTTTGTTCTTGTGCGTCATTCAAGTTCAGTTGGATGTTTGCCTCTTTATAACTTTCAAATGCCTGACTCATGCAGAGGCAATTGTCATTACATTTTGCATCTGTGCATATACAATGTGCGATCAGTGCTTCGAAAGCACACATAAAAAGTTTGTTTGCACATCAATATAACAGACTTTGCGTGCTTAGTGTACGATTCCTGTATATCAACGCAATTATCTTTACCTTGATTTTAATCCTCATTCATCAAAACATTACTAGCTAGATGCTGGTTTGCTTTTTTCAACCAAGAAATGTAGTTTGCGTAGCAGCAGCGGGATGATGTTCCGTTCAGTCTGTATTTAACATAGCGCGATGCGTGAGGGCTCGCGCTCTTCAGAAACAATTACAGAATAAGACAGAGCTCATGTTTTAAGGCAAAACACACACTGGAATGAATAATTTACTGAAAATGCAATGTGAGTCGCTAGTCTCTTTGCCATCTCTGTTGAAAGCTTGGTTTTCTTTACATTGGAGCTATTTGGACTGATTGGTTGAATGAATTCACTTACTGGATCATTGGACTCAAGTTCTCTGAGTTTACCGGCTTAAAATGATCTGATCGCAATCAGAGAAGCAAAATCGGGTTAAAAGGTTAGAAGAGATTAGAATAGCCATTGTAGATGTAGTGTGATAAACTCCAGACTTCTAATATCATCTTTGTGACATATTATATTAATGGCACAATTACATGTGATTCAGAGATTTAATTTTGAATTAATCACATGCGTTAATGTTTGACAAATCTCAACAGAAATGCTCAACAGATCATGGTCATCATTGCCTGATTCCCCCAGGCAGTCCAGTCAAGCACATCCACTCTATGGTGTAGAGTGCCTAAGAAATCACTCTGTTGTAGTATGTGCAGAATGAGGCCTGTCATTGTCTTGCTTCCCAGGAAAGATATCATCTTGATGGCAGTCTCTGTACAATCCCATTATATGCCCCACAACAATGGTACCTTCACACATATGCAAGTCACCCATACCGTTTGCACTGATGCACCTTCATACCATGACAGATGTTTGCTTTTGCACCTGTCACTAATGAAAGTCTGGATGGTCCCTTTCAACTTTGGAACTGGGAACTTAATGTCTATTTTCCCAAAAACATACTGAAACATGGACCCATCTGACCACAGCACACATTTCGACATTTTGACTGTTTTTTTTTTGTTTGTTTTTGTTTGTTTTTTGACCATCTGAGATTAGCTCAGGCCCAGAGAACTCAGCAAAATCTCTGCATAAAATTTATGCATAGATTTCTCTTTGTGTAACACACATTTAAGTTGCATTTCTTGATGCAGCGGCAGACTGTGATGAGTGACAACAGTTTTCCAAAGTACTCCCAAGCCCATGTGGTAATATTTAACACAGTAGCATGATGGTTTCTCATGCAATGCCATCTGAGTGCTCGGAAGTCACACATATTCAACGGAGATCTCCTGCCTTGCCCTACATGGACTGAGGTTCCTCTGGATTCCCTGAATCTTTTCACAATATTATGTTTGGTGGATGGGGAAAGACCTAAATACTTTGCAATCTTACATTGAGAATTTTTTTAATTGCTTGATAATTCTCTCATGAAATTTGGCACTAAGTGGTGAGCCATGACCCATCTTTGCTTGCCATCTTTGCCATCTTTGCGAAGACTGCGCCTTTGGTGGATGATCCTTTTATACCTGTCACGATCACCGTCAGTTCCTGTCACTTCCCGGACTCCAATTCCCATCATCCCCCTCAGCCAGTCACATGCTCACACTCCACACCAATCACCTATCGCCACATACAGCTTTGCACATCACTTGGACTATAAAGGACTGTCACACACACCACCTCACGGCGAAGTCTTGTTTACCTTGTGTGCAATTCCGAGCATTTATATCCTGTCTGCCTGTAGTTACCATTCCTGTCTGTTACCCGTTATTGACCCGTTGCTGCCTGTCCTGACCCTTGCCTTGTCTGCTGTTCTGTGAATGATATCTGCCTGTCCTGATCTTTGCCTGTTTCCTGACTACAACTCTGCCTGTCCCTTGCTGTTCCTGTTTGCCCCTGTTCGACCCAGCCTGTACGACTATGCTCACTTTAAATAAAAGCTTGCAAATGGATCTCTGCCTGAGTCCCGATTCATTACAATACCCAATCACGATACCCTCACCTATTACCATTTCCCTTTTTGCTAATTGTGAACTGTTTCAAAACAGTTTAACTTGGATTTTCTGTAATCTTTTCACCTTTATTTTGGATTTGTCCTGACTTTTTTTTTTTTGAGTGTGTTGCAGCAATCAAAATGTGTTTATATTTACAAAATACAATTTATTTGATTCATCAAATAATGCAGCTTATTAAGGAGAGTTGTGTTATAACTTAGGACAATAATCTGGCTGAATTAGTAAATTGATTAAAGACTGATTAAAGTCATGTGTTGGACAACAAAACTGAGCAATCCATTGATGGAGGGACTACAGACCAGAGAATAATAGAGGAGTGGACTCTTTTGGCTTCACCTAGCAAACCACTTAAACAACAGCAGTAACACTAGCAGAACATCCAAGCAAACTTCTGCACTCATTAAAATTTTTTTGTTTTTTGGAACATTCGTAGTTTAATACAAATCAAATACAGATACAATACAGATTAAGCTTCTTATTTATACATTTGCCAACAAGAAAATACAATATGAAGGTGAAAAAAATGATTGCTTTTTGTGATCTTTTCTTTTTATAAAACTGACATTGTTTAAGATACTTTTTTCTTACAAGTAAAAAAAGAACTGACCACCCAATGCAAATGTCACAGTTATGTTCTGTTTAGTTTCATTATCATGAACTTTTAGTTTGTTGTCATTCTCATCATGTGTTCCTTTTCCTGCTCCTCATTATTAGTTCATTAGTATCAGCTGTGTTCTATTAATTATCCTCATCTATTTTTGCTACTTAATTTCCTCCCGTTCACTCAGTATTTGTCCAATTGCTGTTATGTTTGGTTGTGTTGTTCCTGCCCATTTGGATTATCTTCATTAAACTTGGATTGTATATATTGATCTCTTCATCTTCATCTTTCTGCCTAACATACTTTGACAGCAAAAGAGCTTCACTCAGAATTCTATCCACACTGAAAAAAAATGGTTACCTAAAAATAACATCTAAAATAGTGGTTTTATTAAAGTCAAAATATAATTTAATTTAATTTTACTGAGTCAAACTAAATAAATTAACTTAAATTCATTTTTATTGGTTAAATCAAGTAAAAAAACATGCTAAGGTTATTACTTTTTACAGTGCATAGTATTTCAATATATATATATATATTTTTTTTATGTTCAAAATGAAGGAATGACCTAGCTTTGGGGGAAATGTTTTTATTGTTTGCATATGGCAAGAAGCTGCTAATCCTCTTGAGAGAGGGGGATGTCTTACTGAAATGATTGGGTTGAATGAAAGAGAACAATGAGTTCATAGTTTGGACAATTTTGGTAAGGATGTCTAGTCCCAGTACACAGCATCATGTCACAAGCATGGAGGAGGGTTGAATTTAATTCAAACTACATCACACAACCTCCCAATACTCAAAAACACAGAAAAATGTTTAAGCATGTAGGACTGGCAAGTACTTATACTGAGAACCTTCTGATACCAACCAATATGTAACAGCAACATTTCAATGTGACTTAGGACCATAGTTGGCTAACGATGCTTTCGGGAAATGCACCCCAGGACAGTAGCCCTCCAGGAGCAGGATTGGACACCCCTGATTTTGATGATTTAACAAGTTTAGACAATTCATTGCCAACTACTGGCCTGGCTTGCATAATAGAAAGATTTTAGTTGTTTTCGGGGATCTGTGTGAATGGGGATTGTTTTGACAACGTTGTCATCTGTATACAAAAAATTTTAAATACGCAAAGGAATTTTTTTTTTTTCTGTTTTTAGTACATTGTTGTCATTGAGTAAATGTACCCTTGTTATCGGACAATTTTATTGACTTATTTTATTGAATGCTCTGACACTATTGGGAACTGAGCTGGATGATGACATCTCTGTTTTCTCCAGAGCTGCTTTATAGATGAATTGCATAACTGGTTAACTCATTACATAATTAATGAACTTTACACAATTTTTGAAACTGAATCAACACTAAACTGATTTTAACTGAATAATGTCTGTTTACTGTTGTCTTTTTAGAACTGCTTTACAGTAGAATTGTATTCTGTTTGCATCATTGAATCACTACTTTCCTGTTTATCACTGTAAAGCTGCTTTGAAATGATCTGTATAAAGCGCTATATAAATAAAGGTGAATTGACTTATAAAGCTTGAAAAAAATAACAAGCTTGAAATTAAATGCATAATATCTACAGTATAATTACAGATACTTATATACTACATGTATATATTAGTATTACATTATAGTATTATAGTATTACATTTATTATAGTATCTATAAGTATTATGTTTATTATAGTATCTATAATTACCAGTGTAAGCAAACCAATCATCCTTTTCTTCTCATGTCTAACAATAAGGAACAATCAAGTTTAATTGTTTTTTACAAAAAGGAATTTGGAGCACACGGTTGCACTGTTGCTTCACAGCCAGAAGGTCCTCAGTTTGAATCCCAGCTAAGCCAGGAGGCATTTCTGTGTGCTCTGGGTACTCCGGTTTCCCCCACAATGCATAACATATGCAGCATTGACCTGTAGGTGTGAATGTGTATGTTTATGTGAGCCCTGTGATAGACTGGCCATCTGTCCAGGTTGTCCCCCGCCTGTGGCCCTAATGCTGGAATAGGTTCCAGCATCCCTGTGACCCTGCAGAGGATAAAGCGGTTTGGAGAATTGATGGAAAAAGTAAATGGAGGAGCAGAGTGACAACACTGTCCATAAAACGGCAAACTTAATGTTGAATCTATGGTTGAGAAGCTTCTGCCTCAATGTCTCCACAGGCCTCTTCCATTGTGATTTTAATTCTGAAAAATGTTTGGGCATTTACAGAACTTGCCACTCTAAGGCTTTTCCAGAACTACAAATGTACTATCAACTATTATAGTACAGTACAATAGTCAAGTCATGTCACCTTTATTTACATAGCACTTTATTATACAATACAGATTATGATGAAACAAATATGAGACATTCAAATTCTGCTGTAAAGCAGATCTAAAAGACAACAGTGTGATTATTCAGCTGAAGTCAGTTCAGTGTTTGTTCCGTTCAATGACTTGTAAAGGTCATCTCAGGAAACAGAACTATAAGAAGCAGGTCTTCAGAAGACAATAGTGTTGTTATTCAGCTTGAGTCAGTTCAATGTTTATTCAGTTCAGTTTCGATTTTGTAAAATTTTTGTCAATTATGAAACGAATATGATTTAGCTATTAAGTATCTATACAGAATACTGAGTTCTCATCTGATAGTGTCAGTGTAGTCAATTTGGTAACATTACTGAATATTCAGTGTCTTTTAAAACCCAACTAAGCAAGCCAAAGGAGAGAGTGGCAAGGAACCCAAACTCCATCAGGTGACAAAAATGGAAAAATGGAAAAAAAAAAAAAAAAAAAAAAAAAAAAAAACAGGCTCAGTTGGGGGTTAAACATGGTGTGATTTATGATTCCTGGCTGCATCACAAGTCAGATTTGTGGAACGATATTTTAAAACATTTTGCATTCAGCTCCTTCTGCTTGAAGATTAGGATTCGACACTCTGGCATTAGATGGCATGGAAGAGTTGTAGTCTGTCCAGCAGGTTGAAACATGAAAGTGGAGCTGCCATTTAGCCAGTAGTTGACAACTGGCTTATCAATGGCTGTAATCACAATGACCGGGCTTCTTGTCAAAAATTGTGTTGAAGTCCTAGCTGGTCCTGGCATGACCACGCTTACAGCTGGCCATAGGGAACTGTGCCAAGGACTTGCCTAGTTGTCAGGGTTTTTACTGAGGATCTTACTGGGGGCTTGTCTAGTCAATGTCATGTTTAGTTTTGTGGTTTTGTTTAAAATTTATGTTTTTATGTATTTTATTTTGTATTTTTCATAGTCATGGTTCCTGTTTGTCATGTGTTCCTTGCCATGTGCTTCACCTGTTTGTGTCAGGTTCTGATTTGTTTATTGTTTTGATTGTTCATGTGTTTCTTGTTAGTCATTAGTCCTTGTGTGTATATAGCTAGGCCTCATGTTACCATTGCCTTTTGTCTATATTTGTTTGTTGTTTTGGTGAGTTTTGTCAAGTCATGTTCTAGTTCAGTATATTCAAGTTCAAGTCTACTCTGGTTTAAGTCATGTTTTAGTTTTTGTATTTGTTCCTTAATAAACTGCACATGGGTTCGGACTACTAGCCTACAGTGGACTTTGTTACAGTCAACAAAGTCTTCGCTGAAGATCTGTCCCAGTGGCTTGCTTAATTATTATGGTCTTTGGTGATGTTTAAGAGTTGTGACATTCCTGGATGCAGGTCCACCATCTGGTCTGGATAAGGATCTAGCTCATTATGGTAACTTTGAGATAAGGATAAGACACAGACCAAAATAAGCGTAGATTCCTCTTTAGATGTATAGGTACTTTGGGTGTAATGGGAAGTGTTCCCATTTCCAGTTGACCTAATTCATGCAGCCTAACACACTCTTACTGGGTTTGAATTATAGAAATGTGATACTGTGTTATTTGTATGCTAGGTTAACAGATCTTTTAACAGGTCTTTAATCTAGATTTAAACTTACAGAGTGTGTCTGCTTCCTGGACAACACTAGGAATTCTATTCCAAAGTTTGGGCGCGAAACGATAAAACGTCTCCCACCTGCAGTTGATTTTTAATTTTCTCGGTATTCTCAACTGGCCAGAATCCTGAGGCCACAATGAACGTGAAAGACTATAATGGGATAAAAGCTTGCTCAGGTACTGAGGAGCTAAAACATTCAGGGGTTTATATGTAATGAGCAATACTTTAAAATGTATACAATGCTTAATAGACAGTCAATGCAATCTTGAAAGAACCGGGCTAATGTGGTCATACTTCTTGGTTCTCAGTGATCCTTCCACACGATACTCATACATATTGTAGCGGGAAACCATAGTATTGAATGTTTCCCAGCTTCTCTCAAGAAAATGCCATAATTTATCATATGGTCATTTAGGATGACTCATTTTATTCTAAATTTGTCTGTATCTTCGGTTTTCCTCTTCCATCCTGCTGTCTCTTTCCTCGCTGCCCATGTCTTCTCATAGATTCTCCTCATGCTCTTTCCACAATGCCTTCCATCCTACAATCTCTTCTCCCACAACTTCTATTCTTCCCATGCCCTCTCCTCCTTTTCTCTTTCTCTTTCACTCTCTCTCTCTCTCACTTGTCCTCTCCCTCTCATCAATCCATGTGCAACAGAGTTTTGTTTTTGTTGATGTGTATTATATGAACTATATTATATGAACTGTGTGAACTATATTGTGAAAATGTTTAAAAATTTTATGCCAAGTGTTTTAAGAAAATTATACATATGATTTGTAATTTGTATGAAATTAATGAAAACTTACAATTACCACAAAGTGATCATATCACTGTGATATTTGTTTTACTAACAGTGACCCATTTGGTTTATTGTGAGTTACCTTATCATGGTAAAATATTTGCAGTTTTTTACTGTAAAATACTGTCAAATTTATAGCTTTTGCAAGTAAAACTATAAATGATATAATTTACAATGAAAAAAAGGAAAAGGACATTTCCAGAAGTTTCTGCGTGACACATCACATATGATATTTTATATAATGTTGTTTCTTCTCCTTTATGTAATCAGTAATATGTTTATGTGTTATTCATTGTGTTATGTTACTCTGAACTCTATGAACTTTGATGTGACTTTCTGTTGTACCACCTGCCTTTTTTGGTGGTTAACAGTACATTTTAAGGTAAAAAGCAGATTTAAGTAGTTTAATTTGTGTATATTTAATAACTATATTAATTAAATTTAAATATATGAAGTATATTTATTATTAATAATATATCACTTAATGAAATATATGGTTGTAAATTATACAGGCATTAATATGCCATACCATAATTGAAACATTTTAACCAATGTTTACCACAGCTCCCAGTATTTACAAATTTAACAGCATATTTTAGCAGTGATATATTGACACCCCCTTCTAATTAAAAGATTTGGCTATTCCAGTAATCGCGGTGAAAACATCTTAATCTTGTAATGTTATACATAAAATGATATTCTAGAGACTTGTGCACTCTCTGAAACTTTTTTCAACAGTTTGAACCAGACTGAAAATTGAAATTTTCTAGAATGTCATTCTATGGTATTGCAACAATAAGTTCTCACTCACAACTCATCACATATGGACGCTTGTTGGGAGTGAGAACGTGTTTATAACATTAAGATTTGTCCTCAAAGAAAAACTAGAATAATGAAAACTATTTGAAGAGGATGTCCTCACATGTATGCCTCAGAATGAGTATATTAGTTTGACAGTGTAAAAAGGCTAGAATTGAAATAGAGCACCACCACAGAAAACAACCAAATTCTAATAAGTAACATACATTTCAATCAGCTTTCAAATGTTAACGGCATAGGTACATTCTTCTGCATAAGGCAACATACTACAATACTTAAGTGCGCATGTATCTTTATGGTAGACGATCTGACACAAACAGACCAACTAACAAATAAGAATAGTGTCTTTACATGCTAAATACCGTTAACTGTCATTAGTAACCTCCCCCACTCGTATATTAAAAGGGTTTTCGACAAGGGTTTTGTGCAGCTTGTGCAGCTCATCTTACTGGATTTTGCTCCTTAAAACTACCTTCTTCCCACGTACTGGAATGAGTTTAGACAAAAGGTCTCTGTGTGAGTGTACGCTATAATGATGCCACAGATGGGGCACCCACGCTAAAATACAAAAAAGGAACAAAAAGAGTTGTAACTGAACGCATCTTAAGTGAAACATTGGCTGACACGCTCCCTAAATAAAGGACCCCTGGGGGAACGGGGCGCGTGCAGGGCACGTACTGACATCGCCACACTGACGCTCCCTTGTGTTCATTTTATTATTGCAAACATAGCTATAGGTACTCGCGTACAGCAAAATAAAACAATAACTAAAATAAAACAAAAGTCACACTACTTACATAGAACTAGCTTAAATAAGATACATTTTTAAATCTGTTGACATAGGTACGTTTTGCATTCCCCACTTCTTTTCCCTTTATGTGGTCGTATTTTGAACACATTCTGTATCAATTTGCATATAATACAATTGCTATATCTGGTGTAACTTCTGCTAGAAGACGCGTCTCGAACAGAAGGAATATAGCATATAAATGGGGCTTTTATATTTACCGAACTGGATATTCAATAATGTATGGAAAAACAGCGACATGTCTGCGCACAAAACAAACGAATAACGCTTCTCTTTTTGAAATTCAAAATCATTGACGTGGCGCATGCAGATGGGTCAACGACGCCAAAAAAGCTTTTAGAAAACAACGAAAGACTAGGAACTTAAGGAAAGATGAGGGGCACAAGTTACAGCATCATTAAAAGGGGGGTTGGTTGAGGGGAGGCCATCTGGAAACCTCTCCATGACGCGTGCTGGACGCGTGGATCCCATGGGGCTCCAAGGACCCCTAGCTGAAAATATTTGACAAACTATCATGGGTCAAACGTCTTTTTTTTTGTTTTCATGCAGTTACAAAAGTCTAACAGAAAATATAACATACAACAGACGTGCGTACGCAAACGTACACTGATTTTTGCATAGTCCACGTCCTAATGTAAAACAAACAAATGAATGTGGATTATATGTGTGAAGACGAGCACTATACGTTCAACCAAAGTTTGTTGTATGAGGTAATCACATATTGGTTTGCATTGCAACTAGCAGTGTGCTGGGGGACGCGTGCGCTCAACCCCTCCCAATGAACGCCAGAGTTACAGGTGTAAGACCCACGTCATCATAAGAGAGGGGGGGAAAAACTATTGTTCATCACAATTTATAGACAGATGTTACGTTAAAACGGCGTGGCTTGGGAATCTGTCTGTTTTATTTAAATTATGAATGCTTATTCCGCCCTAAACTGGATCCAAATCCCATGTCCTTACGCGTCGCCAGCATCCCTCTTCTTCTCATTAACATGTTTTCTTCGCAAGCATCTATATGAAAGAACAATAGAAAACGTATTGTAACGTTAAATAATAGATGTAAATTGTTCCAAAACAGTTTTCAGGCTTTTATATGTTCAACGGTGAAAAAGTAGAGTTGGAGGCTATAAAAGATGCATTAATATATGTTAAAAGTTTGGTTAAATGAGTCAAATAATAAATAGTGTTTAATACAATATAATAAATAGTAGTTTAAATACAAGCGGTCATTGTCAAAAATTCTCAGTCTAAATATGACATTATGGGGGAAAGAGCAAAAAATAAATTACAGCATATTGGAAATAAACAAATATGTGCAATATTGGTTTATAAAATGATTCATATTGATTTTCAAAATGAGATTAAGAGTTGAATATAATGTATACACGCTACAGACGCGTCCTTTTGTTCGACAGTCTAAAGTTATTTGGCTAGAGGAGTTGTCTGAGGCGTGGGGGCGTTCCCATGACGCGCTCGTCAGGAATATAAACCCCGCGCGGATCCTCGATCCAGCACAGACGACCTTCCCACTGAAAACCTCAACATGACTCCTAACGCCACTGCTGTATCTGCTCTGTCTTATGCGCCCCGTACCGTGGCCATGAGAAAGGAGGCAAACGAACTGAGAAAAACCTTGAAACCCTTACTGGAAAAGAAACGAAGAGCGCGCATCAACGAGAGCCTCAACCGATTAAAAGCGCTCATTCTTCCGCTCACAGGCAAAGATGTAAGTTTTTTTCATAGGCTAAACACATTATAGGTTTAGATAGTCTGTCTTCAAAGTGAAGTGCTGACGTGTGTTACGTTTTTTTCTTACCGTTGCCTGTTCTCTATTTCAGAATTGCCGTTATTCTAAACTGGAGAAAGCTGACATTTTGGAGATGACCGTTCGATTCCTGACTGATATTCAATCCACTCCGTCTAAAGGTCAGTTTTCTTTAGATACACTTTCCATTTCAATTCATATTATGGTCGTCTGATGTAAACTAGTTTTCAAAGCAAACTAAACGGTATATTTCTTTGCTTACAGATGGCGCCGTTAGTTTTAAAGAGGGGTACACAACCTGCCTACAGCGCGTTTCAGCTCGCCTACCGCAAACCAATCTCGACACAGAAACCCGCCATCGCGTCAACGAGTTCATCCAGCGTTCGATGATGCCCAAGACACCAGGCTGCCAGAACTGCTGTGCACAGAGCTCCAGAATGATGTCACAAATCCAGCAAAAACTTCTGAATTTGAAATCTAGCAGCTCAAGAATCGTAAACCCAGAAAAAAACAACGCTGCGATTCTCAGTCAACCTCAGCCTGTGCCACTGATCACCGATGACAATGTCTGGAGACCTTGGTAGCTCTACCATACAAATGACTATTGTTCTGATCTTCTAATGCAAGCCTTTCAGAATCTGCAACATATGTAGTTTCTTTTAAAATGTACTTGATGAATAGCCTACGAGTCATCAAATAACATATAAGTATTGTATACTTGCCTTTTCCAGTCCAGTGTATAGTAATGGAACAGACCCGTTCAAATATTTTTGTTTGTTTGTTTTGTTTTCATAAAGATCCTGCGCGTGACCTGTACATAACGTGGTTAGATTTCCTGCGCGTGACCTGTACATAACGTGGTTAGATTTATTACCCATTGCGGGTTAAATCGTCGGTGGCTCTTGAAAACGCCTAGTAAAACCCTAAGGGTTATTAAATGTAAAACATTTGCACCTCACACTTCAGTATCCTGGGTTGGAGCAGATTATTTAATTGTAAACACTCTGCGTTGTTCACTGAAATCTCTTTTTTTGGGGGATGTGCTATGTATTTACTTGTTTATACATTTATGTATTGTGCTACATTTTATAATAAACATTTTGGGCTACACAGCTGGTTTTCCTTGCATCATTCCTTCTGAAGTAAAATAAAATATGAGTTTAAGAGCACAAACAGAGCTAATGCACAAAGGAGAAGCATATGAAAAATAACAATGACATGATTTGGGCGCGCAAATGAGGACAATTTGGTGCAACAGTGGTAATGCGGTAGATATTCAGCCTAATCACAGGGAAGGCCTACTGACAAAGCATTCGGCTTATACATTGAATGTACTGTGAGGTACGCAAAAAAAGATAGTCTGCTAAATAAATAAATGCAAACAATCAGAGACAGCTGCTCGACAAGCGTCCACTTTATGAACGCTTGCAGGAAAGCCTGGTCTCTGCTGCCACCTTTCGGTGGTTCAAGTGTGAAATAAATTAAACAAGCAAGTGTGTAAAAGATTTAGTTGTAACTCATTTCAACAATTGATGAACATGTTGTTAAACCTAAAGTCTAGAATGTATAAACGGTTAATATTGTAAATATATATATAAACGTTTCTTTGGTTTATAGAGAACAAGGGGCAGCTTGTACTATATCGCCACGTGTGTAACCTACTTCTGTTAATAAACGGAAGTAAACTTTCTAAAACAGTTTATATGAAAGGATAAACCATTCACACCCCGTACTTATGTTAAATGATCAACAGCAGTTTGATTTTTATCACGTCTTATACCGCAGTAGTGGAAGAAGCCTTGTCAATCGATTCACCCTTCAAACCCGCAGCTCTCGCTCCGCCTGACTCAGTCTATTTCATTACGACACACGGAATAGGGGTTAAAGACGAGCCTCGACTCAAGGCAAGCTCAAGATGTCTATTTCAAATGCACAAGCGACACCATCCATCCAGATATGCAGGTAAGACGCTTTTATGTAGCTCTAACCTTCAATGACTCAATGGATGGATCTCAATTTACGTCCGATGAAGCGGCCCTTTAATCCGAAGCCTGCTCCACAAATAGAATAATAATAAATATCCTTCTCGGAGATCACTAATACGTTTTACAGAGAACGAAATACACGAGGACGTTACTTTTGTTCCTTTCATATGATGAAAACAACGTTCGGATGCTGGTGCATTTTTTTTTCACACAGTTCATGCCGGGCACATCGTATGTCGTATGTGATGACCTCAACAGTGATGCTGATGTAGAGCCCTGACAGAAACACAAGGTTATCTTAGTCTTCAAGGAAGAAATATTATATTCAAGAGATGTACGGGACTTCTGTAGCGTGGTGTATTTGATTCAGCTATGATGATTGCTCTAGAAGCGGATCGTGAAATAAACTGGTGCATAGAAAGTAGAAATGAAATCAAAATTACTGTTATGCGTGATATTTTCTTAGCATAAATTTCGGCGCTCATGTGTTTATCCCTTTGTTTCAGTAATCAGGATTAAATGTTTAAAAAGCCTGTCCATTGATAGCCGACTAGCGCGGTGTCACAGAATACTTCTCTTGTCATTCGATGCTCAAGCGTAGCTACTGCCCTCTCGTGCTTGTAAGTGGTACAGCTTGGGTTACCCGCCAATGCACGTTGAATCAACCACGTGCAAATTTTATGAGATTTTGACGGTGTGTCGGTATTTGTTGTCACTCTCATATATTTGGCTGATGTGTTTGTGTGAATTTGCCAATCTACATGTCAATAGCTAATGGTGATGAGACAGAATCAACTCTTCCACTATCTGTGGAAACAAAACTGGGGGGCCAGAAAGCCGAATTCTACATCGAGGTTTGTTCTCCGATAGTTTTGTTTTCTTACTGGAAACATTCTAATGCTAAAGCGTATAATCGTCTAATTCTGTTTATTCCAAATCTGATTTACAGATGAAATTCCGCGTTGGTAATCGCTAAAGCATAAATCTAATCCAAACGACTGTGATTGGTTAATTTTGATGTACGCTGAGAAAATGAACAGGTATCATGTGACAACAACAACACCAAGTAGTGCTGCACTTCTGGACAGTAACGATGACACTGATACTTTTATAGGCATTGAATTGTTATCGTTTCCACGTCGTCACATCTGACTCAAATAGTTGTCCGGCGTTTGATTAATCATTTGAACTACCAATGTTTACTTACCCACATTAAAAAATACTATAGTAAATCCTATAGTGTTTTTGAACCATACTATAGTAAAGTAAAGTACTTGAGTTAATTTGCTGTGGTTATTCTATAGATGTCGTGGTAATATAACAACTTTAGTAATATTTAAATTACTTTACCCAATACTGTAAGTTTTCTACAAATACAGGGTAATTATACTACAATACACATCAGTTTACTGTAGTAAAAACTAAATTATACTACAGTATTTATTACAGTTTATCAGTTCACTATAGTTATAATACTACAGTATGCTGTAGCATTCATTAACAAAGTGTTTTGTAAATACTATAATATATACAGTATACTACAATTTACTATAGTATGGTTCAAAAACACTATAGTATTTACTATAAATTACTATAATAGTTTTGTATTTTTGTATTATAGTCGTTATACTATTGTAGTGTAGTATTTGGTGAAAAAAAGCTTTTAGAGTCAAGGATAATTTTGTAGTTTCAGAGTGCATTAGCAAGTTTTGTCCTCCCTCTATAAGTCGCTGTAAATAGTTTTTGCTTTGCCAGTGGATGCATTTCACAACGAGAACCTGTTATAGACCTCAATTGCTGGATGTTTCAGTATGCTGGTGCATTAAAGGGTCAGTTAGTTCACCCAAAAATGGAAAAAAAAGAGTAATCAATGACACCTTCATGTCATTCCAAACCCGTAGGACTTTATTTCATCTGTCCCTCTCTTATATCAAAGTCTGTTTCCCTTAGGGTTACAGGTAGGTTTAGGATTAGGAAGGAAACATAGGGGGAACAGACTTAGATACAACACATCAATTTACAGTCCATGAAACTACCACTTTGTCACTTCCAGTGTTAATTTTGACAGCAAATTTTGATTTAGTTTTAATCATAGTCTTTTGACTAAAATGCCATTTAGTTTTAGGCATATTTTAGTCATCAGAAATTGTTTGTTTTAGTCTAGTCTTAGTAGACTAAATATCATAAGATTTTAGTCGACTAAATCTACAGTAGATTTAGTCAACTAAAATGTAATTTAGTTAAATTGTAAAGCATTAAGTAAGCATTTCTCTAACAATACACAGATCCAATACACTGATATACATCTGATATTCTTCAAACTGTTTATGCAAGACAACCAACTGTACTTTATTTGCCAAAACAAAAAAAATGTTCAAGTGCAAAAAGACAAGAAAGAGCGCTTAATTCAGTACTTGTCAGGGATTGACACACTTATCATTAAGATACTATTATTTCTATGATTTTTAGTTCTGTTTTAGTTATTTTAGTGCATCAGGTTAAGTTAAAGCTTAGGAACTAGTTGAAATAAAATAAGTTTAAATTTTTTTATATTTTTTATTTTTTATTTCAGTTAACGTTTATTTCAAGTAATGAAGATTTTTTTATGGCTTAGGTTTAGTTAACTGTAAAAACCCTTATACTTGTAAAATATATTGAATAATATGTCAAATAATGTTCTTAGTCTTTCCTTCCTGTGACAGAAGATACAGTAATTTACTATGATTTAAATAGAAATTAAATTAAATACAGTTTATTTTGTAAAAAAATAACAATAATGACCAGGAAACAAAAAATAATTGTAAACCATCCCGAAATACACTGTGACTCTTATTCTGAAATGTCTGCAGTCTGCACTGTAGCAGGCTGCTCATTTAAATTCAGATGAGGGAGATAAAATATGCATTCTTACAACCATCTAAAACATACTACCATATAAACATTGTGTAATAAATATTGTCATAATTCATCAACATTAGATTATAAGCATTCGTTTGGCATAAATGTGTGCTATTCATTGATTGCGAAGCAGTCTGAAGTGCTGCTGCGTGAGCCTGTAGTCTTTAGTCTTAGTCTCATTTTCGTCCGTGAAAAAATGTCGTTGACAAATTATTTGTCAAGTAAATTAACACTGGTCGCTTCACAAAGAGATTGTAAATCTAATCCATATGGATTGAAAAGTTTAGTCCATATTTTCTGAAGAGAGATACACAATCGCTTTATATGATGAACAGGTTCAATATAGGCCTTTATTCACATGTAAAAAAAATGATCAGCGAGTGAACATCAACAGAAGCTCAACCGTACTTGCTTGATGTGTAAGAACAAACCTCATAGGTTCCTATGGAAGCTCAAACGTGCTGCTTAAAACATGAGAATGAACCTCATTGGTGCTCACACGTCAAGCAAGCATGCTTGAGCTTTTCGTGCAACTGATGTGTGCGTTGATGAATGTTTATATGTGAATAAAGGCCTAAATTCAATATGTTTATCATATAAAGTAAAAATTCTTTTCCAAAAATTTGGATTAAGCCACTCAATTCATATTGATTATTTTTAACAATCTCTTTATGGACTTTTTGAAGTGTCAAAGTGGTAGTTGTTAGGACTGTCAGTGGAGGGACAGAAACCTCTCAGATTTCATTAAAAATCTCTTTATTTGTGTTTTGAAGATGAACAAAAGTCTTATGGTTTGGAACGACATGAGGATGAGTAAATGATAACATAATTTTCATTTTTGTGTGAACTAACCCTTTAACACATGCCCTCCCCCCTTTGTATTGTGTTCCTAATATGTATTTTAATTTATATTTCCTTATTAATAAGCTTACAGAATAAATCATCATAATTGTGTGTGACATTTATAATGGTTTGTATAATTATAATGAATTGCATTTCACATTGCATTTTGCTAGATCACATAGTAACCACACACATTATATTCACATGAAAATGTTGCGCAGATACCACATTTACTCAGAGGTAACCAAATTTACTTAGCAGCCAGGGTGAATCACTTAGTGTTGTTAGATCCATTTTGTGCTTAACAAATTGGGTCATTTTGTTATTGTGTAGTTGCAAAAAAGGAAATATGCTACATTTTATTGAGAATGGCATTTTGTTTCTGAGAGAGATCAGACACTTTCATCATTATCCTCATATTCCCAGGTAGGATCTTTGCTGTTGTGCTTTTTGTTTCACAAGATGCAATTAAAAGTATCAGTGATGGGGTAAAACCAACTTGAACCAAATTACATGTTATATACTGTCTCTGTTTAGCTATTTTAGTGAACCAAAGCATTGCAAACTGAATGCAAACAAGTTTTTTACTATAACTAATGTAGTTAAGACAGATCATATATGTGTATATGTATGTGTGTATGTGTGTGTATATATATATACACACACACACACACATATATTTTTATTTATTTATTTATTTTTCAAGTTAAGTTGACTGTAATTAATGGGTAAAGGAACAAGAGATCTTGTTTTTCCTGTTAATGATAAACTCATGGATTGATGCAATCAGACGACATAAATCTAAGCTTTCTTATTCTTGTGGTTACTTTGGGAAATCCTGTATCTGTTGTTACGATGGTTGGCATGTACACATTAAATATTGCAGTAAGCAAAAGATTTTGAGCTCAGCTCTTCGTTGCTTCAAGTCAAGCCATCTTCATTTATATAGCGCTTTTCACAATACAGATTGTTTCAAAGCAGCTTCACAGTGATAATAGGAAAAATAATTGACTTTACAGCAGCTCTAAGAAAATATTATTATCGAGCTAAAGTAGGTTTTTAATTGAATCACTTCAGTTGTAAAGATTGTTAATTATTTACTTAGGGGCCACTTCAATGACACCTTTCCTACTGAAAACCGAAGACCTTTAATGCATTCTTATCGTTCATTTACGTGTTTGAATGTGTATGTGCGCAGATGCTTGGCCTTTTAACAAAGTGATATTGCCAAATAAATTGTCTGGTCCACATAATACAGAAAAATTATTCATGTCCGCGGAACTGTAATAATTTTGATAATGTTTTATCTATACATAGAGAAAGGAAAGGGAGGGAGGCCTTCACAGAGGGTAGTTAAGTTGACACTTCAGGGCTGCGTTTTCATCTCAACTGGATACGGCTTGGATCTTGCAGACTACGGCAAACCTCGGGGAAAAACAGAGAGAGACTAATATTAGCGTAGACGCCATTCTTCTTATGATGTAGCGAGTATATCAGGTGTTATGTGAAGTGTTCACGGTTCCGGCTGAACTAATTTATGCAGCCTAACAATTTACTTGTTGATAATGTGTTATGTGTATGCCAGGTTAAAGCGATGTGTTTTTAGTCTAGATTTTAACTGACAGAGTGTGTCTGCTTCTCGAACAATGCTAGGAAGACTGTTCCAAAGTTTAGGTGCTAAAAAGGAAAAGGATCTACCACCTGCAGTTGAATTTGATATTCCAGGTATAATCAACTGGCCTAAATTATGAGATCACAATAGACGTGAAGGACTATAATGCATTAAGAGCTCGCTCAGGCACTGGGGAGCTAAACCATTTAGTGCTTTGTAAGTAATTAGCAAGATTTTAAAATCTATACAATGTTTAATAGGGAGCCAATGCAGTGTTGACAGAACAGGGCTAATATGGTCATACTAACTGGTTCTAGTAAGAACTCTAGCTGCTGCGTTTTGGACCAGCTGTAGTTTGTTTATCAAGCGAGCAGGGCAACCACCCAATAGAGCGTTACAATAATCTAGCCTTGAGGTCATGAACGCTTCACTGGTTGGAAGTGTGCTTTGAATGAAAGTTGGTCTCTTTCGCTACAATTTCCATGTCTGTTCTCTTAAGCCACCTTTCCACTGCACATGACATTCGCATCCGATTTTCGCATTTCACCCCCTAGCGGCAGTCGCACGGAACTTTGAAATTGGTCGTGAAGCAACCGTTACCTCGGCTTATTCACCATGGTAAACTAAATGATTTTAAAGACTGTAGGCCTAACGTTAATGCAGGTATGAATATATCCACACAAAATGACCATCAATACATCTAAAATAAAAACATAGTTTTTATAGAGCTCAACATAAAATGATTTAATAATTATAAAAAAAAAAATTCTGACATTACTTTTATACAACAGTGGGATTAACAATCTGATACAAGACACAGATGTTTAATAAACCGTTATTAGTAATTATTGTGAATAATAATCAGAATAAATAATTCTTGCATGTTTTATTATTGAAAATGTAGACTGTCTGCAGTTGCTAAACAATGTAGTAGCTTTGCACATATATATATAGAATGTGTCATCACAGGAATGTCTTTATTTTTCAACAGTATTGAAATTTAGAATTGTAACTAGCAGTTGAACAAATTTAAGTAACAAGTTTAGAATATTTTTTCTTTTCATTTCAGTTAACATCTAGTGTGTTCTAGAGCCTTAAATATTCAGGACAACACTGTGAATGTGTCATTGCTAGTGAATTGACTGAAGACCCACAGAATTTGAATGAAGGTGGTGGGTGGAGTCTGAGTCAGTGAAACACATGACACTTGTGGTGAAGAAGAATATGATGTCATGAATGATTTGATGTGATGGAGGAAATGAATGAAAGTATGCTACTGTCGCTGAACGTCACTGTAGTGTTGGGAACTTCTCAAGTCTCTCTCGTCTAACTTTTAAGAAGTCATGGCTTCTCTATATGAGCTCAGCAGGTAGAGTTGACTAACAGACACACATCATCATACTCTTCTAAACAGACACACACACTAATTTATATTTTTCCAGACATAGACACACCCTCATATTCTTCCAGACATTAAGGTTTGTATGTTTGTAATGTTGTGTTTGACGTGGATTTTTATGTTCAACAAAACAATTCAGTGAACTTGTCATAACTTGTTTGTTGTTTCATGGAGGTTTAAAAGTAGTTTAATATGACAGGAAATGTTTTGGCATAAGATGACTTAGCAGAATTTCTCCCCAAACTGGTTGTGGATGTAATTATGTCTGTTTTTGTTTCACCATATGTTGTCATTTGTTGTGTCATTTGTACTTGAATGTTTTTTTTCCCTTCTGTCTTTTATGATGCAACCGATACACTCCTGTGTGACAATCCATTTTTAGAGTGGTTATAAATATATAATCACTCTAAGAATGTATAAAATATATAGGAATATTGCATCTGTTTGGAATGCACAAACACAGAAATGCAGAGTGATGTAAACGGTAGATAATATCAGCACTGTTGGTACGGGAACTAATATAAATATAATTATTGACTAGTAATGCTTGTAGTCTATGAATGAATCATTAGAGTCTTGAAGCCTGGAAATTGAGTCAGTGTGATCTTTGTATATCAAACTTCCCTACTGTTTACATCTGTGCAGCAGAAGATATAACAAGATAATGTGATTTAATAATATTGTCATATGTATTTAATGAATACAATTTGTGAGCACTTGAATTGTTACAGTAATTTAATATCCGAGAGAAAGCTAAGTCAAAAAAGTATACCTAAAAGTATGCATATTTATGTGACCAATACTAAATATGGTAATATTCAATAAATTTTGCGTCTTTAAAACCTAGAAATTATGGCCTGGTTTCACAGACAGGGTTTAGATTAAGCCAGTAGTAGGCTTTAGTCCAATTAGGACATTTAACTTTTTATAAACGTGCCCTAGAAAAAACCCCAAAACAATGGCACTGACATATTTTAAACTCAAACATGCATCATGTTAGTCTGGGACTAGGTTTAAGCCTTGTCTGTGAAACTGGGGGTATAAAGTTTTTTTTTTTTTTTTTTTAATCTCTCAGGATCATGCGTCCTGATGATGCCAACATTGTTGGTAATGTTCATGGTGGCACTATCCTGAAGATGATTGAGGAAGCAGGTTGCATCATTGGCACACGCCACTGCAATACTCAAACTGGGGTGAGTTCCTCTTCCTGATACTCTTTAGGTCTTTCAGTTATATGAACAATGTTCAATGCAAGGCTTTCAACATTGGAACCATCATCTTTTTTATATATAAAGTGTGGTGTATTTTGTGATGAGCATAGTAAAGATGTAACTGATGAACATTCTGATTGTTTTGATAAGTGATAAGTGAAAATGCAAAAAGCCTGTCAAGAAATGAGTTCCATTTTAGGATCATTTAGATTATTCCTTTGCCTTTTACCACAGATTCTCATTCCATTAATGCAAAACAATCTTTCTCATTACTGTAATTTGAAAAAAATGTATATTATTTACATTGTAAAGTAATATACATCATTTTAGAATAAATTCTTATATATATTTACTTAAACCTTTAAAAAATCTATAAAATGTGATAAATATTTTTTTCTTTGGCCCTGATTCAAGCCTTCTGCTTGAAAATGGCCATTGTCTGTTGTAGCCAGTAGAGGGCACTACAAATATGTAGCACAATGTACACACAGTTCAAGTGTATCTTTTGATGCAGACACTGAGTTGTAGAATCCTGGTATACTAGTAAAGTGCAAATGAATAACAGTTTATCTTGGCAAATAGGATCGCTGTGTAGCTGCCTTGGCCCGGGTGGAGCGCACAGACTTCCTGTACCCAATGTTCATCGGTGAAGTAGCCCATGTCAGTGCTGAGATTACCTACACCTCCAAACACTCAGTTGAGGTGCAGATCAATGTTCTCTCAGAGAACATAGTCACAGGTCAGTAAAAGGTCATAAAGGATTGCTTAATGGCAAGGTTCACACAAAGATGAAAGTTCTGTCATTTTACTAAAGCACCTGTTGTGAAACAAAATGTATGTTCAAGTTCCATACATTGAAAGCATATAGTGAACAGAGGCTCTAACAATAACAAAAAGATAAAAAAAATCTCATAATAGTATTCTATATAGTATATGCACTATATTTCAAATCTTTAGAAATATTGATTTATGTGTGGACCACACAAAGTTATTCATTAAAAATATTCCCCTGCGCCACAGCTCTCTTAGTTCACTTAGTTTTTGCATTATCAAAAGTGTAAACACTGTATCTCTGAGGCGTTATGAAAATATTGTTCTGTTTAAGCAGCCTATAATGTCAACCTCTGGATATTTTTATATATTTATGTATGTATTTATGTACTTTATTTATTTATTTATTTATTTATTTATTTATTTTACATAATAAGTATGTAGTCCTTAAAATTACAGTTAATGTAACATAAATTACAGTATATTAAACTAAACAAGTACACAAGACTAAAAACCTTAAAACCTTAAAAGATACTGACAGAATGCAAGGAATTTTGTTAATAATGATAACTGTATGATAACATCTACATTGTACATGGACTAAATTCTTCTAAAGATGGCATCAGCTTTCATAAATAATTGAGATTCCATTGAAGCTGTTAAAAATATGTGTTCTGTCATTGTGTACATTCATTTTTCTGGGTTAAAGGTTAGGTTTTATTATTCAAGAGTTCTGTGTCAAAGTTCAGTGTGTTTTGAGACGCTGCCTAACACCAGTCAGCCCAGCCTATGTCATTATATAAGTAAAATCAGCTGCAAATGTGATTTCATTTTGACTTAAAAAGTAGCAATTTATAACTAAATACAAAAGGGCTGGGTACCTAAATACTGGGTACCTAGCCATATTCATATGAGTAACAAAGTTTATCAGTATTTATTTAAAAAAATATTGCAAAAGCTGATGCTAGATTATTCCTCTTTCTCTGACCTCATCTCAAGAGGGAGCTATAGCTCAATAAATGCTTTAACTAATCTGAATATAATGTGATGCTAACTTTAGACACAGAGTAATATGGTGATTTATCATAGAAAACTGACATGATCTCCTTGAAATTTGTTTATTTGATGGATAGTGATGGAATGATGAAGAAATGTATGGCTAAAACAAAGGCACTATCCCCAAGGCACATGTTGTTACCACAGCAACAGGGTTGTCATGTGGCAAAAAGTGATCCAGCTTGGCGTGGGCGAAGTACCCAGTCAGTAGTAGTGGAGGAAGTGACTGCAGAAGCTGCTACAAATAAAGACACCTCTGGGCTCCCTCCGCTTAGGAGTGGCCACATTTGATCACTTGCAATGAATTGAACAAAACCAGTAAAAGAAAATGTCTGGGTCATATTTTACTCTGAAATCAAAAGAAAGAAACAAGAAACTATTACATTGAAGAATTTCAATGAAACCTAATTTTATGAACAATAATTCTGTTTCCCCATTACTGTGACAAAAATGATGATTTATTTGAATTCCCCCAAAAATTCTTATTACCGAAACAACAACAAAAACACCTTTCATTACAAATGCAAAAAAAAAATAAAAATAATAATACTGTAAACTGTTGCACTACCTCTTGATGTAAGTGGATGTAACTGTAATACAACAATAAAAAAATCTTAAAAGGAAAAATAGCATTAAAACTATTTACTATTTAAAATAAAACACCATTATGGTAATGAGAATTTGCCCACCTAGTTGAGATTGCTATATAGTATATATTGCTTTATGTCAGTATACTGTATGTATGCAAGTAGAATATACTATACATCCAACTTTTAATATATAGCTGGGCAATAATATAGTTTACATTTTTCAACGATATTACAATCAAGCAGTTCAGGTTTGCCATTTAATACTGTACATGCCACTTAACGTGAGCATATCTGGGTAAGGGTAAGTAGTAACACTTCACTGAATATTCATAGCTCCTTAATTCATTATGTCTTTACACATTGTAATGCAAAAATAATTGTAACAACAGTTATAATATATTATAATACTTAATACTTACCTATTAATGCTTACAACTTTATAATGTATTATAACACATGAGATTGTGTATCTTGATGCATTATACTATTAAAAAGTGTAACTATTAATAGACAAGCACTTTTATGGAAGAACTGATTATTAAGTGCATTATAAGCATTATGAATATGAAGCATTATATTGCATTAAGACTTATATATAACGCAATGTGTATAGAGAGGCTTCTGAAGTGAAGTGATGCTGTTAAAGTTACTCTTGAAGGCACAATATGTAAGATTTTTAGATTAAAATATCCAAAAACCACTAGAACGATGTTATATATTTTGTTGACTTGTGTACTTACATTATCCCAAACATTTCAACAATGTTTAAAGGGTTAGTTCACTCAAAAATGAAAATTTTGTCATTAATTACTCGCCCTCATGTCGTTCCACACCCGTAAGACGTTCGTTCATCTTCGGAACACAAATTAAGAAATTTTTGATAAAATCTAATGGCTCAGTGAGGCCTGCATTGACAGCAAGTTAATTTACACTTTCAAATGCCCAGAAAGCTACATTTAAAGTTATATTTAAAGGGGTAATGAACTGCATTGTTTTATTGTTTTATAATGTTACCTGGGGTGCACTTATAATGTTAGTATGCTTTTTACATCAAGAATTGTCATAATTTAGAAATAAAAGGCATTTTTCCTACCCTGATCTTAGCCCTCTGGTTTGAACGCTCTGTTTTAAGGGGCGTGTCTGCTGTGAGACTTCAGTGTAAACGCCCACTGCAGTGATTGGCTAAGATCATTCTATTTGAAATTACCCTCTCTTTTAGCGCGTTTTTACTATTACAGCTCTCAAGGATAACTAATCGTGAAAAGTGTTGCATTACATTTAGATCTATAGCATTCTATTTAGATTGTGGCATGAAAGGTTGCAGAGATGAACATTGTAACCGATCACAGACATGTTGTTGAGCACATGATCTCATCATTGCAACTCAATTTCTACACACTAACGAATGCTTTCATCTTCATTAACAGTGCAAACATGATACAACTAAGAGATTCGTTGAATAAAACGTTAGTTTTGCATGTATCAATCACTGATAAACTCGCAATGTTTGATTGACAGCTTCAGCGCGCACTGCTCCAGCGATTGCAAAGTGAGCTTTCTTTGATCACTTTCTTTATATAATTTAATCACTGTTAAATAACAGATTATTTTCATCCTACTAAGAGAAACAACGCAAGTTGACTTTCAGTCATGGGTTTGATTTACTGACACATAGACAAAGAACATCTGACACTGCATGAATCATTACATATCAGATCAGGCATTAGAATGAACACAGTTACTTACATGTTGTCGCATTACTGTCAAGTCCAGGCACTGCACAATATTCTGTAATCCTCAATGGCATGTTTATTGCTTGGTAGCTCGATTTGGTTTAGTACCACGTAGGCCTGTGTTACTTAGGCTACCTATTCTATTGCATGTAATGCGTGAATCGGTGGGCGGGGCTAAACAGGCAGTGATGACGTAGGCGTTGATCTTCTGCAGAGGCGGTGCTTGCTGCCCTTTGACGTCTTAAATCCCCACTTTTAAAAACTTGTCGTTTGCTGGGTCTGGTGCCAATAAAAGCTTTTATTGGACAAACAAGGAAGTTTTCACTTCTGAAACTTAAAGGATATTCTTATAGTATGATGACCTCTGATATGTCAAAAGCTCAAGGAAAATTAGATTTTCTCAGTTCATTACCCCTTTAAAACAGTTCATGTGAGTACAGTGGTTCAACCTTAAAGTTATGAAGCGACGAGAATACTTTTTGTGCTCCAAAAAACCAAAATAACGACTTTATTCAACATGGGTTTCAAAACACTTCTTCATGAAGCTTTGAAGCTTCATGAATCTTTTGTTTCGAGTCAGTGGTTCGGAGTGCGTATCAAACTGCCAAAGTCATGTCAACCATTGAAATTTCGAAACACTTATGATGTAACGAAGCCTCCTTTACTGAAATCACGTATCTTTGGTGCTCTGAACCACTGATTTGAAACAAAAGATTTGTAAAGCTTTGAAGCTTCACGAAGCAGAGTTTTGAAATTGCCCATCACTAGATATTGTTAAATAAAGTTGTTATTTAGTTTTTTTGGCGCACAAAAAGTATTCTTGTCGCTTCATGACATTAAGGTTGAACCACTGTAGTCACATGAACTGTTTTAAATATATCTTTAGTACCTTTCTGGGCATTTGAATGTGTAAATTAACTTGCTGTCAATGCAGGCCTCACTGAGCCATCGGATTGTATAAAAAACATCTAAATTTGTGTTCTGAAGATGAATGAAGGTCTTACGGGTGTGGAATGACATGAGAGTGAGTAATTAATGACAGAATTTTTATTTCTGGGTGAACTAACCCTTTAAATCCAGAGAAATCAGCAATTCTAACCAGGACACGGACCATGTCATTTCGTCGCTTGTCAATGACTTCATATCCGCTTTACCCTCGATTTTCAGTTTTACTTTCTTAGAAACCATGGAAACCATGAACACACTAAAGATGCTTTAATATATTATATGTTTTATTAGACAGGTGAGCAACTTTTATCGATAGATAACTAATCATTGTTATTTAGCGCAGCACGGTTAGTCTGATTGTTTGAATCACTTGTTTTCTTGATTTACCGTTAGTACCATGTTTTACTATGCCTCAGTGACAACGCTATTTTGTCAGGTGGCTATCATAGCATAATCAGAGAGAGCTTTCTCCACCATACAGTATATTTTAAAATTAATTGCATGTCATTTAGCTACACAAGTCATCAAGTTTTTATTAATATGATATTCTAATATTGATCTAGATTACTGCAATGTGCAACAAGTCTCTCATACCAGCCACCGAGCAAACGCACAGAGTAATGTTAACATAACTTTCAAAACACTCAAATGTATTTATTATGATTGCTTTAAGCACTGTGTTACCCCACATATGCAATGAAAAGTGGACTCAGATGGACTTGTTCCGCTCCCACGGCTCTCAGTCTGCCCTGCTTCATACCACAGTAATGTTAATAAAATTTTAATACATTAGCTCATCCATGAACATGATTTCTGCCTGATTCTGTCAGATTCCTTTCCAATGGCTATGGAGGTGAAGATGACATATCCCATGAACCCACACTCATTCACAGCATCATCAAGCTACTCCTTTTTTTTGAATAAGCGACCTCTAGTGGTGAAAATATATTGTGCCTTTAAATGACTGTTACATTAAATCTTTTTAATTCCTTG
Source organism: Megalobrama amblycephala (assembly GCF_018812025.1). NCBI lineage: Eukaryota > Metazoa > Chordata > Actinopteri > Cypriniformes > Xenocyprididae > Megalobrama > Megalobrama amblycephala. The sequence goes on from NC_063055.1 coordinate 33,938,875, forward strand.
ACAAACAATGCCTTTTATTCTAATTAATTTATCCAATGTAATTATTCCAGAATTTATCCAGTCCACACAATCAATGTTTAATTTTCAACCACTGTACATGTTAACCAGTCATTGTCCTTGGCGTGTTGTGTTAAGGCGGCTCTGTCAAGTGGTCTCAGACTGTCTCAGCGCTGCCCCTTTAAAGGCTCGTGCTGAGCCGCAGGGAACCGAGTGGAATGGGGGCATACTTTATGTGCTTCTGTCATGTTAAGTTAATGTCACGCGTCACCAACACAGGCGGCAGTTGCAGAGCGATACCTGCTTAGGAAAGCGGTCTACTCTGCAAATGCAGTGTCTTCCTCTAGAATTTAAACAGAACATAGAGCAAAACCTTTGCCCTTTTCCCACCGAAAGCAGTACCTGCATGTATAGTCAGACAAAAACATATGGAAGTTGTATTGCTTTTCAATAAATATGCATGCATGCATCCAAGAATGTAAATGAACCGTGGCCTGGAAATCACTGCTCCTTTATGCCCTCATTCATATACTCTTTGCGCTATTATTGGCTGGCTTCATTAACATGGTTAATAATAAACTGCTCCCACCTAAGTGCATAATAGCAACAGTAACTATCATCATAGCTGGTGTCAACAGTTTAATTCTAGCCCTCAGTGTAACATCTTGTTCTCTTTTTGCAAAATAGACAGTGTTTTTTCCATACATGTATCATACATTTTCGTGAGCATTACACATCCTTTACATAGCATCAACAATCAGCAAAGAGGCAAGGTTTTGGCAAAAAATCTTTCCATAAACCTTTGTTTCCTGGTCTGACACACATTTAAAGGCTGGGTATGCGTTTGTGTCTGTTTACATACATGTGTGATCTCAGGCCAGGCCATCACGTGATTCTTCTCTCGGGTTAAACACACACACAGACAGTCAGGGCCAATCTTGTCAGCCTCGTCTTGCTCACACTCCTTAGGGGTCTCCTGACTCTGAACGCAGGGGCCGTGATGATTGCATCGGCAGGGCAGCCATCTACACTGCCGTTTACACACGTGTTCATACAAATGCAAAACCACATTAAAATGAACACATTTGCTCTCAGTCTATCACTCTCTGTTAAACAAACACACGTTTACTTAGCTACTTATCTAAGTAAGGACATACCATAGACTTTGATTATAAACTGGATGTTTTATATTCTCCCACTTTTAATTATAAATGAAGCTAATTATAAATGCTTTTAATTCCAACACAAACCATACCCCTAAAAGACCCCCTATCCTTTTGTTTTTATAATTAAAAAAGAAATTATGCAGTTATGAATTGGATTTCCAAATGACAATGTTCCTGGATGTGGAAGGTTTTGCCAGATTTAGCTTACTTCTGGAGACAATTATGTCCCCTGTGTATCTATATAAACCACACACATACACTTTTAAACATACACTTTGGGTTAGCAACATGCTAAACAATAACCATTACTTATTTTGTGTTTTATTAGATGACTCTTGCAGATATGTATTTTTAACTACAAATTTGTCTAATGAACAATCAAACAGTAATTAGACTAATGTAAATTTAAATTGACATTTTTTAACATAGTAAAACTACATATCCCTTTAAAAACGTACACTTCAGCATACTTTTAAAAAGAATACTTATCATAGATGTAATATATAAACAATGTAGTTTACATTTATATTAAATGCAATCAGTTGAACTGAAGAGTGTTTTTAACCACTTAAAAAACAAGATGTACTTAGGACTGAAGTACATCTTGTGTAATTTCATAATTATTCCTATTTTCTTTGAAATATGATATAGCTTTTTATTGTCAGCACTTGTGCCAAAGTACCAATGCAGAAATTTACTTAATAAACCAACCCAAAGGAATTATTAATTGAAGTAAAAAGTGTGATAATATCCCAGTCTATATATATAAATAAATAAATAATTCACATACACATAGGAAAACCGATACAGAACATACCTGTTTATCAACTCGGTAACACTTTATTTTACAGTGCCATAGTTACACGTTACTACATGTACTTACTATAGTAATAAAACAGTAAATTATGCATAATTACAAGTAACTAACTGTAACAAAGCTGGACTCAGGCAGGGATCCAAATGCAAAGCTTTTATTAAAAGTGAGCGTGGTCGTACAGGCAGGGTCAAAACAGGAACAGCAAAGGACAGGCAGAGTCGTAGTCAGGATACAGGCTAAGATCAGGACAGGCAGATATCACTCACAGGTCGGTATACAAAGCACAGGTCAGGGGTAGGCAGCACAGGATCGTAAACAGGTAACAGGCAGGAACGGTAACAGACTGACAGACAGGATATTAGTACGCTCAGAATTGTATCACAGGGAAAACAAGACTTCGCAATCAGGTGGTGTGTATGTGAGTCATTTATAGTCCAGGTAGTGTGCTAAGCTGTATGTGGCAACAGGTGATTGGTGTAGAGTGAACATGTGACTGGCAGGGAGGATTGTGGGAAATATAGTCCGGGAACTGACAGGAACTGATGGTGATCGTGACACTAACCCTAACTGTAACTTTATAGTAAGTACATGTAGTTAATTAATATTACTCAGTACTTTATTTAAGTAATTACAATGTTTCTATGGCACTGTAAAATAAAGTGTAACTCATTTAATCAAATGTATAATAGACATAAACCACCTGTCCTCAGATAATTACACAATATTTCATGTAGATTAAAATCCAAAATTAAACTTGAGAAAAGTTCAATAGGTGGGTGGGTATACTGCAAAAGATGGGTGGATGTGGGTTGGCAAAATCTCTAAAAGCTACTCCATCTCTAAACAAATTGTACAGCACACCTGCAATCACTCATGGTTCTGTACACAGTTGTACTGCACAATGTCTTTTCTCTTGTATCTGACCACTGGGTCCTTACTGAAACCAGTGATTAAAGTGTTGGCCGGCAGTAATGGAAAATCTAAGATAGTAATCAAGACCAATCTACTCTGGTAGATGTAAGTCACTAAAAAAACATTTAGATTACTCTCAGCAGACTTTTCTGATATCTAAAGTCAGCACAGTCTGTGAATTTATCATACAAAGGAAATGCACGTTTAGTGATTAGATGAAATAAAGTTGAAGTAGCAGTGTAAAACAACATATAAACCACAACTCTTCAAATAATTGTTAGATGGAATAATGTTTGTTGCTAAGAGAAATATTTGTCAGATAAATATAGGATCAGAGTTTGACTAGTTCCATCTACAGTACACTGTAAAAGCTGAAAGCATGCAGTTCTTAAAAAAGCTATACCTTAAAAATTACTTTCATGGTGTAACCTAATCCATGTTGGGGAAGCTACTTTGAAGTATGTTAAGCTATAAGCTACTTTACAGTAGGTAGCTACATTATTTACTACAGTCATTACTCTGAAGCTGAGGATTGATATATTTTTTTTTTTATGTTTCTGAGTATAAAGCAGTTGAGTTGCTGATAGGAAATCTACATTTTACACTTTTACTGTAAGAAAATATTATTCAAAATTGAAAATGATATACAGTACTTGTATTATGGTATCTGACTTCATCTGTCCATTGAGGGAGCTATTTTTTGCCCATGATTCTTTGCTTGTGGAGAACATGTAAATATCCTGCTGTGTAGAACCATTAGACAAGCTGCTGTGGAAACCAATTAGAAAAGCCATTCTCTCGCCATGGTAGCGGCAGAATCCCTGCATGGTTGTCATAGCAACCGGCTTGTCTGGATGACTTCAACAGAGTGTAAAATGCAAATGCTATTCCCAAAAGCAGTCTGTCAGAATTAATCCTCCTCTTTCTGCTGAATTGGTACAGTTCAGTCTTAAATTATTTGTTTTGTTTTCATAAAATGTAGAAGAAACAGCTTTCATTTATTAGTCTAATTGTATTGCAACCTTGCAACTTTTTTCAAAATTGGATATCAAAATTGACAGTGTCTACGGTCCCATGCCACTAACAGCCTAAGATTATGAATTGTTTTTATAGCATCCAGGCATTACTGAGAAAACAAAATGATTATGAATCTTAGTATTACTATCATTTCGAAATTTACTAACTTGAGAGGATTCCCTGCCAAAGCCTGATTGGGTGGACAAAAAATAATGGTAGTAGAAGAAATGTAAAATAGTAAAAAAAGTTGACACTTGAAACACTTGAAATTGCTCTTTGTGTGTGCTGTTTCTGTAAAATGATTTAAAAAATCCTTATCAGTTGTAAACATATGATTGGAAATTTAATGGTGAAAATGTGTAGGAGCCTTGATTCCAGGTTTTCTACTTAATATACAAAATTACTATTAATATACCCTAATACTGGTGTACTGCATTTTTATACATGTTTACACACTGAACACATACATACAGAACATATTCTGTTTTCTTACAACTGAAAGTATTTGTTTCATACATGTGAGGATTACTTTTTCTATACAGCATGCTTTGAAGGAAACAAAACTTTCAAAATCTCAAAATCTCAGAATGCAAATTAAATCCAGAATTTCCTTATGTTTGGTGTGTCATTATCACACTCATTGATAGTTTCATTAATTCAAGGTTTGCCATTCTGTGTGACGGCCTTAATTGTGTACTTATCTGCTCAAGCGCATGGTTTTCTTCTTGCAAATATCTCTCTTGTCTAATAAACACAGCCTACCCAAAATAGCCTCACTTGCTCTTTAGAGAGCAAACCAGCTTCACTATGAGATGCTAAAGTCTCCATGACAACACCATAAACTTATTCACAACGTATCAGTTTCCTTAGAGTTTGTTGGAAGACATGGTCTTTTCCGATGATTGAAAATATTTTCCAGTATATTTTGTAGCTGTATCTTTTTATGACCGTTTAGAAAAAATTCTCAGCAGCTCCTGTGCTTTTTGGAGAACCTCAGATGTAACAAACTTGTTACAATTACTATTGTGGGGACCTCCTAAAAGCCGGGGGCCACTAGAATTGTCACCATCTTTAGTCTCTCTAGTGACAGCCCTGCTTGCCATTACTATTTCTTTGTTTTATTTTACATTACTCTTTATGTGATAAATGCACTGAATATGAAGAGATTTTTGAGTTCATATTCACTTCTGATTATGCAGATATTATTTTTTTGCTTTTTGTAGGTACCAAAAAAGTGACCAACAAGGCAACACTGTGGTATGTCCCACTCTCCCTTCAAAATGTGGACAAAATCATTGAAGTTCCTCCTATTGAGGTAAGAGTCTATATATTAGTGAACACAGTGGGTCTCATTGGGTCGATCTGTGTACAAACGTTTTCATGAACAAATGATGATTCACCAAAAACTTTTGTACTAAAATGTATTCTAAATTTAAAAAAAAAGATGAAAAACTGAAACCCCCGAACGCAAAAACTTTGTGCAGCCTTAAAATCGCATTAAATCCTGTTATTTCATATCAACACGACTATAATTATATATATATATATTATATTATATTATATTATATTATATTATATTATATTATATTATATTATATACATTTTATACTTAAAATTCGCTGTTTGGATTTAAATACGCAAATGCTTAAAAGATTAGTTCACTTTAAAATTAAAATTACCCCAAGCTTTAATCATACTCAAGCCATCCTAGGTGTATATGACTTTCTTCATTCTGATGAACACAATCGGAATTATATTAATAAATATGCTGGCAGTATAATAGCAGTGAACAGGTCCAACGAGTATAAAGCTCAAGAAAGTGCATCCATCCAAAACAAAACATACTCCAAACAGCTCCGGGGGGTTAATAAAGGCCTTCTGAAGCGAAGAGATGCATTTGTGTAAGCAAAAAATATAGCAATTTAACAAGTTATGAAGTAAAATATCTAGCTTCCGCCTGACCACCTTCCATATTCAACTTAGGAAGAAAGCGTAACGGACATCGCGTTAGTTAAGCTTTTTTTGTAAGTTGAATACGGAAGTTGTAAGATTAGCATAAGCTTTTTGAACTGCGAGAGGCATTGCACTTTCTTCTTAAGTTGAATACGGAAGGCGGTCTGGTAGAAGCTAGATATTTTACTTTATAACTTGTTAAATATGGATATTTTACTTACACAAACACACCGGTTCACTTCAGAAGGCCTTTATTCCCCCCCGACCCCCCGGAGCCGTGTGAAATACGTTTTGCTTTGGATGGATGCACTTTCTTGAGCTTTATACTCGTACTGTTCACTGCCATTATAAAGCTTAGATGCGTCAGGGTATTTATTAATAAAACTTTGATTGTGTTCATCTGAAAGAAGTCAGTCATATACACCTAGGATGGCTTGAGGGTGAGTAAAGCTTGGGGTAATTTTCATTTTAAAGTGAACTAATCCTTTAAGTGTCTATGATTGGATCATTATTGCAGTGATAATTATGTTTCTAGCATGTTATATGATTGACAACAGTGCTTCTAACCCTAATAAGTGTGTGTATCTTATCATTTCTTAAACAACCATGTGGGAAGACATCATGGCCATATTCCAGGATGACAAGATTCATCAGACTCAAATTGTGAAAGTATGGTTGGGAGGGAGCGTCATTTTCACACATGAATTGGCTCCTCTAGAGTCCAGACTTTAAATTCATTGAAAGTCTTTGGGATGTGCTGGAGTAGACTTTACAGAGTGCTCAACTCTTGCATCTTACACGATCTTGACCAAAAATTGATGCAGCTCTTGATGCAAATAAATGTTGTGATGTTATTTCCATCAAGAGGTGCATCAATTTTTGGTCAAGATCTTGCCATATAACATGCTAGAAACATAATCACTGCAATAATGATCAGGTCATAGACTCTTAAGCATTTGCCTATTTAAATCCAAACAGCAATTTTGGTCCCACTTTATATTAGGTGGCCTTAATTACTATGTACTTACATGAAAAAATAAGTACAATGTACTTATTGGGTTCATATTGAATTGCAAAACACTTTTGCTGCTAACGAGGTGGGATACGGGTAAGGTTAGGGAAAGCTTTGGTGGTATGGGTAGGTTTAAGGGTAGGGGTAAGGTGTAAGGGATGGGTCAACAGTGTAATTATAAATGTAATTACAGAAATTAATTACAGATGTAATTACATGCAGGTGTTTTTAAAATATAAGTACAATGTAAAAACAGGTATGTACACAATAAGCGCATTATATCAAATTATTAATTTAAATGTAAGTACATAGTAGTTATTTTTTTGGCCCGGCAGTGTATTATAAAATTATTAAATAAATGAATAAATTATAGGCCTACAATTTAATTTCATCCGTCTGCAGAGAGGGACGAAAGGCTGTAAAGGAAAGGTGGTGTTGAAAGCCCTTAAATGGAAATGGTCTGGGTGTGTTTTATGCAAATGTCTAACCTTGTGTATGCGGCCACTCATTTAGAATACTCCAAATTCACTAGAATGAGTTTAAGAAAAATTCATGTGCATACGCATGTGTTGTGAATTAGGCAGAGATTTTTCGTGAGAAGTTCTGTGCGTACAAATACGAAATAATCCACACAATTATTAGTAAATGAGACCCATTGTATCTTCTCCAAGGAGTGACATTAAAACATGCATTTTGTACCAATTCAAATTTCAATATTTATAGATATTTTTTTTTATTATTGTCACTGTTCACATATTTTCAAGTACAAATCAGACATTACTCAAATGTGAAAGGTTTTGCCAAATAATTATTGTTTTTGTCCATTGCAGTACTCCAGCTCAGAGCAGGAAGAAGCAGGAAAAAAGAGATATGAGGCTCAGAAATTAGAGCGATTAGAGACCAAAGAGAGGAATGGTGAGATCCTCATGTCTGTCTCTCTTCCAGGTAACACTTCCTCCTTCATGTCATTACACATCCTTACCCTTATTGAACTCATGTGTTTGATGTATTAGTGTAGACATGGATTGACCCCATCCGGGTCAGTATATAGCAGATGTGAAACATGTACCTTGCAAAAAGCACTGGCAATAACATGATACAATAATACCATAACAGGTGGTAATACCATGGTATTTTGATACCATAATATTGAATGATTGGAATACACATTTACTATGGTATCTTAAATGGTACCATAGTACCATGGTCTGTATATTCAAAAACATGTTATTACTATATGTCCAACAAACATCATAATTCCTTAACCGTGATTAATATTTTTGGTGGTGATATTTTGATTGTTCTGCTTGTTGGACATTTGATCTATCACTAAGAGTTCTATGAATAGAGTCTCATCTTGACATCATTTTATGTTATTTTGCTCTGATGCTGCACAGATAGACAGACAAAAGGTATGTATAATTTTTTGTTAATGTTAAATAATACATCCAGGAGTATGTACGTATGTATCTATTTAATGTCTCAGGTAAATAATTTTTTCTTTTATTTGCAGATCTTTATATTAAATTATACTCATATAATATTATTTTCTCCTTTTTCTCTTCTTCCTTAGAGCCTTACACTGTTGCATTTAGTCAGTCAAGTCTGATCCACCTCATTGGCCCATCTGACTGCACGATGCATGGCTTTGTACATGGAGGTAATAAATTTAACAAATCTTTTATGATTATTACTACACTTTATTAATTCTATTCAAATGGTTTTTAAATAGTTCTGACAAAACTGTTTAGTGCTGTCTTAAAAACATGCTAACATTAGACTCTGCTTGCCATGTATGGGTGACCCTTAATGAAGTTGCTTCCCATGACAAGAATTTCAAACCGGTCACTTGTGAGGTTCTATTTTAGTTAGAAAGCTGGCATCTTGTTTTTCAATCCCAGATTTGTCCGGTAGTAATTAGAATTAAAACATGGCAACCATGTATCAACGAAAATTTACGAATGCATATGGGTCATATTGAACAGAACTTATTGACTAGTTGACTAGTTGTAATGCTTGAGAAACTATTGGTAATTCAGTGTTTCTGTAAAAAAAAACTAATAATACTAACAAAATTCTATTGCTACTAATGCTACTAATGTTAATATACAACATGCTAAGATCTGTCAGATCTGTTGTGTTTATGAATTTTAATCATATTATCTGCATTAATTTGAACTGACTGGCTGAAATCAAAACATGGATGGTGACAGGTGAGCACTGGCCAATGTGATTGCTGCTTGTGCATTAATTATGCCAGCTTCTGAAAAGCATAGCCAGCATTGGCTTCTGCTTGGTCTTAAAAACTTTGTTTTATGCTGAAGGCTAAAATAATTTTGTTATTTTGCCAAAAAGAAAAAAAAGGAATTTAGCATGTCATTCTACGCGTGACTCTCTCTCTCTCTTTGCATTTGAGGACAAAAAATAATCTTTTTTTTTTTTTTGTTGAGCGACCCATCACTAACACTCAATCAGCTCGTGTAGGTGGTCATAGGATAAAATACGCAGTGAAAATATATGTTCTAAACGTGTTCTTATCCTCTAATACAATCATTTGCGAGTGAAATCAAATAATTTTTTTAGCCAGTGGCTAATGACAGACATTATTTAGAAGCCCAGAACAAAATTTAGTCATATTTACTTGCAATGTAGAGGGTTGGCTGTAACCACCACCACCTCATTTATACATGCATGACAAGAAGTCAACTCACTGACCTGAATGAGTTACATAAACACAAGAACATCAGCAGCACAATCCATGTAAAAGCCGTAACAGGGAACATTTGACACACACAGTTGAATCTTAACCTTAATTTTATACTTTTAAAATGTCTCCTACCAGACATTTGTATTTTATTATTTATTTATTTATTTTATGCTTGGCTCAAGCCTGAAAATTGAGGTTTTAAAACTGGTATGCCATGTGTACACAGACACACACACACACACACACACACACACACACACACACACACACACACACACACACACAGAATATTAGTGAGGACATTGTTTTGACTGATTTATAAGCCTTTTTAACTAGTAAAGACTAGTAAAATGTCCTCACAAGTCGGTTGTCATATTATTTCACTATACAAGTGAGGATATTTGGCCCTCAGAATTATAGCCAAACCTGTACACACAGAAACACACACACATTGTAGTTATTACATGTTTGCAAGAAGGAAGAGAGGATAAAAGTAAAAGGAGTAGTGGTGCATCAATAATTTGAGAAAGGGAAAGCAGAACAAGAAATGGGAGGATGTCAGAAAATGAGAAAATCATTTCATATCTTGTCACAATTATTGATATAATAACTTGCATGAATGTTGCATGCATTCATGTCAAAGCATGTCTAGTGATTAGTCAAATTTTTGTCACATTTCCATTTGATGTTTACACAGTTTCTGGGTTAATTGAAAATATTAAAACTATTAAAATATAATTTTTGTATATTATTTATAGTAACAGAATTTAGCATTTATTTAAAGGGGCTCTATGTAAGATTTTTACTCTAATAAAGCATAAAAATACCCTAATATGTTTCCAGATATTTAGGAAACATGCAATGTTCACCTACTTGTTTCTCAGAAAAACAATGTTACAGCCAGATATTCTACTTTGAAAATGTGCGTTCCTTGTCGGAATGTCTGTTTTTGTTTTGGGCTGTGCAAAATGGTGTGCTGCAGTTTATCCAATAGTATTTCAACATCACAGGTTGCCAGTTGGCGGAAAACACTGTGTATTGCAGCCATGGAAACCAGCAAACAAACTGGGTCAGAGAATCAGGCAATAGAGGGTATGTATCGACATCACTTTCCCGCCGAAAGCGCGCTCCCTCAGTTGGACTGAGTGGCAAAAGAATCTCCTGCGTACTGGATTTAACAGGGGAAACTGCGAAAACACGAGTAAAACTAATGAATTACACTAAAGGTTGGAATTGAATGTGTTCCTTACAATTTGTCAAATAAACCTAATCAATGGATATTAACATGCAGCCAGGAATCGTGTTTCCTGACATTTATATGTGCCTGATTTAGACGGCGAGGAGATACATAAAGCAAATCTGCCAGTGAATATTTTATATAACTACAATATAGGTAGGTTTAAATCCGCGTAATCTCTTATATCAATGTTATATCGTCATATTGTCCAGCCCTAAAACATATATAGTTTTTTAGTATAGTTTTTGTCCATGTTGTCCATGGAAAATATTTAATTGATGAGATGTCAACATAATATATAACAATACAATATATACGGTATGATTTTACCTCAAAATCCAACAATTTGACACAAAATGATAACTGCAAATCCATGTTTCTCTGCTGGAGTCCAGCTGTTTCTGTGAATTGCAGTGATCCATTTGCTTTTTTCCCTGTTGCTTTCTGCAGTTTTTAAATATATACCTCAGGGTTTGTGTCAAAGCTATTTGTACAGTTAGACACAAAGCTCTTTCCCGTTTTGGATGTGTTTTGTGTGTTTTTCGCGACATTCACGCTGAAAACCAATGCTGCCGCTCAGTCTTTTGCCACTCAGTGGGCGTGACCGCAGTTGTAACGGTCGATGGTGACGTCACGTGCATACCCTCTATACGAATCTGACGTCACGCCGCATTGAGTTCTGGGTAACTTCTTTGTTTATCCGCCATCTTGACAGGATCGTGCAGCCTTTCCGTTATTGAGTTTAGTGCAGTAATTTGTTTTCTGTCATGATTGTGAAAAATGTCACCATTGTATGTCATTAATGCTGCATCGATAATTGTGATAGTAACTCAGATCATCGTTCTGAGAGAAAACAAGACAGTGAAAAACGTTTTTTTTTTTTGTGTAAAAACACCAAGGGAAGCAGGTCGAGGAGATGACGAGAAGACGCCGGATGGCAAATCTTTTCATAATTGCACTGATTAAACCCACTGCTTATCACTCAATAAAAGAATCACATTGCTAAGTGTTTTTGAACGTTTTGATTTAGGTTGGTTTAATAATTAACATTACCTTTGCAAGTCTGACTCTCACTGCGCTCGTGAATAAGCAGAACTTGACTGGGACATTCAAATGCTTAACAGGAAAAACTTCATGTGACAAACAAACAATTCTGTACATATTTATTAAAGCATACTGTGATATGCTTTAATAAATAGAGATATGCAAATGAGCCCAAAATATGAACGCAACACGTTTATATCTTAAACGGTTTCCTCTCATGTCCTCTCAAGAAAACGCTTAATGCACTTAGACTGATATTAAAGATACCAAATTCTATTTCCAAATAAAGCACATGCAGAAAAACGGATGAGACCAAAATATAAACTTTCAGTATTACTTAAAATGTAAGCATTTTATACATTTTCTTCATAACGGTTTTATAAAGGTAGGAAATTGCTTAGTGTGGTTGTCATTTGTTAAAATAAATATAAAAATACAGTGTGTTCGTGTCCGTCTGTCCGCTGAATTTGACCCATAATCTCTGATTCTCCTCATCTGTGATCATGGAAAAGGGGAATTACAATGACAAGTTGTAGGCCTACTCAATATGCTCGTTTAAGCATCATTTAAACGTTTCCAACAAATAAATGAATCGACTTTTCTCAGTGTGTTGATCACATAGATTTATTTGGATATTCATACGATGGCTGAAGCAGCGGTGAGCTTCCAGTGTGCGACACGGTAAACAGATCAACATTGTAAACGAAATTCTACAAAACTTCAGTGAAAAAAATAAAAATAAATAAAATTATCATGCGATGCGATAAAATAGCTTCTATTCCCTGCAAACGATACCATTAAAAATGTTAACGTTCCACTTAATGGCAGAAACAAAACAAAAGGTAAGCAAGAATCCGTATTAATTTCAGTACGAGTAATAGAGGGCGATCCTGTCAAAATGGCGGAGCCGCCCCGGCATGCAACGAGGCGTGACGTTGGTTCGTATTCTCTATAACGTCAGCTGTGCGTTCCCGCCAGTGTTGCCAGACGTACGATAATTATCGTATTTGTACGATAATTTTGACCTCTGTACGATGTACGCTCAATAATGAAAAAAATCCCATAATGTACGATAATTTCAGTATTTTGTGACACTTCAAATGATGGTCGTTATAATCGGTTCATTGATCTAGCTGTGTGAATCCTCAACGTCATGATTGTAAGGAGAACGTGAACTTTGTTAGGCATGTCATCTCATGTTACGTCTTCTCGGCCAATAATCGTGGAGAATGACTCTCTCAGGAGCAGGGACATGCACAGACATTTTGGGGGGCAGGGGCTCAAGTGGAAAAAAGGGCACTTCTCATAATTGTTTATTTAAAAAATAATGAACCCTTAAATATATTAAGACAACTTTGACTTCCCTTACACTCACGCAATTGTTTTATACTCCACAGATTTCTACAAAATAATTAGTTCACACAGAGACCATGGTCTTTAGTATTCACTAGGTTTATCACAAGAGAAGGCAACAGCAACTATTTTCAAGTAGCTATATAGAATAAATGACTGCACCAAGGAGAAGGACATAGTTTCACTAATAATTTGTTTATTTTGCACAAATCAATAAATCATTTAAATTTTTTTGGTGTTATTTATTGGAATATTTCTTTCATGAAGTGGACAATTTTAAGATTGTGGTCCATTTTTGCTTCCATGTCTTTTACTCTAATGGAAAGAAAACTTTTAACCCTAACCCTACACATTTAGATGGAGTTTGTTTTAAGCCTACTACCCTCCGTCTGTTTGCATCTGTAGATTTCTATTTCTAAAATTTTTTTTTCCCTGAACTGTTAATACATTATATATTATAAGAAATGCCTGCAGAGGGCGCCAAAAGCCTGCTGATTTGTGTTGTTACACAGCACAGCACGATCAAATCCACGATCAAAGCCAACCACCATAATTAAAAATATATTATTAGTTAAATGATAATATTCGGCCACTTCTTTGTGATAGAAATGCTACAGCCACTGTTATTTCTTCAACAAGAATATGTGGACATCAAACATGCAAAGACAGAGTGAGGGTTTAAACTTTTATTGATGTATTATCCTGTGTAAGCATAGATTTAAGAATAGCATTATGTAGCTAATGCTGTATTATGATTTTTAAATAGTTTTAATAAACCATGCATCCTTAGAAAACTGTCTAATAATGTGGATGTGCGTCCATGGAATGCTCCTCTTCTGGCATTGACAGCCCAACGACATCTTTACCATGGTTCAAAATAATTTAAATTATAATATGACATAAATTTCATTAGTATCAAATCAGGCAGATGTGTTGATGGTGGTCAAACTATTAATGCAGCGTTAAATGTATAAATAACCCTTAAATAGCCAAAACTTTCAGGTTTGCGAACATAGCCTACCTGAAATAAATGCACGGGATGCATCCATCTAGGGCTTTTTTCTTTTTCGTTTCTCATCGCCAGACAGCAGTTGCATTATCGCGGGAATAGTTGTTACAAGTTTACAGCCAGCAGCAAACTCGAGGTGAGGTGAGGTGGGGTGTGGCGCGCGTGCGTGCGTGCATACTTTCGGGCATGAATGGTGTGTCGGGGCATCTGAACTCGACAAAGCGACCTGATATAATATTTTTTTTTTTTCAGTAAATATATTTGTTTGACAGTGAAGCTGTGCGCAAACAGGAATATATATTCATTTATTATTAAAAAAAAAAAAAAAAGCACCCCAGAAAAAAGGGCACTTTCTCTCGAGGAAGAAAAGGGGCAGGTAGTGATGACCGTCTGACACCGATGCTCCGACACAAGCTTCGAACTCGGAGCAGCATTTTTCTTGAACTACTGCTTCGGAGCTTGCTTTGGTGCGGAAAAACACACGTGACCGATGACGTCCGAAGCAGCAACTGCTTCAGTTCTCTAAGTGAATCACGTGAGTGGTTCAGACCAGTCGATACTGCTTCGCATCGCGAGAGGCTTCATGACGCGAGACTTTGCTGCGCGCACGCTTCAGCAGCTTTTTAGGTGCGTAATAGGACTATATAGACACCCAAAATGATGCACAAGATGTGGGTTTGTTGTATTAGGAGTTTGCATAGTTGTTATTATCACTGCATTGTTTGATCATCATCATGGAGCCAGCTAGGAAGAGAACCTGTTCTCCAATGTGGGAACATTTTTATCTGATCAGTCCTAATAAGGTGCTTTATTATACCTTGGTTATCCTACTGCACCTGGCTTATTTATTTTGTGGCTGGTTTATTTACATCATTCACACAAACCCTAGTTACACTTATACAGACATTATATTGCTATCTACAATTTCGCCACTAGATGTCACTGAAACGAAGCTTTGAATGAATGAACCCATTTTCAAAACAATTGATGAAGTGGTTCAATACTGATTCGTTGCTTCATTTGGACATCACTAGGGGCAGGTGCTCAAGCCCCTTTTTTGTCTATGTGTGCACGTGCCTGCTCAGGAGCACAAGTTAACGTTCCTGCCGCGGCGCTTAGGTCAGTTGTTTCTCACTAAGGTACGGCTAATTATTTATGTATTGTGGTAATTTGCAGGTCATGTCAAAAAGTTGGTCTATAGATAAATAGCTGTATTCTATACGTTTGACTCGTCATGTCACCTTTATTTATTTATACAGCGCTTTTTTACAATGCAGAGTGTGTCAAAGTATAGCTTTACAGAGATAGAGGGAACATAATTTTGGTTGTACAGCAGCTAAAATAGTGTGATTGTCCAGTTTTACTTAGTTCAGTATTAATTATTTCCGTTATAAAAATTAGTTATTAATTTAGTTCATTTACCTATACTAAAAAGTCATGCACGATAATTTTCTTCCAAATACGATCATTTTGAGCTTCTGGTACGATAATCGGACATTTCCAATCTGGCAACACTGGTTCCCGCTCTCTTCTCTGTCACGGCGAAGTGACACACCGGCGCGGGCGCCTCCTTTCTCTCACTCGTCTCATTCGCTCCGGTTAAGTAGTGCTTGTATTGCGCATACATTTTAGTCATTCCCGCAGGTCTTATGGCGGCATTTTAATGCCATTAATGACCGAGCGCACAATTGATGCTTGCGCGCGCAGTAAATCACTTCCGCGAGAGGATAACAGATCTGCACCAGTGCCCAAGGAAGTCGACCGGAAGTTGAAGTCGGCCGCGTGCCGCCATCTTGTAGCAGAACTTCACTTGCATTAGCATCCCATTGACTCCCATTCATTTTGGCGTCACTTTGACAGCTAATAACTTTACATCTGAGGCATTTAAAGACTCCATTTGTCCATTATTTATTTCTAAAGATACACGACAATGTATAAAGGGCTCCATTACCTTTTATGTTACATTATGGCCCCGTAGAAACAGTTTTTGTAAAAATAGGCTAACGATTGCGTCATAACCACTCGACTCTCTGTCGCACAGTAGAGAAATTACCGTACAGACAGGAGGAGAAGCTCGCAGGCAATAGTATGCATTAACTTAATATGGCGTACTGGCGTTACATTTTAAAATACTATACAAACTAATTAATCAGAATACTTACTCCTGCTCACTCACGCCAAAGAACTCACCGCTCAAGCTCGCCGTCTCTGCAAGATTAACGATGGCAGTTTGCACGCACAGCTACTAGAAGATTTACATCTGTCAGACAGGTTGCTGACGTCATCAAGCTTAGTTTGAGTCTGCGCGTCAGAAACGGAAGTGCTAAAAATCGCTAAAAATGGGCTTCACTTGTCTCAATTGAGTTCCAATGGGGTCGCTGTGTCCATTTCTTTTACTGTCTATGATCTGCACGCGAGGAAACGGGAGCCCGCAAGCTCATTTTAAACCCGCGCGCGCGCATGACATCTCCTCTGCGCGCAGATCAAGCCCTCGCGTGCTCGGACAAGATTCGCAGCACGCGCGTCATCATTCCCCACACTTGCGCTCAATCTTCTATTTCGCTCACGCGAACACTTTTGATTTTTGTCAGTCGTGGGGCGGGACTTTACTTATTTCAGTGTAACCTTAAATGTCATTGGTCAATTCAGTTTTTCCAGAAGTCTGTTTTGATTGGACGCCTGTTGTAAAATGATTAGACATGGCTTGGACCAGATGAAAAAAATACTATAGTAATTTATAGTAAATACTATAGTGTTTTTGAACCATAGTATAGTATAGTACTTTTATTTGCTGTGGTAATTCGATAGTTGTTGAGGGTAATATAAACAAATTACCCAAATACTATAGTTTTCTACAACTATAGGGTATATTACTACAATATACACTAGAGTTTACTGTAGTAAAAACTAAAGTAGCCTATACAGTATTTATTACAGTTTATCAGTTCATCATAGTTAATACACTGTATACTGAAGCATTCATTAACAAAGTGTTGTAAATAGTATAATGTATACAGTATACTACACTTTACTATAGTATGGTCCAAAACACTATAGTATTTACTAGTATTATGCAAGTGAGTTAAACTTTATTTATTGACTGATTGACTGCATTATTATTATTATATGTCCTTATTAGATACTATATTAACTTGATTTATTATTTTTATGGAGCTGTAGCTGCTGGGGAAAAATGAGAACACATAGTAGTTCACCGCTACATTATCATTATACTTCCACTAAACAGTATCTGTTTACCCATGATAGTATACAAAAACAACAACAAAAAAAACGAAATATGTCTTAGATATAAAGATTTCTAAATTGGGTTTCGGGGGTATGATCATTCATACTGTGTACTGTATCTTAACTTTAACTGCAACCTTTCAACAGAGTGAAATGCTGAAACCATTTTATACTGTATTTAATGGAAAATATATTAACCTGATAATATATTAAACTGACAAAGAATGATAACAAAAAGCTTACACAACAACTCTTGCTGATTGAACAAGTGATGTATCTTTCATCCAAAGCCACATGAAGCAATTCTGGATTTAGAATCATAGTTACAACTATTTAATTGACACTTTTGACATTTCTGTAGTTCTCAGAACTGATATAATTTTGGCTGGGTAAACAGATACTGTTTAGTGGAAGTATAGTGGTAATGTAGCGGTGAACTACAGCAAATATAATATGTGTTCTCTTATTTCCCCAGCAGCTACAGCTCCATAAAAATAATAATAAATCAAGTTAATGTATATGGTAGGCCATATTATAATAATAATAATGCAATCAATCAGTTAATAAATAAAGTTTAACTCACTTGCATCTGGTCCATTGATGAAGCCATGTCTAATCGTTTTACAACAGACGTCCAATCAAAACAGACTTCTGGAAAAAACTGAATTGACCAATGACATTTGAGCTTACACTGAAATAAGTAAAGTCCCGCCCCACGACTGACAAAAATCAAAAGTGTTCGCGCGAGCGAAATAGAAGATTGAGCGCGAGTGTGGGGAATGATGACGCGCGTGCTGCGAATCTTGTCCGAGCACGCGAGGGCTTGATCTGCGCGCAGAGGAGATGTCATGCGCGCGCGCGGGTTTAAAATGAGCTTGCGGGCTCCCGTTTCCTCGCGTGCAGATCTGTTATCCTCTCGCGGAAGTGATTTACTGCGCGCAAGCATCAATTGTGCGCTCGGTCATTAATGGCATTAAAATGCCGCCATAAGGTCTCGCGCTCACACCGAAAGCGCGCGCACTACTGATCTATATTAGATAAACAGAGACAGAAATCAAACAGAGTCACAAGTACCATAAGCGCCTTCCTGCGCTTAAACTGTCAAATACATACAAAAGTATGTAAAAACGAGCGGCACAGGCAATCTTGGCGAGTACACAGATAAACACTCTCGTTACTCACTCACTCATCATTATAGCTAAGAAAGTAAACCCATGTCGTGTGTAACATTATTGGGTCCGTTGAACACCATTCATAAACTCTTAAAGGGACAGCAGTCCAATATTCCTGCTGCTGTCTGTCATGTTAATCAAAGAACAAAAGACAAAGAAAATCACTTTTTGCTCTTGACTGAATACGTTTTATAACTTTAATGGTAAGAATTATTTGCAATAAAGACTACAGAAATTAAGGTAACCAATGCAAAATAACACAATGTGTTATTTTACATTTGATTACTTTAATTTCTGTAGTATTTCTTACCTGAATAAAAACCCAGTTAACCAGAAAAACTTAGTTTCATAGCTCTCTTTATTCTATTGCATTTATTTGAGCTGTTTATATTTTATTACTGACTTTTACTTTTTTTTTTTAATGAAAATAAAACTCTGCATTGAAGAAAAGTAGATTTTTGTTTGTATATGTTGTCATTTATAGTTCTTAGAAAGAAAATCGGAATCGGCAAAAAATATGTATCGGCCGATCAAACTAACAAAAAATCAGAATCGGCCAAGAAAATTGCAATCGGTGCATCTCTACTAAAAAGCCTCTGAATCCATCTAAGTATCTTTATGAACAACAGCATATCAAAACAGATAAATCAACTCATCAGCTTACAGTGTGGAAGTCTCCTCAGCTTTCATTGTCAATTGCACTCCCTATTGTTGCTGGCAACCATATGCTGTAAAAGTGTCTTTGAACGAGGGGGTGGGCCAAACAATATTTTGAATTTGGACTGCAGTACAATCAGGGTATCTTCTGTTCATTCATGTTTTGATTTGATATTGAAATCAGAAAAATGAGAAAACCGCACATTTTTTTGTTTTTCATTTTTAAAATGAAAACGAAAAACAAAAAACTGGCTTGATTTTACTTTATTCATTCTGGTGTTGGAAACAAATAGGCAGTTTGAATATTCGATCTCTACATGTGGGCGGGAATGAAATGCCTCTTTCCGCTGATTGGTCAACCAGACGTCAAACCATGTCGTCATCAGTTGTTCATCAGTTCCACTCAACAGAATAAAAGTCCCTCGCTCTACAGCTGTACGGATTCTTAACGCGTTTATTCTACATTTAATCTCTTTCTCATCAAATAGCCAGACTAGTGAATGGCTTGACACAAATCGTTCGAGTCGGGGCTTAATTCTGTGTATATATTAATTCATCATGAGAAATGTTAGTTTATCTCATAAATATTAATTTACTTTGAAGCCTCACACAACTACCCCCCATTGAGTGTAAAAATGTCTTTTGTTTTAGACAACATGGGATGGATATGAAATGATAGATAGGCTATGAATATTATGCCTATTCTATTTTGTTTCTATTTTTTTTCATAGAGAAGTGTAGGACGTCAAATGTCAAATATTCAGTTATCCTTGTGTATCATATATATATAATAGGCAACATGCTATTTTTTCCTTTTCTTAAAGTTATAACTTTTGTTTAAGGCAATATTCTGAGTTTATTTCATTATTCATTAATACTGAGTATTAATGAATGTCACACAAACCGGTGTTTTAATTTCTCTGCCGACTAAACTTTAATTCCTACACATATACTGCCCTCTCTGAGCAATCTAACAACTCATAAATCTAAAAGCAACTTCAGGTGGTGCTTCTTTGACACCTCTGCAAGCCTTTGGTTGATACTGATTTAATTGGTAACAACCTATAGCGTCATATTATTCTAATTTAATTGACTAAATTTAAGAACTTAACATAAAAGAAAGCATACATATTTAATAAGATTAGGAAAAAAATCCCAAAATCCCCTGAAAATCAATTAAATCAATTACAGTTAATTTCTGACACAGACAGATGACAATAAATAGGCTATAAAAATACTCTTTATCTCATTATTGTTAGTGTTATTTCAGGGTTTTGATATATAGCCTAATATTGATAAAGTATAATTGATATCTTCTTAAGAGAGCACTATAATGGTTATTTTTTAACACAGTTTTAACATTTTTCCCTTTATTTATTTTACTTTTTTTTAAATGTGTGATAGCCTATTTCAAATTGGCATAAAGGAGTTCACCTCCGTCAAATCATCCAATTCGCATTTTAAGTCCATCTCTCTATAGCACTGCTTTGATGAACTAATAACATGTAATATATTTTCATATCTGTCATATTTCAAATTCATCCCATGTCCAAAACTCAGGGTGTTGTCTAAAACAAAAGTTATGACTGGTGCATATTTACATCGGCTACTGATTTGCACTTTTTAATTCAATGTATGCCTATACATTCGCTGCCCAGTGCGTTGAGCAGCTTCGCTAGATTTTTATAGTTGGTCACTTCAATAAAACAGGCAGTGTGCTAAAGTTGTAGAATGGGGGTAATTGTGTGCAGCAGCAAAGTAAATTAATATTTCAATAGAACGAGATTAAATGTAGAATAAACGCGTTAAGAATCCGTACAGCTGTAGAGCGAGGGACTTTTATTCTGTTGAGCAGAACCGATGAACAACTGATGACGACATGGTTTGACGTCTGGTTGACCAATCAGCGGAAAGAGGCGTTTCATCCCCGCCCACATGTAGAGATTGAATATTCAAACTGCTTATTTGTTTCCAACCCCAGAACGAAAAAAGAAAAATCAAGCCAGTTTTTTGTTTTTCGTTTTCATTTTAAAAATGAAAAACGAAAAAATGTGCGGTTTTCTAATTTTTCTGATTTCAATATCAAATCAAAACATAAATGAACGGAAGATACCCTGATTCAGTACCTATTTTGAACACTGGGTGTCATTCCTACAGAGAGCCCCTTTAAACAAAGTCGCATCTCGTCAAGTTTATGATTTTAAAGCATAGGTAACACTTTGCAATAAGGTCCAATTTGTCAACGTCGGTTAATGCTTTAGCTAACATTAACTAACAATGGGCAATTTATTTTTTACAGTATTTATTAATCCTTGCTAATGTTAGTTAATAAAAACGCAATATGTTAATGTTAACTGATACAACTATTGATTTTGTATTAGTATATGTTGATTATTAACATTAACTAACATTAACAAATGCTGTAGAAGTATTGTTCATCGTTCTTTTATTATTAACTAATGTTAACAAATGATATGAAACCTTAGTCATACCAAAGCATTTTAACATTTTTAACAACAACAGTAATACATCAAAATTAATATTTTTGTAGGCCTATCTTTTTTTTCTTTCTTTTTTTTAACTACTGAATGTTTTTTGGCTACTATTATTAATAATGATGTTTTATTTGGACTAGTCAGATCCTCAGTAAATACTGTTGGTGTAATGATGATCACAGAGGTGTCACAACTTTAATTTAACGTAACTGTCTGCTCACTAAAAGCTACATCAATCAGATCAGTAATTCAAGTTTATTTGATTCAGATGGGGCCGAAAGTGAGTGGGTGAAGTGTTCACTATGTAATTAGTTCTTTTCTGCCAATTTGACCCATTGAGGTTGATTTGTGGACTGACTCTGAGCATGATAGGCAGGCATTATTGCATTGTCAGGATAATCAGCCAGTTGTAGTGCAACAGAGACTGACTATTGTCTGTATCTAGCAGTTCCCTTTGAAATGTATGCCTTGCTTTATAAGAGCTCATTGAGAACACAATGATCTCCAGGGAAGCAAAAGAGACACTATCTTCCTCTGATACTTTATTTGCTAGTGTAGCTGTTAGACTGTGATATTTTAGATATGTTTTATGCAAAAAAAAAAAAAAAAAAAGTTGTGGGGGTGGACCATAATATTATCCAGAACACACTAGCATCCGCACAGCAATGCACCAACAACCACTCAGAAACACATTAACAACTTCACTGCAACACCCTGAAAACCATTTACAATTCTAGCATTGCAGCTGCAAGTTTTGCATGAACAAGCTCCTAGGTTTATTTATTATTGGTGCATGAAAGTACCTGGATGTGTTTTGATATTGATGATGTGTCGAATGCAGACTTGAGAGAAGTGTTAGAAATCCCAGAATTCTAATAAATATTATAAT
Organism: Megalobrama amblycephala; assembly: GCF_018812025.1. NCBI lineage: Eukaryota > Metazoa > Chordata > Actinopteri > Cypriniformes > Xenocyprididae > Megalobrama > Megalobrama amblycephala. The sequence continues at coordinate 33,961,558 of NC_063055.1, forward strand.
AAATAAATAATGAAGTGATAAAGACCTGGAGAAAGCCTGCACTACATTTTATTGGCATATTAAAAAGAAACTTTTTTTGACAAAGCATTAAATATGCACTTAAAATATACATACTCATTTATATGTGGTTATACATATACATTATACATGTGGTAAAAATAAAAAATAAATAAAATATGAAAATAATGTAAATAATTTAGTAGGTTATTACATTTGTTTGTGATGTTATGTGTTATTTATTATGCATTGGTTGGTGCTGTCACACTACTTAAGTAAGGATAGTTCATCCAAAAATGAAAACTCATCAATTACATCAATTGTCATCAATTACAAACCTCATTGGTTCTTGCAGAAGCTTAAACATTTGATAGAAAACATTTTCAATTTTAAGAAAATATAAATTACATTACATTTGGACATTTTCTTGCTGAGAAACAGCTAATAAAAGACAAAAAATATATATAATTTTTTAAAAATAATTTTTCTTTTTTTTTATTTGACATGGAATAACTCAGGAACACAATAAGATCGCAAAAAAAACTTTTTTGGTGATGCTCTCCTACATGTGAGCTGCATCTGGTTCAAATTTCGTGGTGATAGCATAAAGAATAGTTTAAAAAATTGTTGTTTATTTTTTCCTCAGCCAGGTGGCACCAACGGGCGGTAAACTCTGGTTTAGAGGTGCTTCTCAGCACTCGTTAGGAGTTTTTCAAAATGGTTAGATGCATTAAAAAGATGAGATTCTAAGCTTTAAAATGATATCTATTTGTGTTATTCCACGTTGGAAAATGAACATGGATGGGTCCAGGAACATTGGATACACACTGCATCCCGGAGAGATGAGAACTTGGGTAAAGTTGGTTTTATATTCGTACATTCGGACATCCGTATTCAATAGCCTTGTTAATCACACTACATTGGACATTCAGTGGACATTCACAAGTAAATATGCCATTAAAACAATACTTGCCTATTTTGATCGACTGTGAAAAATGTAAGTTGACAATCGTTGGTTGTCAATATCATGTCGCTGCTTAAAATTCGCAAACATTAATTTATTGCACATTTATTGGAAAGTCTGAATTTATCAGAAGTCTGAATGTGCGAATATAAAACCAACTTTACCAAAGTGAGATGAGAGACATGTTTTTAGCCAAGTATGTTAAATCATTCCGTGAGTAATATCTTGTGATCAATGCAATATATTATCTTGATTTTGGATTAATCTTGAGAATCTGCTTTAAATATTGATGTGCCATTTTTTATGATCTGTGCATTTTTCATGAAGTTATGAGCACGTGAAATATACATACTTGTATTCAGTTAGCGGCTGTGCTATTTCTGTTGTAAACGCATATTACTCAGACTCAGAGGGTGAAAACAACGCAACAGAAGCATGTTGGAGGCTTGATATGAAAGTTTAAAGTCTCTGGTTTTGTATGCAAAAAGAATTTTTGTGCTACCTGTATGGATTCAATTTTTATTGGCTTTTAAAGAGAGACACGCAAATGGTAGCGCCGACGCTCCATTCGGTCTTAAGGGGTTAAGAAGAATTTGCTGGGCTCAGCACTAAGGATCTTTTTTACTGGCCTGGTTGGGCCAGTGATTCAATTTTTTTACTTGTCCATTACATTTTTTTACTGCCCCCACCACAATCAATCAATCAATCAATCAATCAATCAATCAATCAATAAATAAATAAATAAAAATAAAATAAGCCTAGTTATTGTTTTCAGTTTTTGACCCATGTAACCTTAATAAACTAGTATCACGTCATAAAGGGCGGAATTCCTTGTATGGGCACTTCTCCCTGATAAGCGTGCGCACACATCACCCAGAGTGAGAGCAAGAGCACGCCCATCAACGTGCTTTGTTTGCCTTACGGAAGCCGAAAGATTTTTCAACAATGTCACCAAAGAAGTGTGTTTTTGGTTGTGAGGGAAAGATAACCTTTTTCAGCTTCCCAAAGAACCCAGCATTAAGGGAACAATGGATGCAGTTTGTTTTTCTGGGGCAGCAACGTAGTTGTGCACATATGTTTGTTTGTTCCAGAATTTTGCTGACGAATGTTTTGTAAGCAAGTCCCAGTTCAATACTGGATTTGCAGATCGCAGACGGTGAGTAAAACTGCATCAAATGTCTGTGTTTTGTTGGCAGTCGGTGCATATAATGTAAACAACACAAATGTTTTTGTTCCCTGTTTATTTATAATGATGTCGCAGCTTGCAGACGATCACTACGCAAAAGCTGTGCATGCTCGTGACTCTTTAGCTCTGCCCACAGCACGCCTCCAGGAGCTCGGCTTTTTTTGGAAAGAGTCCGTACAACGTATCTATCTTTTATAAATATGATAAAACTAAAGACTTTTTGGAGATATGAAGGATCCAATACTACTCTATAGGTACTCAAGATTAACATATTTGGCGGAAACTGTGTGTGTTATGTACCCTTTAACCCTTCTGGTGCTCTTTGGTCACTTTTGACAGAAAAATTTTCTGTTTTGAATTGTTAAAAATCACAGCTTCATCAGAATGGTATGAAACTTGGTAACTCTTATGGCATTTGGAATGTGAACACACACAAAAAAAAAAAGTTACACTTGTTGTCTTCGGTCAAAAGTGACCGACCATAGGAAATGAATGGGAAATCGACAAAAACACAAAAATTCTTGAGAGAAAAAATAATTTTTGTTTGTACAATCTACAAATCAGCCACAATGCTGAAAGTACACAGCAGTAATGGGGTGACACTTACACACACACACACACACACACACACACACACACACACACACACACACACTTATGAACTGTGCACTTGGAAGTACAGGCTTGTTCCTTCGCATCGTTCTTAGCTTTTTTTTTTTTTTTTTTTGCAGGAACTCTGCGACAAGAGCATAAAAAGTAATTAAAAAAAAGTCACATGGCATTTTTTACAAATTCTGAATCAAAAAAATGGGTAACAAAATGCTTCCTTGCGTTCTCTAACACAATGTTTAGGTTTGACTGTAATCATAATGCAAAAACTAACACTTCAAATCACTATTTCTAACAAAAATATATCTACTACTTGATAAGAAAATAGTCTTTGAGAATGTCTAAATATATATTCATATCTTCAACTTAAAAAAAATTAAGTAAATATGTCCAAATCAACTAGGGAATTCACAAGCCTCTCCATAGAGAGCTGTATAAGTATCTACTGTAGTGCAGGAGTCTCAAACTCAAATTGGCTGGGGTTGACACATCATAGGGCCATTTGCCCTGTGATTGACACATCATAGGAGGGCCGTGATTATTTTAAAGGCCTAGACTCTATTTTAACCTGAAATATTGCATTAATTGAAAAAAATGCAAAAATACGGAATCATGCATTAATTAAATCTGTATCATATTGTGAGATGGGTTATTCATGTATTCATGTTATTGTGTCTGTCTTTCCTATGGTGAAACCAAGGTATTCTGTCTCTTCTAATCTCATCTTACATTTTGTTGGATTGGCTGTTAAACCTGCCATCCAGAGGACATTCAACACAGCATTCAGTCTACTCAGGTGGGAATACCAGTCAGCCCAAGGTGCGTAATGAGCTCATCAACTAATAAGAGTTTTTAAATCATTAAAAAAATCTTACACTGCCATTGGACTTGGAGACTAGAACAACTGGGCTTGACCATGTACTGTTGGACTCTTCAATGATGTTTAGGTCCAACATCATCTTCACGGATGGCTTTTTGTTGGGCTTTATAGGGCTTCAGTCTCACTTTCTATGATTTTGTCATGGTACACCACTGTGGTCCGTCCTGACAGTAGGGAGAATACATATGAATTATGGCTTATCAACTCCAGGAGTACTTGCTTTTGGTTTGGGGTCAGTTGGGCTCCCATCTCCACTTCCAAAGGCAATTGAGAAAGGACTTGGGATGACAGGGTGAAGAGCAGACATCATTCTGGGTCATACCACTTCTTCATTAAATTCACATGATGAGTCTGGTGGATCTGATGCTGGCCGGGTTGCCTTACCATACCATCTTAAAAATATATCTAAACTACGACATATGCTCTCAATGAAGAATGCAGAACAGTTAGTTCATGCATTCATGACCTCAAGGTTAGACTACTGTAACGCTCTACTGGGTGGTTGTTCCTCCCGCTTGATAAATAAACTACAGCTCGTACAAAATGCAGCAGCTAGAGTCCTTACTAGAACTAGGAAGTATGACCATATTAGCCCAGTTCTGTCGTCACTGCAATGGCTTCCTGTTAAACATCGTATAGATTTTAAAATCTTGCTAATTACTTACAAAGCACTAAATTGTTTAGCCCCCCAGTACCTAAGCGAGCTCTTAATGCATTATAGTCCTTCATGTTTATTGCGATCTCAGAATTCAGGCCAGCTGATAATACCTAGAATATCGAAATCAACTGCAGGTGGTAGATCCTTCTCCTATTTGGCACCTAAACTGTGGAACAACCTTCCTAGCATTGTTCGGGATGCAGACACACTCTGTCAGTTTAAATCTAGACTAAAAACGCATCTCTTTAACCTGGCATACACATAACACATTATATATTTATATTTTCAAATCCGTTAAAGGATTATTAGGCTGCATAAATTAGTTCAGCCGGAACCGGGAACACTTCCTATAACACCAGATGTACTTGTTACATCAGAAAAAGAATGGCATCTACGCTAATATTAGTCTTTCTGTTTATCCCGAGGTTTACCGTAGCCAACCGGATTCGGGGCCGTTTCCAGATGAGACCGAGGACCAGTGCCTTGACACGACCACAACGCAGCCCTGTATCAGCAGAGATCGAGTCGACTAGATCATCCATTGTGAAGACATCATCGACACGACAGCCAGTGCCACAGTTTCCTCAAAATTATAATCACGATTATTAATCATGTTTATTCTATCAAAAGAGTAATGTAACTATGGCTATTTTGCAAGTTCTTTACCAACCTACACTTCACCCAAAAGGCCTGTAGGTGGCACAAAGACTTAAATTTAACCAACTATGATAACTTCGTTAGATGGTAAATCAATACAAAACATGGTTTTGGTAAGCGCTTTGTAATATGTATTCACATTAGATTTTAAAGCAACACAATTCGTTTGCAATAAGACAAACCAGATTCAAATTGCCCGGCAAATTCGTAAAGCAAAGAAAAATCATTTCTAGCTGATCAACATTATGAAAACTGGTAAAACCTTTAGGAACTTCAAAAGATAAAACAGCGAAATTCCTAATATTACTTCCAATATTTCCAAATTATGTTCATTTTCATAGAGCGGGCCAATATCGTGACGATTATTTAAAATCAATCGAGAGAAGCAAATATCGTTATCGTGATAAAATACGATTAATCGTGCAGCCCTAATTTAATTTAATTTGATTTGACATTTGATATTCAACAGTATCCTTGACATTTATTCAACAGTGCTTTTGATCTGCCTGCATTGACACTGTTCTTTAAAAGGAAAAATTATATACCAATTATCAATGTAAAGCTGCTTTGACACAATCTGCATTGTAAAAAGCACTATATAAATGAAGGTGACTTGACTTGACTTGACTTGACCTTATAGTTCACTGTACCCACTCTTTTAACCACTTCATACGGCCTATGCCACTTGGCGAGAAACTTGCATTCATGGGTGGGGACCAACACCATAACCTTTTCTCCAGGCTGAAACTCTCTTAGTTAGGCCTCTCTGTTGTAGATTCATGCCTGGGCCTCTTGAGCCTGTTTCATGTGCTCTCAAACATTTGGCCACATCTGAGTCATCTGTTGGTGCATCTGCTCCACATGTTCCACCACAGAGCAATGTGGTGACGATTGGGTCTCCCAGACCTTTTTAGCAATATCCATCACATTTCTGGTCCTCTGTCCATAGAGATGTTTGAATGGGGAAAATTATGTGAAGCTCTGTGATACTTCCCTGATGTAGAATAAAACAGGGCAGCAGCTGATCCCAATTTTCCCCATCCACCTCAATCAGTTTCTTGAACATTTGCTTTAACGTCTGATTAAACCTCTCAATCAACCCATCTGTTTGTGGATGATAAATCGAGGTATGAATCTGGCTCACCTTTAACAGTTTACACATTCCTTTCAGAACATTTGACATGAAACAGGTATCCTAGTCTGTTAAAATCTCCTCTGCAATGCCCACTCGGCTAAAAGCTGGAACATCTCTGTGGCCACCACTTTAGCAGTTGCTGCCCTAGGGGTATTGTCTCTGAATACTGGGTGGCATAATCCAGGATTAGCAAAATGTAACAATGGCCCCTGCTGGATTTGGGCAATGGCCCCAGGATGTCCATAGCAATTGTTTGGAAGGGAATCTCAATAATAGGTAAAATAATCAATGGGTTGTGATAGATTGTTCTTGGGTTGGTCTTCTGGCAGGTTTCACACTGTCTGCAGTAATCTTCAACTGCTCGCTTCACCCCTGGCCAGTAAAACCTCCTCAGTATGTGTTCATATGTCTTCTCTGTCCCCAGGTGAGCACCCAGGAGGTGGAAATGAGCCAAGTATAATACTCTGAAGATATAGGGTTTAGGTACCAGCAGCTGTTCAATAACATTGTCTTCAATCAATGACCTGCTACAGTAAGGTATTTTTAACAACAAAATGTGGATAGGTTAATTCACTTACTTTCTCCAGTAACTGGTTGTCAACATTCTTGATGCTTCTCCAAGCCTGTTCAGAGTTGGGGTCTTGTAGCTGAGCTGTGCCAAACTGCCCTGGCTGTCATTTCTGACTTGACTTTCCATCATTTCTGCTTGGGGGAACTCAGAAGGTTTCACTGGTGAAGGGATTCTCTTCTTCATTTTCAGAGTGGCCATTTACTACTCCTTTTTCTGGGATCACAGACTCACTCCCTGATTCCTGGCCTGATGGTGCTGCAAAAGACTGGAGGGACTGGGGTTTTTAGGAGCTTTGCTTAACTTGACTTTTAGGCCTTCAGTGGGGTTTCAGTTGACTAGAGACCAATAACACTCATACACTGGGCAGTCCGTACCTACCAGGACTGGTACCGACAGGTTTTTGTTCACCCTCGCTTTAAAAGTACAAACTCCTCTCGGGGTGACCATCTTTATCTGTACAGTGGGTTAGCTTTTTTTTTTTAGCAGTGGGGGTCCTTTCTGGCTCAGTGCAAATTCCCATCTTACTAGGGTAACCATACTTCCTAGTAGGGCTTCTCTATGTTGGTTGGCCAGTCTTACTGGGATACAGGAAGCCGTTGTACCCTGGCGTGCCCAATAGGTTGTCCCATAGTGACAAGCCTTACTACTTGAGTCCGTTGAGGGCATAGATTCTTTTTTTCTCAGGCATCTTCAGGAGAGGCTGGACCTGTGTGACTGATCTTGTCAACTGTGAGTCAGCCTAGTACTTTAGTGGCCCCTGTCTTTCTCCTCTGGCACTCTGACGGCCTATTCTGGGAAGATCGTGATTTACTTTCATTACCTTTCATTAACTGTCACTTGATGGTTTTCCAATAGCACTGCCAGAGTCTCAACGTCGGTAGGACTGGTTTGCGCAGCATAGCACTTTGCCTCAGCTGGCAGGGAATGGAGGCAACAGTCTAGCACTACAGTATTCTTTCCACCAATGGGGGGCAGTCCCCTATAATGAGCCAGACCTTTGTCATTCTGGTTAATGTGGCTATCTGAAGTCTTACTGGCTGGGTTGAATCAAAAGTCCATGCATGGAAACGTTGGGCATGAGTGTGGATGCTATGCTCTTAGTGGGCCAAGATGGTCTTCTTTAACTTATCAGCTGCATCTCTAGAGACCAGATCTTGACAGGTCCTCTGGGCTTCTCCATAAAAAAAAAAAAAAAAAAAAAAAAAAAAAGTGTCAGCAGGGCACCCCAATCGTCTTCAAGGCCATTTCTCTCTGGTTGGGATCCTCTCTAATAACTCCAGGTAGGATTCCAAACCATCTTTACTCATTAGTGAGGACCTGTCCTGAGTCTAGGGTGCCTCTGGTCTTGGACATAACTTGACACATGGCCTTAACTGACTCCCTAAGGGCACTTTGCTCTTCCCTCTGTTTTACATGAGTGGTCACCAAGGCATTAATTGCATCTTCCATTTTGTCCTTGTCTGGGTCTAGTTTTGTAGAAACTCGAGCACTGACTGCACATGCCCACATTCTCCACCATCTGTGTGACACAGGCCCCAATGCTCAGAGAGGTTTAAGCTGCCACAAAGCACAACCACAAGAGAGGTGGGAGCAGGGTTAACAGAAATAAGCATTATTTGGCCAAGAACATAGGAATTTTAACTGGAATGTAGGTTCTTTGTGGCCTGGGGTATCCATGGTGCCATTGTTCCTAACATCTGTTTCAACGCAAGGCCACCTTAAAGGGGGAATACAAAACAGAAGAAAGGAAAAGTCGTTAAGGAAGATGTTGCAAGGTTAACTCTGTCTTTTTACTCTTCAGCCAGTTTTTCTCTAGGCCACCCTGTGCTTCAGCACCTCATCCTGGGGAAGTCTGTACCCAGGACCATACAAACTTGAGTGAAGTAGAGCTCCCAGATTTATGGTGACCTTCATTAGGACTTCATTGCCTAGAGCTGTGGGTGGTTCCATGTTTGGAGGGTGAGCAGGTGGAAGTACTCATAATTGATGACTTTTCCTAGTTTGGACCTGAACAACAATATTGTCTTTTTTAGAGCCGCTTTAAAGCAGAATTTATTCTGTTTGCATCATTAATCATTATTTTCTTGTTTATCACTGTAAAGCTGCTTTGAAACGATCTTATTGTAAGCACTATATAAATAAAAGTGACTTGACTTGAGTACATCAATTACACATCTAATTACATAAAGGTAATTTAAATGTGAGTGCAATTTAACTATGCATGTACACAATAATGACGCGTTCCAAAAAAAAAAAAAAAAAAAAAAAAAAAAAAAAACCTGGACGCACTCCGAGAGAAGGCCGTTAAAATCAATTTCCTATTTTCGTTTTTGAAACTTGTGTTGGTTGGTCCAATCGATTCGTGCAATAGATTTTCAAACATAAAGTGACAGCTCCATAAGAAAAGGTTCCAACCAGCAGCTAGCTGTCATTGTAAGCCTATAGCACAACTCCATGTATTGCCTACTCCTTGGTAATGACCATTAATTTCGAATAATGCGCGCCTAAATGTAGGCTCATACAGACGTATTTCACAAGCATATCTCAAATATCTCATACACTATTGAAGTTAGCTTCTAACGTTAACAGGAAGGCTAGTAGGTTATGCATGCTAGCTTTAAATAGAAAAAAACCTGCTCTGCTACTCAAGAATGCAAACTCACCATTATTGCAGGAACGAAGCATCGGGTCCTTCTGGGTTTTTGCCTGGCCCATCATGATGGAAAATGCATCACTCGTGTTGTTGGGTGGTGGTGTCTCACAGATCTGGGCACAGTTTTTCCAGAACTTCGTGCCAAGTTAAAGTGGTGTCGAGCTGTTTTAATGAATTTTTTAGATGTATTATGGTGCCCGAACCCGTATGACTTTGAACGGTGACCGCAAACATTTTGTTTACTGCAGCCGCAGCCATCAGTACCAAGCGCGAACCGTTGACTCTGACAGTGAATGAGAGTATGAGACAAAGCGAACGCACAGGCCATAGTGTGACATCCGTTAACCAATAGTGTAAACATAGATGACGTCACAGGTTTTTATTTAAAAGAAAGAACGTAGCCTTCGTTTGTATGTAGGCCTAGGCAATTTATATATTTACAATACTTACTAAAATATAATTAATATTATTTTATTGCTTTTGTATTAGTTGTTTGAAGAGTAAAAAAAAAAAAAATTGGTCGGTCTTAACGTAAATTTACAACCGGCAAGTCGGTCGGACTTAAAGCAAAAAAAAAATAAAAAATTTGAGTCGGTCCTAAATTGACAGGGTCGGTCGGGTTACGGCAAACAAGAATATTTTTAAGGATGGCCTCACAATATTTACTAACCACTAGGCCATGAAAAAAAAAAAAGTCAAGTCAACAGATTGGCACATGGTTTGTGGTCAATTTCACTCTTCATAGCTTCAACATGTATCCAAATGGTTCTTTTTCACAATTGGTACGTGATATTATTGCTGTAACCTCTATTACCTTAACATTATCTGCCAATAAATTATCGTTAGGTTTTAAGTTTTTAGAAAAATGGCTTTACCTTCAGCAGGTACTCAAAAATGGATAAATGGCTATTTAGCAACATCATTCTCTGTCCTTATAGCTAGGTGACCTAGATGATGTTAGCTTTAAAGGAAAGTTGTTTCAGAGGTGGAGCAAGCAAGTTGTTGTCAATAATGACGTTTCTTCATGATTCAACCATGTATTTTCTAAATAACGGGCAGTGGCGAATCATTCATAATAGTGTGGTAAATTAATCAGAATAAAAAATGTATTTCATAACTTTAAAGGCAAAATATGTAGATTAGAGCACTCATTTGGAGAGAATGCTTAATTTGAAGGCATTAAAGGTCAAAATATGAATTAAATAGTCTTTATCCAGCTTTTTCAGAAGACTTCTTTGAGCATTTTGTATGGTGAGCTCTAAAACTGTTTTCTAGATGAACACGCAAATAGTTTTCTCCTAGATTAGACATTTACCATGCAGTTGTCCTGAATCCTTCAGTTGTCCTTCAAAACAAGCAACAGAGATATTGCTTTAGGTATAATATCTCATTTACATGTGGAAAGAGTTTTCAGAACTGGTTCTGGTAATGTATGTCTTTCTTGTTTCTCATTGTATTCTCATTGTGGAAACTCAGAGCCCAGAACTGTGTTTCCCCCCTTTTTTTCTACACAAATGTTTTTCTTTTCAAAGTGCTTGGCTTTTGCATCAATTTAATGTTTTAAGAAAATATAATTACTGTAACATCCAATAACAGTTTAAACAATTCTAAGTTTGCTGGTCTCAGCTTGTTTAAACTGATTTAACTTAACCAACAAGCGTTAAAGTTTATTACATTTTATATAACCCTAACCCTATGTGTATCCTCAAGTTACACTTAAAACACCAGTCTTCTTCCTATTTTGTACTGGGCTTGTAGTGTCTCAAACTTCCAAACATTCACAAAGTGGCTGTGCAAGTGTGCAAGCACCAGTAAAAACATCAGGGATAATGAATGGTTCAATTACACAACTTACTATTCTGCTAACAAGGAACGTCCAGGATAGAAAACATTGAAATGCCTCTTGGCTGAGCTGGATCCATCAACAGCAAATGTTTGTTCTTATCGTCTTCCCTGCTGTTTCTGGCTAATGATGTTCTTGAGGATGGAATGATGGTGGCTAAAATTGATCTAATTCATTTGCCCTTGCTGAATAGAGATAGGTTTGAGACAAATTGAGCCATACTAAGGTAATTCTGTTAATGGTTAGTTGAAAAGGACAGAAGAGGTGACTCCAGGGGCGGCAGTTTAATTTTTATGTAAGATGATTAAGTGAGATAATAAAGTGATTTGAGTCATAAAGTGAGAGTTGAATGAAGGTCAGGGAATAAGCAAGTGAAACCTATCGCATGCTGTAAATGTGTTCAAAAGTTTATTGCTTGTTAACAATGCGATTAAAACGATTATGATTTAGTGTTGAATGGGCTTATTTGTGATTCCACACACTTGGCTATAATGTATTTCTGCTGTGCTGTTACACTTTTGCGGGAACCAATCACAGACTGGCTTATCCACCTTGCTCGCTATTGGCGGGTATAACACGATGACGATAGATAAGCGATGGCAAGCAGCTTTCAAACTCTATCTGATCTACCCGTCTCTTGCATGACCGTCACTCCAAAATAACAATGCACAATCACAGTGACACCGATTGTGTTAAGCATTTACCTTATCTGAGAGAAATGTAGCAGAGCGTTGATCCAACAGTCTCTTCATAGGAAGATTACAAACAACGATTAATGACACACAATGATTCTCTGCTGTTATTTTGGTGGTTTGCTTCATGATGTGAGTACAGGACTCTTTTTCTTCAATGCCCTTTGATGGTAGACAATATTTTTATTATTTGCTCTATATGTTTCGTCTCCCTGCTTCTTGAACGTCGCGCCGCCTGAGCTGACTGGGATTCTTTTTGGTTGTCATGACAATGACGTAGTTTAGGGCGGCTATATTCCGCGTTCATTTACACTGAACCAGAACAGTATCAGAGTCGCCTTTTAAACTCTCGACGATGCTGAATGACTTCTTTAGTTAGCAAACAAATTGCTCGAGTGGGTGTAAATACCGATCATTTTCATGTTTTTTTGCACAACCTGCAAAAATCGCTCGATGCCATTGCTGCTTCTGCAAACCGCGGATCAATGCTACAAACCAATACAAACTAACCCTGCATCTTAATCAGCTCCCTAGTTCCCTAGGTCGTGAATCAGTATATCATGCAAGTGAATGTGGCTGATTCCCTGATCAGTTCCCTGACTACTGAACTAGGGAGCTGATTGAGACACACGGTAAACCTGCCTGGAGTTTTCGCATCACTCTGCAAAGTACGTCACCCGGATCGTTGATCTGATTGGTTGAAGGACTATCCAATTGCGTGACTAATGCTCGTTGATCACGCCTCTTGTGCAGTAGGAAATACATAGCAAACTCCCCAGATAAATGTTCAATTTTAAATTGAGCTTGGTCTGGTGATAGCCAGAGTAGCAAACTGCTGCACTCCACTACTCACTGCTCTGTTTTGTTTTATCTTCCAAAAATCTGGCAGTAAGTTTTGGAAGATCACTTTTAGTCCAGCTCTGAAGACAGGCATTTCAGGATAAGAGATGGACTAAAAGTGAACTCCCACACCTTACTCCCAGATTCTGGAAGATAAATTCTTCAAACAGTGGTACAAGAGGATGTGATGCTGGTCCTTCAAGAGTCACTCTCAAGCTGTCTGTCTATAAGGCCTATAAAAACCCAGTCTTCATTTATTTTATAACACTTCAGCTTGTGATTCTTATTAAGAGCGGGTCATTTTTTAGGATTCTTTAGCTAACCTAAGTCTCTGAGATCCTGACACCTTGTACTTCTGGAGACTCCAGGTAGGCTGCAGTTCTGGAAAATGGTGGCGCTGGAGACTAAAGGGTTCCTGATGGGTTCACACTTAATTCTTCATCTTAATTCTTAATTATTTTGCAGTTAACATGTGTCTTTTCTTTTCCACCTGTTTTTGTATGACCCCGCTGACCCAATGAGCATTTTGCTGTCCCTTGGTCATGCTTTAACTTTGCAATTTCTAGTATTGCATTAGTATTGCGTCCTTCTCATGAGTATTTAATAATTTTTGACTTGTCAGTCTGAGTTAAATCTCTTTTTTGACTCATTTTGCCTGTAAAAGAAAACCTGCCTAATAATTCTGCACATCTGAATATAAGGCATTTTTCATTTCCAGCCTTCATGAACAATTTTATATCACTTATAAATGATTAAAAACAATATTAATAGTAGTTATTAAGATTGATGTGGATCGGAAATGGTAAAATGTGCTTGGAAAAAAAATATGATCAGAAAATCAACTTGCCTAATAATTCTGCACACAATGTATGAAAAAAAAAAATCCTACACTGCAAAAGCTCTATCTATCTATCTATCTATCTATCTATCATCTGTCTGTGCTATCTATACTATCTATCTTTAAACTAAATAATCCAAAAGCCCATGGAAAAAGATTGGGATTTTGTTGAGGGAACCAGGGTGATGCTAATTTCTGTGTTGGCCTCAGCGCTCTATTACAAACAAATGTAAAAGTAAAATGCACAATAGTAATTTGATTTGGAGAGAAAATGTGCTGAACTGTCATGACAATTGCACTATTCAAAATATCTTAATGGTACAAAAACAGGCTATGCAAATATATTTTATGTTTGTTTGTGATTTCAGGACAAAGTACTATTGCGTTTATAAAACTCCATCAACAAAAATATAATAAAAAAACATGTTAAAAAAAAATTAATGGTAAGACACAATTACAGTAATAATTTTTAATGTAGTTCTTTAGCATATAAGGTGATATTGTTGATGTATAGACTTCTTTTGTTTGTTTTAGGTATGTTTTTTTTTTTTTTTTTTAGATTGAAAGACCATTCAATCAGTCCTATGAGCAGACCAGTGCAACAGAAAATAAAATAACATATTTCCCCCCAAGCTCTCTCTCACAGCTGTGTCTCCATGCAAGGACGTTTGGCTTATACACATGCGCACACACTTGCTCTCTGCCTTCACCGTCTGTTTCCACGTCTGCTTTTCCCCATCGTGCATGATGAAAGCAAGACCAAAGCTACTGAATATCCTGAATGGATTTCTAAAGGATCAGAGGCAGCCTGTTTGTCAGAGGGAAGGGGGAGGTGCTTAGGTTTACGCCTGACCCTTGGCAACCTCTGTTACATGACACAAAGCAATATGACAGCTGTGATTTCTCTCTTTGAAATGGAACTGTCCTTTCCCCTTCATCTCATTTCCTTCTCATAGTATTTTTCTCATTCATAACTTTTCTGGCATTCAAATTAATTGTTTTATTTTGTGAAGATGCATTTGATTTCTTTCTCTCTCACCTTTCCTTTCCTGTGCTTTTAAAACAGTTTGTTCAGAAATGAAAAATCTGTCATCCCATCCTCATGTTTTTCCAAACCCGTATGCTGTTGTTGTTTTTTTTTTTTTTTTCCTGTGGAACACAAAAGGGAAGCTTTTGAAGAACAGGCTGCTTTTTTCCATACCAAAACAGTTCTAAGTAGGCACAGCTGGCCAGTTATAAAAAACATTATAACTGGCCAAAAATGTATCCATTCGACTTGTGCGCTATATTCCAATTCTTTTGAAGAAGTCATGATAGATTTGTGGGAGGAACAAACTGAAATGACTAAAAAAGTTATCCTTTACATCATAACTCACAAATGTCTTTATAACACTTCCAAATATACAAATCTAAAAATCTATGAATTAGCTCCCTTCCAATCTATGAAGTCAAATTTGAATTGAATTGACCACAACACACAGAAAGTTGAATTGGAATGTGAAATAAGGATCAGTGGAATTTACTGAATTATAATTCAAAGAAATTCAGCCAGTATTTGCATGAAGAATCGTACTCGGTTACGTACGTAACCTCGGTTCCCTGAGATACGGGAACGAGTACTGCGTATGGGGAAAAGCTCCTTTTTCCTCCTTGCTGAAGCCTTTTTCAATAGTGCAGTGAAACTGCACATGGGCATAACATGGGTGCCAGGGGGGCCCAGAGGATATGTGAGGGGCTAAAGCCGTCGAACCCTAGATGCACAGGGGCCGGAAGGCCCCTGGGAGAGCGTGATGACGGTGCTCAGAGAGGCCGTCTTTTCACACCGAAAGGACCCGAGCATGTAAGGTCGGGATGTCCAAATTGTAAAATCTGACAAAAGTGGACGGCGAGGACCAGCTGGCCGCCTCACAGATGTCTTTGAGAGAAACGCCACTAGACCACGCCCAGGATGAGGCCATGCCTCTAGTGGAGTGGGCTCTTACTCTTATGGGGCAGTCCAGGCCCATAGAGGAGTAGCATAGAGCAATTGCATCGACTATCCAACGCGAGAGGCGTTGCTTAGAGACCGGAGACCCTTTGGTGCGGCCGCCAAAACAGATGAAGAGCTGGTCTGACTGCCTGAACGGCTGAGACCGCTCAACATAGATCCTCAATGCCCTGACGGGGCAGAGTAAATGCACCTCTCGCTCGTCCGTGGAAGGAGGTAGCGCTGAGAGGGAAATAACCTGTGCTCTGAACGGGGTTGAGAGCACCTTGGGGACATAGCCATGTCCGGGTTTTAGAACGACCTTAGAGTCGTTGGGCCCGAACTCAAGGCATGCAGGGCTCACAGAGAGGGCCTGCAGGTCGCCGATGCGCTTAACCGATGCTAGCGCGAGTAGCAGAGCGGTTTTGAGCGTTAAGGGCCGAAGGTCAGCTGACTGCATTGGCTCAAAGGGCGGACCCTTGAGGGCTGCAAGGACAGTGGAAAGGTCCCAAGAGGGAACGGTAAGTGGTCTAGGGGGGTTAAGACGCCTAGCACCTCTTAGGAAACGGACAATAAGGCCGTTTCTGCCCACCGTCTGGCCAGCAATAGGGGCGTGGAACGCTCCAATGGCTGCAACGTAGACCTTGAGCGTGGAAGGGGTGAGACCACTATCCAGCCGCTCCTGGAGGAAAGACAGTATCTGGGATACGTCACTCTCCACAGGGTCGACGCTGCGCGTTGAGCACCAGTCAACGAAGACCGACCATTTCTGGGCGTAGAGACGCCTGGTGGACGGAGCTCTAGCCTGAAAAATGGTGTGCAAAATGTTCCCGGAGAGGCTTATCGGCTCCCATCGAGGGACCATAGGTGCAGAGCCCACAGTTGGGGCTGGGGGTGCCAGATCGTCCCGTTCGCCTGAGAGAGGAGGTCTCTTCTCAGGGGGATTGGCCATGGGTCTCTTGTGGAGAGCCTGAACAGCTCTGAGGACCAGGTTTGGGTCCTCCAGAGTGGGGCCACCAGTAGGACTCTGTGTTTGTCTTCCCTGATTCGTCTGATCACGTAAGGGATCATTGCGATCGGGGGAAAAGCGTAAAGGAGGAGCCTGGGCCAGGCTTGGGCCAGGGCATCCGTCTCTTTCGAGAAGAAGGTCGGGCAGTGAGAGCTGTCTTCTGAGGCGAAGAGGTCGACCTCTGCCTTCCCGAAGATTTCCCATATCTTCCGTACCGTTTGGGGGTGGAGCATCCACTCGTCTGAGGGGACATTGCTCCGTGACAGCATGTCTGCCCCAAGGTTTGATTTGCCAGGTATGTGCGTCGCTCTGAGCGACCGCAGCCTGGGCGCTGCCCATTCGAGGAGGCGCTTTGTCAGGGCACAAAGGCGGCTGGACGAAAGGCCTCCCTGGTGGTTTATATAAGACACGACCGTCATGCTGTCTGACTGGACCAGGACGTGGTGTCCTTTCAGGAACGTCTGGAACGTGGCCAGGGCATGTTCTACTGCCAGCATCTCAAGGCAGTTGATGTGCAGATGGCTCAGCTCGTGGGTCCACGAGCCGAAGGCCGGTCTGCCCTCGAAAACGGCTCCCCAACCCGCGTTGGAGGCGTCCGTCGAGAGCACCTTCCTTCTTGATACCGCCTGAAGGGGGACTCCACGCTTGAACCAGCTGGGGTTCGTCCAAGGTCTCAGAGCTGTAACACAGGCCTGATTGACCTTGATTAAGAAGCGGCCGTGCCGCCAAGCATGAAGTGGAACCCTGAGTTTCAGCCAGTGTTGCAGAGGCTGCATACGTAGGAGGCCGAGCTGCAGTACCGGGGAGGCGGAAGCCATCAGCCCTAGCATCCTCTGGAAAGTCTTCAAAGGGTAACGGGCGTTGTTCCTGACTGATGCCGAGAGCTTCTGAATCGTCAGAGCGCGCTCTGGGGAGACTACAGCCCTCATGTGGACTGAGTCGAAGACTGCGCCCAAGAACGTGATACGTTGGCTGGGGAGCAGTGAGCTCTTGGCAAAGTTGACCCTGAGTCCCAGGCACTGAAGGTGGCTGAGGAGCACGGATCTGTGGTGTTCTAGCTCGGTACGAGACTGGGCCAGTACGAGCCAGTCATCGAGGTAATTCAAAACTCGGATCCCCATCTTTCTTAGAGGGAGAAGCGCCGACTCCATGCACTTGGTAAACGTGCGGGGAGCTAGAGACAGCCCGAAGATGGCCTATCAATACAACCTTGTATTAATAGGCCACACCCTCGAAGGCGAATCTCAAGAATCGCCTGTGGCGGGGGGCTATCTGGGTGTGAAAGTACGCATCTTTCAGGTCCAGCGAGAAGAACCAGTCCCCTGGGCGGATCTGCGCGAGGATCTGCTTCAACATTAACATTCTGAACTTCCGTCTCATGAGGGAGAGGTTCAGAAGTCTGAGGTCTAAGATGGGTCTGAGACCGCCATCTTTCTTGGGGACAACAAAGTAGCAGCTGTAGAAGCCCGACTCGCTCTCTGCGGGGGGAACGATTTCTATGGCTCCCTTCTGTAACAGAGACGTCACTTCTGTGCGGAGGACATGAACGTCGTCCGCTTTGACTGAAGTGGTGACCACACCGCTGAAGCGCGGTGGCCTTCAGGCAAACTGCAGGGAATAGCCGCTGGATATAGTCCCGATGACCCACTGTGACACTCCGGGGATGGCTTGCCAGGCCTCGACCCGTGTGACCAGGGGCTGAATAGCGTCTGGTGACAGACCGCTGTGCAGGAGTCTTTGCACCGTCGTTATAAGATGAGGAAATTTGCTCTCTTTTTGGTAATTTAAAAATATTGGGTTCGCCATTAGAATGGCGGTTTGTGTGGGCGCAGTCGTTGTGGGCCCAGGGCACATAACCCGATGAATTCCAGCACCCGGAGCTAAGCGAGGTGGCAGGGAATGCAAGCGAGAGAGCTTTTGGGGCGGTCCGGCCGTGGCGAGACCTGACCCCATCCTCTTTCTTCCTGCTGGATCAGGAAGACGCCGGAGGCGTTGGGTCCAGCACTATCTTGGGGCAGGGACCCTGGCGTCTCGGGAGCGTGGAGCGTTTCGCAGGGTGGGCCCGCAGGCGTTGCTTCTTAGGTGGCGCTGCTTGTGATGCGGAAGGGGCAGGCTTGCTCTGAGGCTGGGTCGGCGCAGGTTTGGACCGACTTACAGCGGATGAAGAGCTGGAGCGCTTTGGCAAGAAATGTCGCATTGCCTGGGACGATTTCTGCGCGGCCGAGAAGCGCTCGGTGAACCCTTCCACGGCTGACCTGAAGAGACCTGAGGGCGAGACAGGGGCATCCAAGAAGGCCATCTTGTCTGCGTCTTTGATCTCTGTGAGGTTAAGCCAGAGATGGCGCTCCAACACAACCAAGTTGGCCATGGTCCTTCCTATGGCCTGGGCCGTGGTCTTCGTGGCGCGCAGGGCCAGGTCAGTGGCGCTGCGCAGGTCACGGAAGGCCGGTGCGTCGATTCCAGACTCGTCCAGGGTACGGAGGAGTTTGGCCTGGAAGACTTGAAGGATGGCCATCGAGTGGAGCACTGATGCAGCTTGCCCTGCTGATGAGTACGCTCGGCCGGCAATGGCGGAGGTCGTACGGCAGGGTTTAGAGGGAAGGGCCCTCTTGCTCTTCCAGCCCACGGCCGCGGGCGGGCAGAGGTGAGCGGCCACGGCTTCGTCTAGCGGCGGCATCTGCTCATAGCCCTTCTCACGTGAGCCGTCAACCGAGGTGAGAGCCGTGGGTGAAGAAGTGCGAAGGCGGGCAGAGTATGGGGCGCGCCAAGACTTCGTGAGCTCTGCATGGACCTCGGGGAAGAAGGGCGCAGATCGCTGGCGAGGGGTCTGGCGGGGCCCCGGCAGAAACCACTCATCCAGCCTACTGCGAGTCGGCTCCTCTGGTGGCCTTAGATGGCCTTAGAAAGGATGCGGATTAACTCGGCGTCCGTTCCTGGCCTGGAGTCAATGGGCTCTAGTGACGGCAGGGGGGCGGGCTCCTCGTCGCCGACCCACTCCTCCGCTTCGGATGCCGCGAGCGACATGGATTCGTCGGGCTGCTCATCCTCCGAGCCGCCGAAGGAGACGAGGTCACTCGCTTCAGCTGAGGAACGCTGCTCCGGGCGTGCAAAGAGGACGGGGGACGGCTCTCTCACAGGAGAGGGAGAGGTCGGCGGGCGCTGGGCCGGCGTAAGCTCTCCCAACTCCGAGCGCTGAACTCCTCTGCCTCGCTGTCTCTTCCTTGCTGGCTCGTGGGAGGAAGAAGACGGGAAGGCGCGGGAGGCGGAGCCGCTTTCCGTGAAGAAAGCGATCCGAGCGCGGAGAGAAGCGAGACTCATGCACTCGCAGTGCGGGCATGAAGTCTCGGTGAGCACGGCGTTTGCGTGGGGCTTGCCCAGACATCCGACGCACTCACCATGGCCGTCGTCGTCCTGCAGAGGGGCTCTGCAGGTGCCACAGGCGTGGCGCGGCATACTGGGACGCTGCTGCCGTGAAAACGGCGCTTGGGGGGGCTCTTTTAGAGCGGTATAGACTGCGGAAGGATGCTCTGAACAGCGGCGGAAAACCGCGTTGAGGCGCTGTGAAGCGCTCGCCGGATGGCAGCAGGAGACTCGCTGAAAGCGAAACCAGAAGCTCGCGGCGGATGGCGAGAGCAGCGCTCTGGGCGGCAGTCTGCGGCGGCGCCGGCGGGAAGACTTTTCAATCTTTCAAACAAGGCTGTCAAGTCAAAGACCTTTTTCTAATTAAAAATGAATTTCCTTTTTTCATTGTAAATTTACTTTCTTCGTTGCAATTCTACTTCCTGTTGCTACCTCAGTTAATATTCAACTCATAATTAGGAACTGAATCAGAACACAAAAGGGCATTCTCCATTTAGTTCTGATTGGTGTACAACCCTGGTGCTGAGTGCAAAGTATTCAATAAATATCAACTTATGTATTCCTCACATAAAGTTACAGGGAGACCACTTTTATGATGCTTTGTTGGTCATTTTTGAGCATTTGCTTTCATTGTATGGAAAAAAGCACCTTCATCATTCTGCCTAACATTGTATTTGCGAGAGCATTTTTGAAACCTATAGCCAGCCGTTGCCATCTTGACAGCCTGTCACCGCACGCCACTCCCGTATAACAGAAAACGGGCAAAGAGTTGGGTGGAGCTGAGGTGACGTGACGGCAGCAGACAAATGGCTAGTGGTGACAGCAGCGGCAATCCACCTATCACTCAAGTGGCCGTGCCCTTAATTATGCAGGCTTAATATAATTGAAACGGGAAAAAAAATCACCCCCTCACAGTTGTCATGAAGAGCAAAATTAGCTATATAGACCAAAACCACAATTTGTACCAATTGTAAACATGTTTTTTTTTTTTTTTTTTTTTTTTGCTGTAAAATTGGGCATATTAACATGGGGCTCAGTGAGATTCTGCTCTCTTTTAGAGCCTGTCCATAGCGGCCAGTGGATGTTGCAGTTTAAGTCACTTCCATATTGGCTTCAAGAGAAACGGGGGGAGGTTGCCGCTTGGTTCGGAAAAAAAACATTTAGTGAATGATGACAGATTTTTCATTTAGGGTGACCTGTTCCTATAAGGACACTTGTCATTTTTAGCTCAAGTACACAAAGAGAGTGGATGTTGCTTTAAACAAAACTTTTGAATTAAAAGTCAATACGGTGAGATGCACTTGAGTTCTTGAGAGTAAAATATGTGGAGGCTGAGAGTAGACTTTAAAAATTCAGAGCTCATATGACTTAGCTATGTGACAGGTTGCTATGAATAGCTATCCTGTGTAGGCATTATGCGTGGGATCATGTTTTCTCATCTTTAAAGGTTTGGTAGAATCTGAGTCTGTCATCCTACGTGGCCACTGTAGACAGGTCTCACTACGACACATCAGAGTATACACAAGTTAAAAGTAAAGGGATTCAGATGACAAAAAAGATTGGAATGATTATATAGTATAGTAGATAATATTTAAAATGTGATTAAAGTAAAATTCAACAATAATATCATTGTCTGAAATGTTCAACTTTCCAAATCACAATCCAAATCCCACTGGATAAAATATATTGGGTGTCTTAATTATCTTAAAAAATGATATTACATTGTAAACAGGCTTAATGTTCTTTGTGCAAATTTTTATTTACTTATTTATTTATTTTTATTTTGAGGTGATGTAGGATGTGACAGATCACATTGAGCTACATGCAGTATAAATGTTTCATGTCGTATAAAGCAAGCCAGATCTTCAGATCCATGCAAACGAGTTGAAGTTTTGGTCTTGTGGCTGTTTAGGCCTGTGAGATCACATATGAGATCATAGAATAACACAGACTAAAAGAGCTGCAAGCTGAATTGCGGGGGCCTAAGCAATGTGTCTTCTGAGAGAGTGTGTTTGGGGACGAGAGTTTGTGTGTTAATGGACAGAGATGGAGTGTGTGCATTTGAGGAGAGAAGGCATCGATAAAACTAACAGATCGGTGCATGAATGCATCTGGATTTCCTCCAGCCGAGCTCCAGCAGGAATGATTATAGAGTGCAGACAGGTTACATCCATCACAGATCAAGTGTGCGTGTGTTTATATCTGTGTGTTACTCAGATAGAAAGGCTGTGTGCCAATATGGCACTGTTGTATCTGTAGTAAGATAGTGGGAGTTGTGTGTGAGTAAACCCAGCTGAGTCTTTACCTTATATTAAATTACTAAATATGTTAACATCATTAAAGGAATATTCTGGGTTACAGTAAATACAACTCTGGTCAGCAGCCGTTATCTGAATGGAAAATGTTTGTGTAGTGATGCACTTACAATGAAAGCCTAGTAGGCAAGCATGCATCACTGCAAATTAATGTTTAAAATATGCATAAGTGTTTGCAAATCCATAAACATTACAAGACTGATGCAAATAAATTACTGAAAAGAATTACATAGGTAGAAGTTCATCCATCCAGTCAACTTTACAATGTACAATATACCTATTTGCAAAAATATAAGCTTATTATTGCCTCATGAAAATTCAGACATCATTTGGTCACCCTCATACCAATGTTTTCTGTGGAACACAAAAGGAAAATTTTTTGAAGAATGTTCTCACAGCTCTTTTCCCACTCATTGTACTGAAGTTACGTAAAGATTCTTCAAGAAGTTCTGCTTTTGTTTTTTATAGAAAATAAATCAGAGCATATGGATTTGAAAAGACATGAGTGAGAAATAGATTTTTTCAATTGTCAGTTGTCAATTGTTGACTTTCTATGCCTCATAAAGACTTTTTTTCTTTTTTTTTTTTGGACTAGAGTTTGTAGTCCCCTATCTAAAGTAATTTTTTGTAGGTCAAGTTAGCTATTACAGGATGTATTCAACATCCACAAGTAAATTCACTCTGACTCACAAAAGGCATTAAATTAAGTAAAGCTGTTCATGCAAGATGCCTTGCTAACTCTAGAGCAGCTGGAAGTACTCATACAATGTACGATTATACAGGATTTTTTTTCTTCTCAGACTTTTGAGGATGTGCGAAAATATCCCAGAACCTGTTTCTATGGTAACACTTCATTACAAAACTGTTTTTTTTTTTTTTTTAATTATTATTATTGTATTATTGTGATTAAAAGAAAGAGAGAGGGGGTGTAGTACTTTGAAATAAAGAGCTTGAGGATTTTGTTTATTTGCTGTTGGTACGGAGTGGAGAGAATTTAGTGGAGAGAAAGAGAAAAAAACAGAACATCAAGAGTGCTAAGTTGAAGAGGAATATTTAATCATCTATCACTGTGGCTTTTGGCTCAGCCTGTAAAGGGGATAAATTTTGGGTAATCGTCACAAGAAATCTAATAATTAAACCACTTGCTAGAAGCAAACTGGGCTCCTCTGGGATTTGCTTTCTAATTGCTGTTTTTCCATTGTGTGCCCAGTTCTCCTTCTCATTGCTGGAGCCCAAGAACCTTACATCATTCTTTGACTGTGCATCTAAAGCACCTTTAGGTTTGCTGCCCTGGTTTGCTTGCCACTATGGCCATTTCCAAACAGACCAATCCTGGCTTTAGCGAGTGTAAAAGTGTACCATTGAAAAGTTGCTTTTTTGATAGACTACTAAATGTGCTATAAAGCAGTGGTTCTTAACTGGTAGGTCATGAAAAAATTCTAAATGCAAATAACAGAAGGCAACAAATCATATAACTGTGTGTAATTAGAATATCAAAATAAATAGGGTAACACTTTACAATAAGCTTCTTTAGTTAACATTAGTTAACATGAACTAATAATGAACTGCACTTCTACAGCATTTATTAATCTTTTTTAATGTTATGTAGCAAATTAGCTCAAAATAAATATGAATAATTAATCATAACTAGTTATAATTAATTATTAATATTTTAATCAGTTAATAAAATTAACTTAATGTAATAGAATTAATATTACAATCAATTAACCTGTTGTTCAATGAACACACAGTGTTAATTGTTTGTTAATTCTAAGAAATGTTCATTTCCAGGTTATGGGAAATAACAATCTTATTCTACTAAAAGCCTGTAGTCAGGACCGACATGAATAGGGACTCCCGTATATGAGCGCAAAACACAGACAACCTTACGTGTGACATGAACAAGACTTTATTAACTAGACTAAACACTTAAACTACTCTAACATTCACACACATACATGCATACAGTTTACCAAGAGAGAGAGGGCTAAAGCAGAGTACAGGAAGCAAGAGGTTACAGCATTGTTGTTCATTTCAGCAGATCAACAGCCTTGAGCAAACCATCAGTTTAGTTTTAACAGGCCCTTCTTTCAAAGGGGTAAGGATACTCAATGTATCCGATAATGAGACTAAG
This sequence comes from Megalobrama amblycephala, assembly GCF_018812025.1. NCBI lineage: Eukaryota > Metazoa > Chordata > Actinopteri > Cypriniformes > Xenocyprididae > Megalobrama > Megalobrama amblycephala. The sequence goes on from NC_063055.1 coordinate 33,985,865, forward strand.
TTTGATACTTGCATGTCTCTCCAAGTTGAATTAAAACTGTCCTGATGCAATTTGTGGAGGCTCCCGTTGAATCTTTGCTGATATTGTCTTGATGAAAGAGAACCAGTTGGATTCAGAGGATCTTTGGTGAATGGAAGGTCTAGGCCGAGGCCTGGCACAAGCTTGGGGTTCCTTAGAAGCTTCTAGCTTCTTAAAGCGTCATCTTGACGTCAGCATTTGTCAGTAAAAAAAAGAAGAAGAGGAGGAAGAGCAGGAAGCGAGCGGTTTTATCTTGTGATCCATGAATATAAGGGGTGGAGACGTCACACCCTCTTAAGGTGTCTGAGCCAATAAGGAGTTGCCCCCTCGGAGGGAAGTTTTACGAGTCTTTGTTCTGTAGCAAGATATTAGCATAAGACACTGGATTGGATGTTTGAGAGAAGAACCCTCTAGATTCTTATAATACTAATGTGTCACAGAGTTAGTAACATGTAACATAAATTACCAAATAGGAAATGAAAGTTGGAGTCCGTAGATACCAAGCATGCTGCCAATGTGATCTCAGTTAACTATACATTTGCAACTATGGAACATTAATACCAAAATAGTTCAAAAGAGAGAATTAATACATAGAATAAAGCCTATAAAAGGAAAGTCATGAGATGGGAAACTTGGATACATGTTTATACATTTCCCAGGTGGTTATATAGAGAATACATAGGATTAAGAGAGTTTATTTTTCCTTCTCAGGAAGGATGAGTCACTAGTCTCTACAGCATTCTTATGGATCATAAAAGTACCATATAACTGTAACAGGACACCTAGTTGTGCCTGTGTGCTAGCTACACTTGGGATGTTGGTTGCAGTTTTAGGGGGATGAGTTCAGAGAACTTTGATAGTGAGAGTGAGTTTATGGGTAATTCATTAAATACCATGAATAATTGTGTGGCTGATTGGTCCAGACGCTACAGTTAATTTCAACATTTACTAATACATTATTAAAATCTTGTTAACATATTAACATCTTGTTAATATAATTTAAGTGTTTCTTTTTATTTGATTATATTTTTTATTTATTTAATTTTTATTTATTTTTGTACAATAGGTGTGTGTTGGGTCATCACACAATGTAATATCTGGGTCCTGATGCAAAACCAGTGGTTGAGATATTCTGAATTACTCAAATGTACACTTGACCATATTTACTGTGCCACCAGGTTTAGATGCATTTGTCAATGCAAATCAGCTAACTGACTGACAATAATGGAGGCTTATAAATAACTCCAGGAAAAAGAAAAGGTTTCAAATGTCGCTTTCATAATTCAACTGCAATGGCAAAAACTCTCTGCCCATCATGAGAGTGAGTCAGCTTGACTTTCATTCCACCTTCCCAAAGGCAGATGGAGACAGATAGAGGGAGCTTTCATGAATTTAAATAAGTGTAATGCACAGTCTCACTGTTTATAGTATTGAGTTATTATTCTTATGATACTGGGGGGGGGGATGGTATTAGTGGTCATTTTTTCATAATTTTGGTTTTATTTGGGTTAGTTGTTTTGCCTGATGTACTTGACCATGAAAACAACAGAATAGAGCAAAGCCATAGATGCATGAAACAAACAAACAGTGAGGTTGTTCTTTGCCCTTCTTATCCTTTTGATTCTCCAGTGTTCATTTGCACACAACACTTGTAGTAGTGTAGTAGGGTGTAACATAATATGAAGTGAGGTTCTCAGCTAAATCCAAATCACAAGCTGGAGATGCATTTGAAACGTGTGTGGAAACCGCAATGGCTCCTGGCTGACCACTTTTAATCAAACCACCGAAAATGCATCTTAATACAGGTGGAAACAGAGCCTAAAGCCTTGTTTCCACCGAAATTACCCAAAACAATTTGTCCCAGGAACTTTTTTCCCCCAGACCTGTTGCTGTCTGCATTTCCATCACAGTCTAAAGTACCATGAAGATTAGGCAAATAGCCCAGTGACGTAAGACTGGGCGCAACTTTCTAGTTCCTGCTGGATTTTGTCCTCCACATATAAGCTTAATAAAGCCTGAACATCGTTGTCTGTCCATCGGTCGTATTTTTAAACTCCATTGTTGATTCTAATAGCAAACAACTCTTGCTGCACACACCACAACAGACTTTTAAAAATGGTGGTTGAAATAAAATGCTGAGTGAACTAAACAAATCAGCATGTTCAGCGCCCAAGTCCAACCCCTGAAAGTTTCTGAACTTTGAAAAAGTACTACCTCACGAGCAGGGACTTTCAGGGGGGGAAATTTTTACCCAGAACTTCATTTAGACCCTTATCCCTCCAGTTGAAACACAAGAAGTACCACCCCAAAGTCCCTAGTTCCTCGGGAAAGTTCCTGTGGCGGAAATGCTGTGGAATGGATGCTGACATCCCAGAATAAGGGTGCTGGTGGGCTGGTACCCCCAGTGGTCTTTTTAATTACTTTGCTAGTGTGATGGAAAATTTTGAATATATTGAAAGTATATAATTCTATGAAATTTTCGTGTACATGACTAAACTCTACAAACTTTTGCACGTCATCTGTAGCTGACTCTAACCAGCCATTTTTCCACAACACTGGTCAACCAGGTTCACTAGAAAAACCATCTTGTTCACTAGAAAACCATCTTGTTGGCTATGGTTTGCAAGTCAGGGTAGACAAGGCCCCTTTTATGACACTCATGCAAAACCTCAGCAGCCATTTCATGCTTCTCCCATATTATTACACCACTGCATATCTAGAGATGGTGCTTTCTCACTAGCTGAGAGTTGTGAAGTAGCTTTGCCACAAATTGTCAATAGAGAGTTTTGGGGGGTGGGGTGTCCTTTCAGTGCCATGTGTAAATTGAGGGAATCTCACTCGGAGATGAGAGTCCCCAGGGTCCATTGCTAAAACCAGCTCATATACAGTGATCTCGAGTAGTCAAGTCTCTGCCTGTATAGTGTCAAGGGAGCTTACAAAACACGCATGACTCTGTGAGTAATCTCACAGAGAAATATAGCATAGAAATATAGGAGTGTCATTCTGTTCTATATCTGTGCTATCTGCTGACCCTCTTATTAAACTAATCATCAATTTTGAGGTTTTTTCTTGCTTAACACTGAGTTTCCAATACTTAACTCACCCACAGCTTTCTACTGTATATGTTTATGATGTTTTGATAAAAAGATATTTTACAACCTTATTAGTTATGCTAACTCCCTGGAAAAAGGGTCATTCTAACATTTAACATTCTAAAGTAACAAAAGTGCTGCTTGTTCCCATGATATACTACTGACATACTTAAGATACTTAGTCACATTATTTAAAACAGTTTACCTGTTTAGTGTGCAAAAACAAGCAAACATGAATGAAACATGAATTTGCATGTCCCCATTTATCAGTATTGCATTGTAATGGGTTATAGAATAATAATAATTAAAAAAAGACACTACAGTAGATATGAAGTAAAATACTAGAATTTACTAATTTTCAGTTATCTAATTTACTCCCCAGATAGCAAGAAACAATTGAAACTGTCAATGTTGACCCATCAATGCTATTTGCATTAATTTAATGTTACAAAGTGATGTTGGTTCAATATCACTTTTGCATCCGCAATTAATGTTGAAAGTAACAATGGTGAGATTTCAACAAAAAATCTATGAAAATGTCATAGAATCGTCACTGAATTGTCATGTTGGTTCAACATAACTTTTGCACCCACAATTAATGTTAAAGCAATGCTGAATTTTTTTAGTGTCATTGAATTAACACTACCCTATGATGTAGACGTGCCGGTATACGGTAATACGATATGTCACGATAATAAATATGCATGATATTATTACCGTGGGCACTTCAAAATACCATGAATACTTATTAGGGGTTCAAGCATGAAGTGCTGAAACCCTATTGTAATTGCTCAGACTTTTATTATTTTTCTTCTTCCCTAAAACTGATCAGGCAGCCCAAATTGTAAGGTAGAGAGACTTGAAACTTTGTCAGATGATAGTAGTCTTGCTCGCTACTCAGATACAATAGGCCAATAGGTGGCGCTACAGCGATAAAAAATTGCTTATAACTACTAGACCTTTTGTCCTAGAATCAAGTGACTTATACCATTGGAATCCCTGGCTCAAAACAAACAAAACATATATCTCTGATATCATTTCCGGTATGCAAATTTTTCCGCCATTTTGAATTTTGTCCAAAACCTACTTTTGCGAACTAGAAACATGCTTGGTTTCGCCTTATGGTTTGTGCTACGTTGTTATTTAGCGCTTAAAAAAACTTTTGCGAATATCTTCGAAACCATTAGTCCGATCGACACAAAACCAGTGTAGGAAACACAGAACCTAAGTTGGTTTGCCAGATGTTTATGCCCAAATGTCAAAATTTTAATAGGAAGTGACAAAAAAATCCAATCAAAGTCTCTCATGGGTCATTTTTTATGCTCTTATATACAGGTGCTGGTCATATAATTAGAATATAATCAAAAATTGATTTATTTCACTAATTCCATTCAAAAAGTGAAACTTGTGTATTATATTCATTCATTACACACAGACTGATATATTTCAAATGTTTATTTCTTTTAATTTTGATGATTATAACTGACAACTAAGGAAAATCCCAAATTCATTATCTCAGAAAATTAGAATATTGTGAAAAGGTTCAATATTGAAGACACCTGGTGCCACACTCTAATCAGCTAATAATAATAATAGAGAGGCAAAGGGAAGGAAAAGATGTGGTAGAAAAAAAGTGTATAAGCAATAGGGATAACCGCACCCTGGAGAGGATTGTGAAACAAAACCCATTCAAAAATGTGGGGGAGATTCACAAAGAGTGGACTGCAGCTGGAGTCAGTGCTTCAAGAACCACTACGCACAGACGTATGCAAGACATGGGTTTCAGCTGTCGCATTCCTTGTGTCAAGCCACTTGAACAACAGACAGCGTCAGAAGCGTCTCACCTGGACTAAAGACAAACAGGACTGGACTGCTGCTGAGTGGTCCAAAGTTATGTTCTCTGATGAAAGTAAATTTTGCATTTCCTTTGGAAATCAGGGTCCCAGAGTTTGGAGGAAGAGAGGAGAGGCACACAATCCATGTTGCTTGAGGTCCAGTGTAAAGTTTCCACAGTCAGTGATGGTTTGGGGTGCCATGTCATCTGCTGGTGTTGGTCCACTGTGTTCTCTGAGGGTCAAGGTCATGAACAGGGTCAAGGTCATGACCCTGAAACAAGGTCAACGCAGCCGTATACCAGGAAGTTTTAGAGCACTTCATGCTTCCTGCTGCTGACCAACTTTATGGAGATGCAGATTTCATTTTCCAACAGGACTTGGCACCTGCACACAGTGCCAAAGCTACCAGTACCTGGTTTAAGGACCATGGTATCCCTATTCTTAATTGGCCAGCAAACTCGCCTGACCTTAACCCCAAAGAAAATCTATGGGGTATTGTGAAGAGCAAGATGCGATATGCCAGACCCAACAATGCAGAAGAGCTGAAGGCCACTATCAGAGCAACTTGGGCTTTCATAACACCTGAGCAGTGCCACAGACTGATCGACTCCATGCCACGCCGCATTGCTGCAGTAATTCAGGCAAAAGGAGCCCCAACTAATTATTGAGTGCTGTACATGCTCATACTTTTCATGTTCATACTTTTCAGTTGGCCAAGATTTCTAAAAATCCTTTCTTTGTATTGGTCTTAAGTAATATTCTAATTTTCTGAGATACTGAATTTGGGATTTTCCTTAGTTGTCAGAAAGAAATAAACATTTGAAATATATCAGTCTGTGTGTAATGAATGAATATAATATAGAAGTTTCACTTTTTGAAAGGAATTAGTGAAATAAATCAACTTTTTGATGATATTCTAATTATATGACCAGCACCTGTGTGTGTGTGTGTGTGTGTGTGTGTATATATATATATATATATATATATATATATATATATATATATATATATATATATATATATATATATAAAGTGTCTATAACTTTAACATGAAATGAGATATTTTCACCAAAATTGGCACACATATGTATGGACACACTCAGAGGACACCCAAAAAAAAGTGGTGGGGATTGGGCAATAATTGGCGCTGTCAAGAAACCTTTAAAAAAAAACATATTTTTCCTTACTAAATTACCTGAAACTGTAATTTGGTGCTACTAGATGGCAGTAGAAGGCCACTAATATAGTTAAAAGTTTCAAGCTTTCAAGGTTTTGTCATTTAAAATCTCCTTTAAAGGTGCCATAGAATGGAAAATTGAATTTACCTTGGCATAGTTGAATAACAAGAGTTCAGTACATGAAAATGACATACAGTGAGTCTCAAACACCATTGTTTCCTCCTTATGTAAATCTTGTTTGTTTAAAAGACCTCAGAAGAACAGGCGAATCTCAACATAACACCGACTGTTACGTAACACTCGGGATCATTAATATGTACGCCCCCAATATTTGCATATGCCAGCCCATGTTCAAGGCATTACACAATCCAGAATTAACGTCTGGATCTGTGCACAGCCGAATCATCAGACGTTGTGCAGGTAAGAAAGCAAGGACAATAGCGAAAAATGGCAGATGGAGCAATAATAACTGACATGATCCATGATAACATAATATTTTTAGTCATATTTGTAAATTTTCTTTCTAAATGTTTCGTTAGCATGTTGCTTATGTACTGTTAAATGTGGTTAAAGTTACCACTGTTTCTTACTGTATTCACAGAGACAAGAGCCGTCGCTATTTTCATTTTTAAACACTTGCAGTCTGTTTAATTCATAAACACAACTTCATTCTTTATAAATCTCTCCAACAGTGTGTAATGTTAGCTTAAGCCACGGATCATAGCCTCAAACTCATTCAGAATCAAATGTAAACATCCAAATAAATACTATACTCACATGATCCGATGCATGCATGCAGCATGCATGACGAACATTTTGTAAAGATCCATTTTGAGGGTTATATTAGCTGTGTGAACTTTGTTTAGGCAGTCGCGAGCTCGGGGGATGGGGAGCGCGGGGATTTAAAGGGGCAGCAGCCTGAATCGGCGCATTTTTAATTATGCCCCAAAATAGGCAGTTAAAAAAATTAATAAAAAAAAATCTATGGGGTATTTTGAGCTGAAACTTCACAGCCACATTCAGGGAACACCTTAGACTTATATTACATCTTGTGAAAACGTGTTCTATGGCACCTTTAAACTATATAAATGCTTCAAATAACATTACATTTCACATTTTGTCAAGGTTTACCACTTCATTTGTTTATTTGATGTATGTTTTTGCAATAATATAACATTACAATTACCTTACCAGGTTGAGACCTGAAATTATGATTTTTAAAGGGGAAACCTGGAAAAAGCATTTTCTTGCCTTATTATTGATTTTCAAATATCCATATCTGCAACGAAATGTGTCAGCACATTTAATTAATTAGAGTTAACATGGAAAATAAACTTAACACAAAACAGACACCTTTAAAATGAAAGTTAATGAAAGTAAGCCAATAAGAGGTCCTCTGCTGCCACCTGCTGTTTAAAATAGTAATTTTGTCATACTACTCACTAATATTGTTCTATAATTCATATTTAGACTTAATAAAATCACTATTTTAACATATACTATCACTTTTTTGTCAAAATTCATCACTACATTTCCATTAGAGTATTAGTTGTAACGGTAGTGCCACATTATGAGTAAAATGAGTAAAAGGATGTTTTACTGAGATTTGCAGAAAACATCTTTACCCATCATGAATTTCAAATACTGAATCTACAAGAAAATATGTGTTTATGGTGTGTATGTCTGTATTTGTGTGTGTGTGTGTGTGTGTGTGTGTTTATAAGAATGCTTAGTGTGCAATGCATTGCTTTCTCTGTATGTTTTAGCATATATCATAATTTGTTACATATTTGTTTAATACAGTGTAATATCTTTTTACGCATAAGTGCTTAAAGGCCTTAAATGCTTGAACCCGGTAAATGCTGCTTGCAGCTTTAATTTATTATGAATTATTACACTTTTTAGAATGCATTTTAAGAATACTTTATCAACCGTTTAAAATGCACAATACAGCTGTATGCTTTGTCAAAGAGGCACGCGCACTGATGTAAACAAGCCCAACACATGAGCAGCGCATGGCGGAACTAGTGAAGGAGAATGAAAATGCACTTTCACTCTCTGACAGCAGGTGGTGCTGATGGAACAGCAGAAATGCAGTGGTTACCCCAGTAACCCCTGTAAACAAAGCAGGTGCCTACAGCCAAAGACTATAGAATAACACAAGACGTGTCACTCGTATTGTTTTGAATGGGAGAAAGTGTAACGCGCAATATGGCGGAATAAGTCCCGCCTTCTAAATAAGAGCCAATCGCCGACTGGTAAAGTCTTCGCATCACTTCAGCGGCCGTTAGAATCACCGGTTTCTATAGAAACAGTCAGACGCGCGCCTCCGAAGAGATGCGCATTTAGGTCTGCGCGTGTGCATTAGCTTGATCCAGCCTGAAAAATACAGTTTTTTTGTCATGATTCGAGCATTTAGAAACTAAATTTATGAGTTGGTTGTTGTTAGATTTCATTGTTGATTTCAAATATGAAATTTAATCGTAAGGTTGGCGAACAGTTTTGGAGAATTTGCTTTTATGAGGCTGATCTCATAAACCGATCTCATGCTGACAACACATATAGACGCCGTGAGAGGTTTGGCATAAAATAATTATAATGCTGAATGTAAGGTACAATTCATATTTCTTTATTAAATAACTTACAAAGTAATTTGAAAACTTTTTGTGAGATGTAATTTCACAAACAGCGTGAGTCAATCACCACCAGAGATGGGCAGAGTCGCACTCGAGTCGCATTTTTACAGACTTCAGACTCGGACTCGACTCGACCTGAAAAACGACTCAAGTCTTTTACCCTTAACTACTGATATAATAAAGAATTTGTGTTGTGTTTAAATAGTTTTATAATATCTGCGTCACATATAGGCTATTTCCTTACGTGTTATGGTAGATCGGACTCGTGTCATAGAATTTGATTACGTATGTGCGTGCGCATAAACTGAAACATGACGGGAGCCACCATGCCATATGTTCTTTCGTTTGTTTATTATCATGTCAGATCAGCTAGATGCACAGAATGTGGGAAAACAATTAAAGACACCGGAACATCATCATCAAATTTTATGAGACCTCGCATCCACAAGGTTAGTCACATTAACTCACGCAGCTAGCTATAGAGAATACGAATCTGACGTCACGCCGCATTGAGTTCTGGGTAACTTCTTTGTTTATCCGCCATATTGACAGGATCGCGCAGCCTTTCCGTTATTGAGTTTAGTGCAGTAATTTGTTTTCTGTCATGATTGTGAAAAATGTCACCATTGTATGTCATTAATGCTGCATCGATAATTGTGATAGTAACTCAGATCATCGTTCTGAGAGAAAACAAGACAGTGAAAACGTTTTTTCGCCTATACTACGTGTAAAAACACCAAGGGAAACAGGTCGAGGAGATGACGAGAAGACGACGGATGGCAAATCTATTAATAATGGCACTGATTAAACCCACTGCTTATCACTCAATAAAAAGAATCACATTGCTAAGTGTTTTTGAACGTTTTGATTTTGTTTGGTTTAATATTAACGTTACCTTTACAAGTCTGACTCTCGCTGCGCTCGCGAATTAGCAGAACTTGAATGGGGACATTCAAATGCTTAACAAGAAAAACGCTTCATGTGGCTTAATGCACCGAGACAAACAATTCTGTACATATTTATTAAAGCATACTTTGTGGAGATACGCAAATGAGCCCAAAATATGAACGAAAAACGGATGAGACCAAAATATAAACTTTCAGTATCACTTAAAATGCAAGCATTTTATACAGTTACTTCATAACGGTTTTATAAAGGTAAGTGTGGTTGTCATTTGTTAAAATAAATATAAAAATACAGTGTGTTCGTGTCCGTCTGTCCGCTGAATTTGACCCATAATCTGATTCTCCTCATCTGTGATCTTGGAAAAGGGGAATATTTACAATGACAACAGTTGTAGGCCTCCTCAATATGCTCGTTTAAGCATCATTTAAATGTTTCCAACAAATAAATGAATCGACTTTTCTCAGTGTGTTGATCACATAGATTTATTTGGATATTCATACGATGGCTGAAGCAGCAGTGAGCGTCCAGCGTGCGACACGGTAAACAGATCAACATTGTAAACGAAATTCTACAAAACTTCAGTGAAAAAATAAATAAATAAATAAAATGATCATGCGATGCGATAAAATAGCTTCTATTCCTTGCAAACGATACTATTAAAAATGTTAATGTTCCACTTAATGGCAGAAACAAAACAAAAGGTAAGCAACAATCTGTATTAATTTCAGTACAAGTAATAGAGGGCGATCCTGTCAAAATGGCGGCGCCGCCCCGGCATGCAACGAGGCATGATGTCGGTTCGTATTCTCTATTATACTGTGGTGTAGCTGCATCGCTAATTTGAATTGCCAGCCTGTTAAAATATGAACAAAAAAAACAAGACTTTTAATCTAGCACTACGTTTTATCAATCTTTTCGTATTATATGCAGCTTTTCTCTTTCTTAATGTGTGTCCATAAGAGAGAGAGATAGAAAGAGTTGTTAATCAATTTATTACTTAAAGCTCATATTTTAACGTATCATAATCAGCATGTGTAGAGTTTTCTATCAACATTTTTAAAAATTCAGAGGTTTGATATTTTCTGAAAATGACTGTCGTCAATAACAACGAAGCTGTATAACAAACTGCTGTATAACAAACCGTGACTCACTGGCGCCATCTTGCGTCCGCTTAGCGACTGTATTGAAAATGACTACTCGTGTTGCCAGGATGACTGTTTTGTACATTGTAATGGATTATAAAGTAACAAGCTGGATGTACATTATCCCTTACATCATAGGACCTTAATTTCAAATAAAACAGGTTATAGAAAGATCATATTATTTTGTCTATATAATACAACTAGGATAAAAATTAGGATTTGATTATGAGATTTATTTATTTATTTATTTATTTTTTAATGACTCGAGACTCGACTCGGACTTGTGACAAAAGACTCCAGACTTGACTCAGACTCCAGTGATAAAGACTTCAGACTTGACTCGGACTCCAGCTTAAAGACTTCAGACTTGACTCGAACTCCAGATAAAAGACTCGTGAACATCTCTCTTTTCCTCTCAAAATGCGCAAATTGCTTCACATCACCACATGGCAGTCTGCACTATAAGGGAGCTGCACAGTTGACACAGGAATTGTCACTTGCATAATCGAGGCAGTGTTGTATCATCAATAAAGTTTATCATTTGCATTTTTCTTTTTAAGTCTTGCCAGTGTTTAAACCACTCAGCACTTGCACGCTTTCCTAGAGACGGAGTGCTCATGCACACTCAAAGCGCACACACAAGGCTGCCTTACAAACGCGAGTATGTAAGTACTTGCAAGTACCAAAATGCGCTTAAATGGTCAAACACACTAATGTATGTACAAAATTACTGTCTTGACGAGTATGCACATAAACACAGTCAGTTTTGTCTTAAGTGAACAGTTGAGAAAGTTGTGTAACAGTAGCCTATATTGGATCCGTGCGAGCTGTCAAGTGATAGCTGTCTAATAATCCGGCTGCTGTCTCTGATTTTTTTTCTTTGTCTTTTGTTGTTTGATTAACATTAATGACACTCAATTGTTTATTTGTTCTTATTTTATTACTGACTGTTTACTTGTCTTTTTTGTGAATTCAATTCAGAGTTTAAAATCAGGCTTATGCTGTAAGCTATTGTGCAACAATTGCCTCATTGCTAAAACAAAAATGCACTGCATGATCAAACAGGTGAGAATTTTATGTATATGTATATGTATTTTTTTTTTTTTTTTGAAAAATGTCTAAACAATGGCTCCCTTTTTGTAATTGCAGAATCAAGGTCAAATTACAATTTATTGTCTCCCATAGGCAGGGCAGTACGTTGTGTACAGTTGAAAGTGACTTTTTCTGTCATCGTGCCCCCCGGAACACAATTTCTACTGATGGGGACCAGCTATCATTGATGTAAACTAGGTGTGGCTAACGTCGGTCTTGGAGAGCCACTTCAATAACTTTTTTAATTAATGTATCTAATTACAGTCAGTAATTAGATAAAAGATGTATAGGATGCATCTGTTACTGCAATGGATGTTTTTCAACCATTTTACCCAAAGGCCCACCCCTAAACCAAGCCTCGAGTGTATTAGACTAATTGGGTAAAGAGGTTAAAAATGCCCATCATGGCTTGAAAAGTCCCCATTGATTGGGTAACACCCACTAGCATTCCACAGAGATATACTTTCATGATCTTATGGTCTTTAACAACAAATCAATGTTAGTTCAATATCACTGTCACCACCCATGTGTGCTGTCAGCTTTCAACTAAATGTTAATGCTGATCCAACAATGAAATGTCAACCTCAACCAAAATGGTTTGAGTGAAAACTCAACATTGTATCAGTGTCACCTTGCTATCTGAGTCATCTATTGGTTGCGGTTGTGATGTCACATCCTTCATCTCTACATAGTACACTGAACTCCTTATTTCAAAAGAGCAAACAAAATCATGTTTTCCATGATGTGACCCCTTTATATCAGGTCCTGGAACAATGAAAATGGCCGTTAAAGACCCTATATCACATGTAGTCTGCTTCCATTCATCTCTGTTCAGTTGAATTACTTCAGGCCAGATTTTTCAAAGCTGGGCAGCAACACCATCTTCCATATTATATTTCTTGAGTTAGTGGTCGTACTTATCAATCTTCACACCTAGTGACTTCAATGACTCACTATTCATACTCCCCAGCAGTTAGTAAAGGACATATGCCTTATTTAGGCATTATTGACACACTCCTGACACAAAAATTCTTTTGGAAAATTAAGCATGTTAAGTGATACATTATAAGATTTAGCCAAATTTTAAGACTGCACATTTTCTGTGGCAGGAGAAATGTTTGGAATTTTGAATGTTGATATTTCATTTAGTAATGAAACTTATGTAAAATAGTTCAGTCTTATATAGAATGGAGTGCTCCACCCAATATTTGTGTGTGTTGTGTGCTCATTTTTGCTTATTTGAATGTTGGATTATTACCTTATTCCTTGCCAGTTATTACCTTACCAGTTCAGGTTTTGTTATTACACATTGTCTACACTGTGCTTTGCGATTTAAAGCTTGTGACATACAAACATGCAGATCAACCCAATCACTTTATTTAGCATTCATGTAAACATTACGTGATAGCTTTGTGTGAGGAAAAGACATGAGTTTCATCATTCACTGATAATCCTCCTTTGCTACTGCAGCTCTCAAATCTTATCCCCCATTCTGTACATTCAGACTTGTGTGTGATGTTCAGCTGTAACACTTGTAAGAACCAATGGCATTTGGTCTCAATGGCATCAGTGGCATCAGTGATGTCAGATGGGCCATGGTGTATCGTCACTGAATCAAAATGCAACCCAAATGAGAGTTCAGGCTAATCGAATAACAGAGAATAGAGAATAACTTATCTATATGTTCCTCACACAAAGCTGTCAGAATTGTTTTGGACACTGAAATAGTGAATTTTTCAAGTTGGACAGGTATTATGGTATCAAGTATCAGGTATTATGATTCAGTGGACTGATTCTCCTGAGACTGATGGTGACCTATTCTACCTAGAGAGATGTTTAATTTAGCACTGAACTTTGTCCCGGCTGTGTGCTGTGCAATTTATATGATTATTATTACAATGATTACTAAGCAGTAGTGTGCTGTATCGTTTGTGCTTTATGAAATAGAATTCTCAAGATTTACATTTCACCACAAAATGAGTATGTTCATTTTGATGGATAAAAGATCTGCCATGCAATGCCATATCAGCAAAATAATGGAAGATAATAAAATGGACTCTTGACTATTAGCTTACATTAGCTTTTATGTCCCTGCTGCTATAATATGCAGATATTAAGCTGTTAGTTCTCTTTGGTCTTTAAATGATAGTATTTCATACATTTAAATATCACTGCAACACTGTAATTCCAGTGGATATCAGTCAGGCATTCCAGCTGTGTAATTTTTATTTATTTATTTTGTAGAGAACTGATTGTAAATAATCCTCATATCTGCCATCCTCAGGTGTGACAATGAAGCTCATGGATGAGGTCGCAGGGATTGTTGCTGCCCGTCATTGCAAGACCAACATTGTGACGGCATCTGTGGATGCCATTAACTTCCATCGTAAGATCAAGAAAGGTAATTAAAAAAATAAATACATTTATTGCCTTTTTTTCATTGTAACAAAGAGAATAATAATGGTATAATAATGGTTCAGATTCTCAAAAAAGTAAGAAAGTCAAATTGCTACATATAACGTTAAGGTAAAGCAGACTCGGTATCAATCTTGCATGTTTGTATTTTTAAGCAGTAAAGAACATGTTTCTAGCACTTTATTTGTATGAATGTTTTTATGTATGCTGACTTCTGATAAACTCGGAAAAAATAATATATGGTAAAAGACAATAGAAGACACAAATATAAACTAGCCACATATACTACTATTCTGCTGTATAAGCTATAGAAAGTTATAGAAAGTGAGTTTTCAGACACAACTTGAACATACATACACTTGAACTTGAACCTTTCATTGAAGGAAAAGAATTGAGAGTTATGAAATAAATGTTTTTCTCCAAAACACGTTGGCCACAATTATTGGCACCCCTAGAATTTTTTATGAGTAATATATCTCTGAAGTGTATTCCCATTCATATTTATATTCTTTAGCACACTAGGGTGATCATGAACATGAAATTGTCCAGCCATGACTTCCTGTACCACAGGAGTATAAACATGAGGAAACACAAAGGCCAAATTTCCTTAATCATTCATCACAATGAGTAAAACCAAAGAATATAGTTCTGATGTGCAGCAAAAGATTGTTGAGCTTCACAAAAAAGAAAGTGGCTGTAAGAAAATAGCTAAAGCGCTTAAAATCCCCATTTCCACTATCAGGGCAATAATTAAGAAGTTCCAATCAACTAAAGATTTTACAAATCTGCCTGGAAGAGGATGTGTGTCTAAATTGTCCTAATGCATGGTGAGGAGGAAAGTTTGAGTGGCTAAAGACTCTCCAAGGATCACAGCTGGAGAATTGCAGAGATTAGTTGAGTCTTGAGTCTCAGAAAGCCTTAAAAAATGATCAAACAGCACCTACATCCCCACAAGTTCTTCGGGAGGGTTTCAAGAAAAATCCTCTGCTCTCATCCAGAAACAATCTCCAGCATATTCAGTTGTCAGACAAGACTGGAACTTCAAACAGGACCGGCTTCTATGGTCACATGAAACTAAAAAAAAAAGAGCTTTTTGGCAGCAAACCCACCAGATGGGGTTGGTGCACACATGGATAAAAAGTACCCCATGTCCACGGTTAAATATACTGCTGGATCTTTAATGTTGTGGGCCTATTTTTCTGCTGGAGGTCCTGGACATCTTGTTCAGATACATGGTATCATGGATTCTATCAAATACCAACAGATAAAAAATCAAAACCTTACTGCTAGATATCGAATAATGGGTTGTGGTTAGATCTTCCATTAGGACAATGATCCAAAACAAACATCAAAACCAACACAAAAATGTGTCACTGAGCACAAAATGAAGCTTATGCCATGGCCATCCCAGTCCCCTGACCTGAACCCTAAAGAAAATGAGTGGAGTGAACTGAAGAGAAGAAGCACCAACATGGAGCTGGGGGTTAAGGATCTGTAGAGATTCTGCATGAAGGAATGGTCTCTGATCTCTTGTCAGGTGTTCTCCAAACTCATCAGGCATTTATTTATTTTATTACCCCCCCCCACCCCCCACTTTCAGTTCTTTTCCTTCAATGAAAGGTTAGATTTCTGCTAATTTTATGAATCAAAGATCAAAAGGGTAAACAATGCAGATTTATTTTTACAGTCATCTTTGATCATATTTATCAAAGGTGCCAATAATTCTGACCACAACTGTATATGTTGATGTTGATGACCCAACGGACAGTGGTAACCCATTCCACAACCAAGGGCAGCAACAGCAAAATCTCAATCACCCTCAGTCCGTGGAATATCCAAAATCAGCTGATTATTCAATGTAAGAGATCTAGAGGCGCAGCTACAGAGACTACAACTATGTGTAGCCAAGCTAGCTCCTTAGCAGCTCTACATGTACATAAGTTAAAGCCCTTCAGCTCAACTCTTAGGGCCCTATAATACACCCGGTGCAATGCGACGCAAGGCGCAGCGCAAGTGTGTTTGCTAGTTTGCGTCTGGCGCCGTTCGCGTTTTCCCGTTCAGCGCCACGTCCTTAAATTAGTAAATGCATTTGCGCCAGTTAGTGCGCCCATGGGCGTGCTGGTCTAAAAAAGAGGTGTGTTCAGGTGCATTGCCGGCGCATTGCTATTTTAAGGAGCTGAAAATAGACTGCGCCATAGACCAACTCAAACCTGGTCTAAAGTCTAAAGTCAATGGCGCAATATTTGGTTGGCAGAAACTGCGCCTCTGGGCGTGTCCACAGTGCGCGTTGACTTTGCTTATTACACACAGGGATGCGCATCACACAAACATGCCAAATATTAAAAACAAAAGGATTACAGTGTAAAAGAATATTATTGTGTAGGCTACATAAATATAAAAACGTAATGATGAATAGTCATTGCGTGTATTAGAATTAGGCTACCTATTTTCAATTCAGCCTATTACTACTTATAATGATGAACGGAATTGGCTAATTAATTGAACAATCGTGCCAATACACACACATATATATTAACTGACTCATCGCGCAGAGCTATTTGAAAGCCTGCATCCAACGCAGATGACTGAAAGATTGACTGGCCACTTAACAGGTAATTTCAGCAAAACATCTGATGCCAGAAGACGAGGACACAATCACTGCTAATTCATCCCACGCCTTCTTCACCTCGGGAAGCTTTGGTGGATTCCTGCTTGTCCCGTAGATGATCTGCTCGCGCGCTTTAACTTCGCGCACGAGAGGATCGGTTTCTTTGCTTGAAAAGCGTTCAGCTTTTCCGCCAACAAATTCCGCTATGTAAATAGCAATCCGCCATGGCGCGAGCGCATCTCGCTCTTAAAGGGAATGGGAGATGACACTCTGATTGGTTTATTGAACGTTACGCCCATTACTCATTAAGAGAATAGGGACAACCCATTTCAAAACTGCGCCCCGGCGCACGGACCGTTTTTCCGTCGTTAAAATAGCAAAAGTGGATTTGGACACGCCCTGAGTGCACCTGTGCCGTGCGCTTTACACTTTGCGTTTAGATCGTTAAAATAGGGCCCTTAGTATTTGACTAACACTTGAATGCAGTGGTAATGAGTGTGAAGGCCAAGGTGCATCCTGAATTTTCGGTTTCGGTTTCGGCCCAGAATTTTAATTTAGGTGCAAACCTAGTTTCGATTGCATTACCACAAATACAACAATTGACTCCATGCACAACTACGCAACATGTTTATAAAATCTTTAACAAATTTTTAATAATATTTTAATTAAGGGTGAAGATATTCATAGGCCAGATATCACTTTTGAGCTAATTGCTACAAATGTATTAATTATACTGCTGCACATTACTCTACTAGAACTTGCCGCATTCCAAATCATATGTGGGTATTCATTGCCTACTCTTTGTTGCGCTCTCAGAAATTCTAACTTTGTGAGTGAATAGAACATAACATATGAGCAATATATCTGCTTAATATGACAACTGGGATTTATTGTTGTTTTGGAACAGATTTTTAGAAGAACATTTGTTTTACAATTTTATCCTTTGAGTAAAGTGCTGACATAACACTAGTAGTATAATTAGACACTTGTACTGTACATAGAATGAAATAAAACAGCCTAATTTATATTCAGTGTATATACAATAAATTACACTGTCTATGAATAATTTCACCAAAGCAGAGAATTTTCATCCTTGCACTAAAATAAACTGCACGCTTGACCCAAACTCCTTCAGGATGTCTTGAAGTTTACTATTTTTTGATATTGAATGACTCAGCAAAGATATTTATTATATTATTAATTATGTTTATTACTTTGTCCATTCATTCATTACTCACCTGACTCAAAAATACTATTCACTGACTCAAATAAACTATTTATGTTCTAATTCTGTGAGATTTGACAAACATACCCATGCACTATCCATGTGTAATGGTCTCTAAATATACAATAGGCACATTCTTTCTTGTGTGTTCAAAACCTTAGCTTGTAATCAGTCTTTTCAGTTTAGAAAAAAATTAAAAGCCACGTGTGTCTTTCTGACATGAACTTGGTAAAGCTTTCAGGATTCTGAATTATTCAGTTTTCTCAGTCTTATTTTAGTGGCAGCTAATTTGGCTGTGTCTTAACTCATCAGCATTCATTTCTATAATTTCAGTGTCTCCAAACTGAATTGCAACAATAATAAACATGTCGTTGGCAGGGCAGACAGATAGTCCAACCCTAAACTCTGCTTAGCTGGTCAGATGTTTTAGCAGACAGAGCAATGATTTGATGCCACAGTCTGAAAGATCTGAGTCTGCATATTACTCTGGAAAAGAAAATGGTAGAGTAAGTGATAATTCCCTCAGAAGACAGTGAACAGTGAGTGTAGTCTGGTGGCAGTAACAGCAGTCTTTCCTGTTTATGGATCACAATTCTGGCATTTATTTACTTCTCATGTCTTTCCAAAATGATATTCTGAATTTTTTTTTTTCTGTGGAACACAAAAGGAGAAATTTTGAAGCATATAATTTTTTATTTTTTTATTTTTTTATTTTAGAATTGACCCTTTCTCTTATTGTTTGCTGGCTGGATGAGGAAGGTGGTTTGTGTGGCTGGGATAAGTCTTTCTGTTTATGCTTTGTAAGGGAATGCATGTTGACTGTCTTTGGTGATGCACAAGGTTGATTCTTTCCAGATGTCCTCGTTGCTGTATTTTAAACATTAGCATCTCTTCCTGGAATCAGTGAACTCAAGTTAGGTCAAACTTTAATGGTTTAATGGCTTTAATGGCTGTAATGGTTAGGTCAGCTTTGTGGCATGCTTTAAACTTGTTTTATAATGTTCTCGGCACCCTTATATAAACGTCATGTGTAGGACTACTTTGTCTCTCTGTATACTGAGACGACATGCAAGCATTTTAAATTCTCTGCTAAAGACAAAACATATAGTAAAAAAATCCCGGATTTCCACTGTGGTCTCTGACATTACAAACCTCACTGTTTACAGTATAATTCACTATGGGAGATGCAAACAAGTGTATTACATTAAAGGTTTATAACGTTTTAATTGTGCTAATGTTCACAATGATGTTCACATGGATTATAAATATAATTTAATGTTAAATATAAAGATATTCACAAAAGTACTGAAATCATATGAACATTTATTTTGCACAATATTTACCCAAAATATTTAATTCATATTAAATTTTTAAAACCCCAAATATTTCTATTTTATCCACTGATAAGAACACACTTCTGTTTATCAGCATGTTGCAGTTCCCTTTCGAGTGGAACTCAACGCTGCGTCATTAGTCTGACACTATGGTAACACTTCCACTGAGCCAGTGTCTGAAGCACGTATGGAAGCACACCAATTCTATTGGCTGACAGCATGGTGAGGTGACGTAGCGTAAGCGCATCACCAAGGTCATAAATAGATGTACGTCACTGAAATGCACCTCACCATATTCTTTGTCTTCAGAAAACTGTTTGTTTGCATTTGTGTGGAAAGTCTTTGTGTTTTGTTAGAAGTAGTGTTAATTTTGTCAGCTATTTTTTTAATTTAGTCTTAGTCTTACACCCTGTCCTAACCAGACGCGACGTGATACTGCGACATGCGATAAAAGTTATCTTTTCCATTTTAATCTGAGTTTGTGTCCTAACCAAGCCGCAACACGTGACAATTCTATTTTAGAAACGGTTTCTATTACTTCGCGACGTCGCAGCTGGAACAGCAACACAAAGTATGGCAATGATAATATCAGGTACTGTTTATGTGTTTTATTTAATGTTAAAAGCGTCTAATGTGAGTTTGAATATCATTCTGTGTTTCCAACATTTTAGCTGTAATGAAAACAACACTGGCTAATTCACCTCAAATCTTGAAAATACAGGTGCTGGTCATATAATTAGAATATCATCAAAAAGTTGATTTATTTCACTAATTCCATTCAAAAAGTGAAACTTGTATATTATATTCATTCATTACACACAGACTGTTATATCAAATGTTTATTTCTTTTAATTTTGATGATTATAACTGACAACTAAGGAAAATCCCAAATTCATTATCTCAGAAAATTAGAATATTGTGAAAAGGTTCAATATTGAAGACAACTGGTGCCACACTCTAATCAGCTAATTAACTCAAAACACCTGCAAAGGCCTTTAAATGGTCTCTCAGTCTAGTTCTGTAGGCTACACAATCATGGGGAAGACTGCTGACTTGTCCAAAAGACGACCATTGACACCTTGCACAAGGCGGGCAAGACACAAAAGGTCATTGCAAAAGAGGCTGGCTGTTCACAGAGCTCTGTGTCCAAGCACATTAATAGAGAGGCGAAGGGAAGGAAAAGATGTGGTAGAAAAAAGTGTACAAGCAATAGGGATAACCGCACCCTGGAGAGGATTGTGAAACAAAACCCATTCAAAAATGTGGGGGAGATTCACAAAGAGTGGACTGCAGCTGGAGTCAGTGCTTCAAGAACCACTACGCACAGACGTATGCAAGGCATGGGTTTCAGCTGTCGCATTCCTTGTGTCAAGCCACTTGACACAAGAACTAAAAAGATGGCGCCGTTGTGTGTGGCACGCCGTCTGTTGTCGTCAGTGTCTTTTAGTTCATTTACGTCTATGTGGCTGTCTATGTGGTTGTTGCTGTTTTTATTACAAGTCACATCTTCACTTTTAGTATATGACCGCCATATGCTTCTAAATTTGTGTATCTCCGCTGAAGTGCTTCATAATCAAACTCAGAAGGGATCGCGGCATTCGCCCCCTCCATTCCTGGCATCTTTACCGGCGTGGCTGCATCGCACACCATATTATGTTCCGGTGAATAGACGCCGGAAAAGACGGGGTAAGCGTGGCGGGGTGGCCGTCAAGCTCAAGCTTTGGCTTCGGACGCACGATGAGCTGAATATCAAGCCTGGTCGATCTACGAGGGAAGGTGATTGTAACCGCTCCTACGTCTGGCGTTCAACGTTGGGTGCCTACGCCTGGAATGTACCCATTCTACCGAGCTCGGGGAATCAACGGCCTCTACACCTTTCGCCTCGGCTCCGCCGTCGCACCGTCTCGAGACATCACCTTCGGCCGCTGCACAGAGCATCGCAGCAAGCTGAAGACTCACCGCAGATAAAGATGGCTTTGGTGAACGCGAGGTCTGTGGTAAATAAGACTTTTATTCTCAGAGACTTTTTTACTTCTCAAACTTTGGACTTCTTATTTATCACTGAAACGTGGCTTTCAAATGGAGATTTAACGCCTTTTTCGGAGTTGTTACCACCTAGGTGTAATTATTTTAACTCCCCCCGTGCTGTGAAGAGGGGTGGCGGCTTAGTCACAATTTTTAAGGACTGCTTTCAATGTCGGACTATACAGAGAACCACATATAACAGCTTTGAACTGCAGTTGTTTGTGCTGGACTCCGACACTCCATTAGCTGTTGCTGTGGTCTATAGGCCTCCAAAGCCACATAAAGATTTTCTTATGGATTTTGCAGATTTTTTGGGGGCCATTATCCCGAATTTTGAAAGATTTTTAATCATTGGGGATTTTAATATTCACATATGCTGCCCACATAATTCACTTGCTAAAGACTTCATCAACCTAGCAGAAGCTTTTGATCTGGTGCAGCTGGTTACAGGTCCTACACATATACAGGGACATACCCTCGATCTTATACTGTCCCATGGAATCTCGTTGGGTGACATTGAGATATGTGATTATAGTTTTTCCGACCATAACCCTATTATTTTTAATTTGCCACTGGCATCGAACATTATGAAATCCCATACAACGGCCCATGTGGCGAGGAGAATCACAGCTGCTACCTCTGCTACTTTCTCTTCAGTGTTTGAGGAGTTTTCCTTGTCCCCTGATCTTTTCTCACCAGAGCTCAGCCCGGACGAATTACTTTATAATTTTAATTCTGCTTGCAGTACAATTTTAGATGATGTGGCTCCATTGAGGACAAAACACCAAAAGTCACTCCCTGAGCCATGGATGGACAACACCACTCGGACACTGAGACAGGCCTGTAGGAGGGCCGAGAGGAGATGGAAGAAGGACAAACTTCAGATCTCTTATCAGATGTTTAAGGACTCTCTTTTTAATTATCAGAGTGCAGTGAGAGTGGCCAAATCAGACTATTTTTCTACTCTTATAGATAATAATCATAATAATCCAAGAACACTTTTTAATATCATTAATGCTGTACTAAACCCTGTTGTATGTACCTACCCGACAGAGTCAGTAGCTATGTGTGAGCGGTTCTGCCAGTTCTTTATAGATAAGATTCATGGAATTAGACATAACATCACACCGGCCATTGGTGATCCTGGAGGTCAATTAAAATATACAGGTGTGCTTAGCCAGTTTACACCTATTTCGTTGTCTTTATAAATGACATTGTGAAGCAGCTTAAACCATCAGGGTCACCTTTAGATATAATTCCTGCACGGTTATTTAAAAAAGTGTTTAATGTGGTGGGTCCAACGATCTTAAATTTTATAAATAAATGTCTTGTGTCAGGAGTCGTTCCTGAGGATCTGAAACGCGCCTCAGTTCAACCCAGACTTAAGAGGCCTAACTTAGATTATTTTGACTTATCAAATTTCAGACCCATCTCTAATCTTCCTTTTTTAACAAAAATTTTAGATAAAGTAGTGTTGTGTCAGCTCCAAAACTTTCTGGCAGAGTACAAAATTTATGATATCTTCCAATCAGGTTTCAGAAAATTTCACTCTACTGAAACAGCTCTTTTAAAAGTGCTCAATGACATCTATCTAGCCACTGACTCTGGAGACTCGGTAGCATTGGTACTTTTATATTTAAGTGCCGCTTTTGACACAGTAGATCACAATGTTCTGCTGTCCCGTTTAGAACAGATAGTGGGCATCAGAGGTTCAGCTTTACATTGGTTCCAGTCATACCTGACAAACAGGAGTTTCTCTGTCAATATTGGTAAATTTCATTCATCTTCTGTACCATTGACCTGTGGGATTCCTCAGGGCTCCACATTAGCTCCTATGTTATTTTCTTTGTACATGCTCCCTCTCAGTACCATCTTCGAAAAGCATGGCTTAAATTATCATTGTTATGCAGACGACACACAAATATATTTTCCTCTTAAACACAAAAATGGCACTGAACAGATGGCCGCTTGCCTTTTAGATGTTAAAACATGGATGGCTCTGAATTTTTTAAGTTTGAATGAGAGAAAAACAGAGGTTGTGGTGTTTACCCCCTCTGATGGACAGGGTACAGGAGATGTAAATCTTGGTGTTCTGGCACCTTATGTTAAACCATGTGTGAAAAATTTGGGCGTGTGGTTGGATAGTGCCCTAAAGCTCGATAAACAGATTAATCAAGTTGTGAAGTCCAGTTTTTATCAGCTGCGAACCTTAGTAAAAATGAAATCTTTTCTGTCATTTGCAAACTTTGAAAGAGTAATACATTGTTTTATCACTACAAGACTTGATTATTGTAATTCTCTTTATTTGGGGATTAATCAGTCGTCCATAAATCGCCTTCAGATGATTCAAAATGCTGCTGCCAGAGCTCTGACAGGAGTTCGCAAACGAGAACATATAACTCCTGTCCTTCAGTCACTCCATTGGTTACCAGTGCAGTATAGGATACATTTTAAAGTATTGGTATTTGTTTTTAAGTCGCTGAATGGGTTAGCACCACCTTACCTTTCAAATTTGCTGACAATCCATCAGCCTACACGTGCTCTCAGGTCTGCCAACCTGAGGCTTTTAGTGGTTCCTAGATCGCGGCTCAAGACCAGGGGAGATCGAGCCTTTTCAATAGCGGTACCAAAACTCTGGAACAGTTTGCCCACGGATATTAGAACTGCCTCAACTCTGTCCATTTTTAAATCTAAGTTAAAAACTGTTTTATTCGATCTGTCCTATTCTATATGACGGGTGATGTTGATGTCCTGTTTCGATGTTCTGTCGTTTATTTTGTGATTCTGTCGTTTTTATTTTGTACAGGTCTATTTTGTACGTTTTTATTGGTCAACAGCAGTTGTGTTTAATTGTGCTTTATAAATAAATTGAAATTGAAATTGAAAATTGAACAACAGACAGCGTCAGAAGCATCTCACCTGGGCTAAAGACAAAAAGGACTGGACTGCTGCTGAGTGGTCCAAAGTTATGTTCTCTGATGAAAGTAAATTTTGCATTTCCTTTGGAAATCAGGGTCCCAGAGTCTGGAGGAAGAGAGGAGAGGCACACAATCCACGTTGCTTGAGGTCCAGTGTAAAGTTTCCACAGTCAGTGATGGTTTGGGGTGCCATGTCATCTGCTGGTGTTGGTCCACTCTGTTTTCTGAGGTCCAAGGTCAATGCAGCTGTATACCAGGAAGTTTTAGAGCACTTCATGCTTCCTGCTGCTGACCAACTTTATGGAGATGCAGATTTCATTCTCCAACAGGACTTGGCACCTGCACACAGTGCCAAAGCTACCAGTACCTGGTTTAAGGACCATGGTATCCCTGTTCTTAATTGGCCAGCAAACTTGCCTGACCTTAAACCCCCTAGAAAATCTATGGGGTATTGTGAAGAGCAAGATGCGATATGCCAGACCCAACAATGCAGAAGAGCTGAAGGCCACTATCAGAGCAACCTGGGCTCTCATAACACCTGAGCAGTGCCACAGACTGATCGACTCCATGCCACGCCGCATTGCTGCAGTAATTCAGGCAAAAGGAGCCCCAACTAATTATTGAGTGCTGTACATGCTCATACTTTTCATGTTCATACTTTTCAGTTGGCCAAGATTTCTAAAAAGCCTTTCTTTATATTGGTCTTAAGTAATATTCTAATTTTCTGAGATACTGAATTTGGGATGTTCCTTAGTTGTCAGTTATAATCATCAAAATTAAAACATTTGAAATATATCAGTCTGTGTGTAATGAATGAATATAATATACAAGTTTCACTTTTTGAAAGGAATTAGTGAAATAAATCAACTTTTTGATGATATTCTAATTATATGACCAGCACCTGTAAATAAGGGTGCGTTCACACTTGTCATGTTTGGTTCAATTAAAACGAACTTTGGTGCGATTGCTCGGATAGTGCGGTTCATTTGAACATATGTGAACGCTGCCATCCGAACCCTGGTGCGCACCAAACAAGCGGACTGAGACCGCTGAAAAGATGGGTCTCGGTCCGCTTCCAAACGAACTCTGGTGAGGTTCGAATGATATATGAACGCAACACGGACCAAAGACATGTAACCGAACCAAAAACAGGAAGACGAGACCCTAAAAAGGACAGAATCCTCACGCATGTCGGTTTTTCTTGTCATAGTCGCGAGTTTGCCCATCACAGGCATCAGACGCGCATCTCCATGCAGCAGATCATTTGTGTGTGTGACGGATGGATTCCCGCCGGTGTTTTGACTACTTTACACATTTTATAAGCTCTTCACGAGTTCCCAGCTGGCCAAAATACCATCACATGCAGGCTACGCACCACTACGCACACACAACGAGTGCATTTACCTCAGAAAACAGCACTGTTTTGGATGTTGGTAAGTTCCGTCTCAAAATAGGCAATACGTCATAAAATCCGACCAATCACGTTGTGAATGTATCCCTATGCCTGAAGGTTCGGTATCTTTTGGTTCTGTGATAAAATTGCCAATGTGAACGCTAAACGGACCAGGACTAAATGTTTTTTTTTCTTCTTTGGTCCAGACCAAATGAACCAAACGAACCGAACTACAAGTGTGAACGCACCCTAAATGGGCCCAAGAATGTTCAAACTGTCAACTCATTGTGAACAAACAAGTGAATTCTATGACAAAGATTGGTTCAGTCACTCCGTATGTACTTTAAATAATGTTTAAATGGTGTAATATTTAAGAATTTTACGATGTACTTGCCCATTTCATTGTCTGCTGTGCTCGTGCCTAGAGAGCCCGCCGACGCTCTCTTCTAATTGGATATGGTTTTTTATTGATTTTATCGCTTCTCATTGTCTCGTGTCTAGTGTGGACAGTCAAATTGCTCGTCGCTGGAATCTTATCGCATCGCGTCAGGTTAGGACACGGTGTTAGTCCTGTTTCATATGCAACTTTTAGTTTTTATCATTTTTAGTCAACCTTGTCCTGTTTTTGTTTAGTCAAGTTTTAGAGTCTGAGCATTTTAGTCTAGTTTTAGTCAATGTAAACTTAAACATTTTCGTCATATTTTCGTCATACTGTATAATGGTTAAAATTATGACAATTATTATTTTGCTCAATTTTAATTACAACGATTGTTGTCATTTGGGAAATTTATTTTTACATTTCATCAGAAATTGCTCTTTTACCAATAAGCACAAATCGACAGAATATCGATTCATATGCATGGTTTATTTTACCTCATCCAGTGTACAGATTTATTAAAGGCTATCAATTATAAGATAAATAAACACCAAAGACTTTAGATATACACTCGTCCTGTCTTCATTATGAAAACTGGTAAAACAAAAACCTACTCTCAAATATTACAACAGAAATTCCTAATAGTAATTCCAATAATTCCAAGTTGCATTAATGTTTTTCTATTAAAACAACGGCAAAAAAAAAAAGACTGTACATATTGCCACACAGAGGTTGTGTAAATACAATCAGCAACCACAATCGCAAACAATACAGTCAAGATCCATGACAGAACACTGACTGAATTACACTTTCATTTAAGCAGGATACCTCAAATGGAGATTGCTGAACTTGTACAGTACAGTTGGTGTTTGCAGATCATGGCGCCTCCGCAGAGAGCGCGTGTGAATGGTTGCCAGATTGCATAAAGCAAAGCTGGGCATGTATCCATTTAACAGAAAAGCTCTGATTGGGGATTTGAGCTCTTGATATCTGGCAACTGCAAACATGAACGCTCGTCTAATAGTCTTGTACAGCAGTCTGAAATGTTTTGGCTCCTCTTTTTTTTTTCAACAAAAATAAAGTTTTTGGTAAAGTTTTTGTTCTTTTAACTACATTAGTCTCGTCTTTTTTCGTCAACAATATTGCATGTTGAAATAGTCAGTTATCGTTTAATGGCCTTATCGTTTAATGGAGCTGGCTGATGAGCTTGAGATGGGCACTGCCATTTCTCTTGCTCCATCGCCAGACTCTGAGGACCTCATCCTGGATTCAGAACTTGCCTGGCGATTTCTTCCATTCCAGGCGAGGACCTACTGTTGGCAGCCTCTGGATTCCCCGGGTACCCCTCATAAATTAATGCAGCAGTCCTGTACCTTTTAAGAGCCTCTTGAGGTGGTTACTCGATTGGTAGACAAATTGACTTTAAAAAAGCCAGATGAGAAAAAAGAAGAAAACGAAGTTAGTTGAAAGCTTTCTCACAAGCAGAGGGGGGTCAGCAACCCTGAAGACATCTGCCATTCTTTCCAGACCTCCACACTTAGGTTCTGAGTTCCTGGGGCACCCTGTACTCAGCTTGTATTCACCGACCCACGATGTCAAATTATTTGACTTTTGTGGGGCTTAGAGAGTATGGATATGCAGCGATGCCACGGTTCGAAGAGACGCTCACCAGCACCATCGGCATTGTCATTAACATAACACTTGGCCCTGTAGAATTACATCAGGCCTTGTGAGTAAGGCTCATGAGGCAGGAAGTCAGGCTGGTGCATAGATACAATGGGTTATCAGGGCCTTCGTTTGAGCCTTTTAAGTCAGTCTCAGAGAAGCGTCCGACCCTCAAAATGGCTGTTATTGGGATTTACCTTGCTTAAGAGAGTAGGAGATTTGCAGGCCTTAGCAGCTGCCCCCTCCTGTCTAGACTTCACCCCTGGACTGGTTAAAGTGAAACTGCACCCGAGGCCGGGTTACATTCCAAAGGTGCCATCTTTGGCTGGCCATCCTGTCGTCCTTTAAGCCTTTTCTCCTCCGCCATTTAACTTGCTGGAGCAAGAAAGACTTAATTTCGTATGTCAAGTCAGGGCCCTTAGGATTTACGTTGACCGCTCAGGCTTATTGTGTAAATCTGATCAGTTATTGGTTTGCATTTTTTGTAGCATAATTTAAACTTGTGTGGTTTACCTATAACAAACATTACAACAATTTTCATTTTTTTTTTTTTTTTTTTTATTATTTTATTTCTCCTTTTGTTTTATCTCTAATTAAATACAAATTATTGATTAACTTTACTCAGAACAAATCTCATCTAAAAATTGTCATTTTTACTAAAAAGACACAATGGCCTCTGTGGTTGCCAAAATAATTTAGTAAAATTACAATAAAAATGTAAACACATTTACAGAAAAAAAGAAAGAAAACGTTTTAAGCCGGTAAATCCAACAGCCCTTTTCTGCTTTAGCAAGGCCCCTTTCTGAATTAGCAGGCTATGTTGCTACTTAAATTTATTTAGTACTTTTAACATTCTGACATCCACTATAACACTGGTGGCAAAGAGAAAACCAAATGATGAATCAAAGTTCCCTTACAATAATGTCAATAAGAACTAGCTCAACAATGAGAATAATATACTGTTTCACTTACTAGTACATCTTAATGTTTAGATCAATGTGAAGTTAAATAATTGTAGCCATGAAACAAATTAAAACTTTAAGATATTTAAAAAAAAAAAAAAAAAAGGAATGTGAGAATTGAAAGCAGAGTATAGACATTGAATACTTGAATCCCAGGGAAAATATTTTCTAATAGATTAAATATGTCTGGAATTCTATAGGCCTGCTGTTTGTTTGTCTTAAGAGACTAGATGAATTGAATGGAAAGACAGTGAAGGAACGACAGAACAAAATAATATATCTGCCCTCAGGCTCTGTTTCCATGGAAATAAAGATTAGACGTATACATCAAAGAGGGCAGGAAATGGACCTAACAATTTCAACTGTCCTATCTTGCTCAGCTTTGCTCTAAATGACAAATTGCCATGAATACTTTTAAAATGTGCAAGATCCACTTTTCTACACCGTACCTAGTGATTCAGAGTTCTGAGTTCTTAATAAGCCATTCTGCACCTACCTTAGGGCTCCATTAAATGCGTAAAAGTACATTTAAGCTTATTTTTCCCAGAATCCATTAAGGGTATGTGGTGTATAAGGCATAATGAGGTCTGTCCATTCTTGGGCTATGTTTAACAGAGCCAGGTGTCAAAGCTGCATCACAGACAGGATCAGTGAAATGAAAAAATTAAAGGGAGCAAGTGATGCTCTGAAAAAAAATCTTGACTGAAAAGATCAGGGTCATCAGATAGAAAGCTGAAAATTCATACAGCCTCATTAATTCTCTCATTCTCCA
Organism: Megalobrama amblycephala; assembly: GCF_018812025.1. Classification (NCBI taxonomy): domain Eukaryota; kingdom Metazoa; phylum Chordata; class Actinopteri; order Cypriniformes; family Xenocyprididae; genus Megalobrama; species Megalobrama amblycephala. The sequence continues at coordinate 34,015,457 of NC_063055.1, forward strand.
TGCCAACTAGAAACATTTTTATATCTGTGTTAGCTATGAGCTTTACATAAAGTTACAACTAAAGTTTATAAGTTGCACAGTGCGTAATGCCAGTGGTTTCCAGAGCTCATTTTGATATGATCAGAACTGATCTGGTTCACACAGCAGGGAACATAATTCTAAATGTGAATAATAAAATGTAACAAATGTTTTGATGTATATAGGTGCAAATATATCAGGCATTTGGACAGGTTGAATGACATACCCTAAATCCATGTTTAAAACTATACAGGTTAAAGGAAAATACGTCCCAGTCTACATTAATAGAGGTTGACCGATAAATCAGGAGCTATTGGGCTTATGCAGTCCATGAAATGTTAATCAAATTACAGGCATTGAAAGGCTTGTATATGGTTGAAAGTGAGAAGAGATATTATGCACAATTTCTACAGCTTGTACCAAGGAATTGTGTAATGTCTATGCCACTAGCAGCACAAAGTAGATTTTCAAACAGGTTTCCCAAACAGACTTGCCATCTATTCTGTTTAATCACAATATTAATATGTGATAATGATAATACCTCTAATGCCAAAATGTGTGACAAAGCTAGTTCTACCAGGGTTCATGTAGCTCAACTAATACAGAACACACATTACACAACACAGTACTGATATCTGTATACTGTAACTTGTGTACTCTCTGAGTTGCTTTTCATATATACACCAAATAAATGAAAATCTACAGCTATCGCATTTGGCAAAAATCCCAAAAAAGATCTCTTAAATTCTTGTGACCACAGTTTTTTTTTATTGTGTTGTCTTTTCATAAATGGAAAGCTTTCTGGTACCCTAGGATTTGATGATACCAAAGAGCTTATGCCATTGGTTGATTCCTTTGGTGATGTCAGATAGTGCTACAGTGTTTGCCCTCTTCAAGACCTCAGCTCACAAATGGCTTATTTTTAGTTGACTCAATTACACACACTGATTTCCAGTGTGATTAGACCCCACTGTTTATGTACTCCTTAATTTATCATAAGATATTTTTTACATTGAATCAATAAACTACATACAGTGGGTACGGAAAGTATTCAGACCCTTATATCTTATATTGCAGCCGTATTTTTTTTTCCTCATTAATGTACACACAGCACCCCATATTGACAGAAAAACACAGAATTGTTGACATTTTTACAGATTTATTAAAAAAGAAAAACTGAAGTGAGTAGAAGGATAGGAGCGTGACAGGAGTGTGAAACGCTGCAATGGCTGCTACGTAAACTTTGAGTATTGAAGGGGTGCGACCCATATCCAAACGCTCCTGGAGGACAGACAGTATCGGTGATACATCACACTCCACAGGGTCTATGTTGCGTGCAGAGCACCAGCCAACAAAGACAGACCATTTCTGGGCGTAGAGGCATCTCGTGGACGGCGCTCTCGCGTGAGAAATGGTATTTAGCACGTCCCCTGGGAGGTTAGCAGGCTCCCATCAAGGGACCAGAGGTGCAGAGCCCAAAGTTCTGGCTGAGGATGCCAGATCGTCCTGTTCGACTGAGAGAGGAGGTCCCATCTCAGGGGAATTGGCCACGGGGCTTTTGTGGAAAGCCTGAACAGCTCCGAGGACCAGACTTGGCTCCTCCAGAGCGGGGCCACCAGGAGGACTCTGTGTTTGTCTTCCCTGATTCGACTGATGACTTGAGGGATCAGAGCAATCGGGGGAAAGCGTACAGGAGAGTGCTGGGCCAGATGTGGGCCAGCGCATCTACCTCCTTCGAAAAATACATTGGGCAGTGAGAGTTGTCTTTTGCGGCGAAGAGGTCTATCTCTGCCTTTCCAAAGAACTCCCAGTTCTTCTGAGAACCATCTGGGGGTGGAGCATCCACTCGTCTGAGGGGACATTTCTCCGAGATAGCATGTCTGCTCCCAAATTTGTCCTCCCGGGTATATAACCTCTGTAATGCCCATTCCAACAGACGTTTCGCCAGAGCGCATAAGCGGCTGGACGAAAGACCGCCCTGGTGATTTATGTATGACACCACTGTCATGCTGTCTGACTGGACTAAGACGTGGCGTCCTGTCAGGTGTGCTTGAAACGCCTGAAGGGCTCAGATCACTGCCAGCATCTCGAGGCTGTTGATGTGCAGATGGCTCTCCTCGTGAGACCACGAGCCGAAGGCCGGCCTGCCCTCGCAAAGAGCGCCCCAACCCGCGTTGGACGCGTCTGTCGAGAGCACCGTACTTCTGGACACCGCCTGTAGGGGTACTCCTTAACTGAACCACGTAGGGTTCGTCCTGGGTTTCAGAGCTGTCAAACAGGCTCGATTGACCCTGAGGCACAGGCGGCCACGCCGCCAGGCATGAGGAGGGACCCGAAACTTCAACCAGTATTGCAGAGGCCGCATCCGAAGAAAGCTGAGCTGCAGAACCGGGAAGGTGGAAGCCATCAGCCCTAACATCCTCTGGAAAAACTTCAGAGGGAGACAGGCTTTGTTCCTGACCGAAGCTGCGAGCTGCTGAATAACCAGAGCACGCTCTGGTGAGACTACAGCCGTCATATGGGCTGAGTCGAGAACTGCACCAGGAACGTTATATGCTGGCTGGGGAGCAGTGAGCTCTTGGCGAAATTGAGACCCAGGCACTCCATGTGGCTGAGCAACACGGATCTGTGATGTTCTAGCTCGGCTTGAGATTGGGCTAGAATGAGCCAGTCATCGAGATAGTTGAGAACTCGGATTCCCATCTGTCTCAGAGGGGAAAGAGCCGCGTTCATGCACTTGGTAAAAGTGCGAGGAGCTAGGGACAGCCTGAATGGAAGGACCGTGTATTGGTAAGCCACACCCTCGAATGCGAATCTCAAGAATCACCTGTGATGGGGGGCTATCTGGATGTGAAAGTATGCATCTTTCAGGTCCAGCGAGCAGAACCAGTCCCCGGGGCAAATCTGCGCGAGGATCTGTTTCAGCGTTAACATTTTGAACTTCTGTCTCATGAGGGAAAGTTTCAGAAGTCTGAGGTCCAAGATGGGTCTGAGACCGCCATCTTTTTTGGGGAAAAGGAAGTAACGGTTGTAAAAGCCCGACTCGCTCTCTGAGGGGGGCACTATTTCTATAGCCCCTTTCTCCAGCAGAGACATCACTTCTGTTTGGAGGACATGAGTGTGTTGACTGAAGTGGGAAGTACGCCGCCAAAGTGCGGGGGTCTGCGAGCAAACTGGAGCGAGTAGCCTTGAGATATTATCCCCAGAACCCACTTTGACACTCCGGGGATGGCCTGCCAGGCCTTGGCATTCATAAAGCAAGGGGTTGAATGAGAGGGGACCCGCACACCGGCGAGTGTGGGAGAGGAAAATAGCACTTTCTTTGAGAATGTAAAATAGAATGTAAAATATTTATTGTGTTCGCCATAACAACGGCGTTTTGCGTGGGCGCAACAGCAGTGGACCCTGGAAGCAGAACACAACAACTGTTTCCCATGCTCGGAACTGAACGGGGCAGAGGGGAAAGTGGACGAAAAAGCTTTTGGGGTGGTCTGGCCTCGGCGGGACTTAACCCCTTCCTCTTTTCTCCCCTGTGATCAGGAAGACTTGGGAGGCCTCGGGTCCAGCTCTATCTTAGGCCAGGGAGCCTGCTGTTGCCTCGGGAAGGAGGAGCGCCTGGCGGGTCGGACTCGGCGGCGCTGTTCCTTCGGAGCTGGAGCTGCCTGGGTGGTAGAGGGAGCAGGCTTGCTCTGCTGAGCCGGCGCAGTCCTGGGGCGGCTGGAAGCAGAGGTAGAGCTGGAGCGCTTAGGCAGGAAGTGTCGCATGGCCTGGGGCGACTTCTGGGCCGCGGTGAAACGCTCTGTAAAGCCCTCTACGGCTGGCCCAAAGAGACCGGATGGGGAGACAGGGGCATCCAGGAAGACCGTCTTGTCTGCGTCCTTGATTTCAGTCAAGTTGAGCCAAAGATGGCGCTCAAGCACGACCAGGCTGGCCATTGACTGTCCGATGGCCTGTGCTGTTGCTTTCGTGGCGTGCAGGGCCAAATCCGTGGCACTGCGAAGGTCACGAAAGGCAGGTGTGTCGATTCCAGACCCGTCCAGGGAGCGGAGGAGCTTGGCTTGGTACACCTGGAGTATAGCCATGGTGTGCAGCAAAGAGGCAGCTTGGCCCGCAGAGGTGTAAGCTCTGTCAGTTAAGGCAGAGGTGGTCCTGCAGGGCTTGGATGGAAGGGTTTTCCACCCCACGGCCGCGGGGGACAGAGGTGAGCTGCCACTGCTTCGTCCAGGGGCGGTAAGCTGTCGTAGCCCTTCTCCGTGGAGCCATCAACCGAAGTGAGAGCTGACTGTTGAGAAGTACGTACGAGTAGGGTGAGGGCTGCAGTGATGGTTGACTTTCTACAACTTTCTCCCATCTCCCGACTGCATCTCTGGAGCTCAGTCACAGTGATCTTTGGGTTCTTCTTTACCTCTCTCACCAAGGCTCTTCTCCTCCGATAGCTCAGTTTGGCCGGACGGCCAGCTCTACGAAGGGTTCTGGCCATCCCAAACGTCTTCCATTTAAGGATTATGGAGGCCACTGTGCTCTTAGGAACCTTAAGTGCAGCAGAAGTTTTTTTGTAACCTTGGCCAGATCTGTGCCTTGCCACAATTCTGTCTCTGAGCTCTTCAGGCAGTTCCTGAGTTGACCTCATGATTCTCATTTGCTCTGACATGCACTGTGAGCTGTAAGGTCTTATATAGACAGGTGTGTGGCTTTCCTAATCAAGTCCAATCAGTATAATCAAACACAGCTGGACTCAAATGAAGGTGTAGAACCATCTCAAGGATGATCAGAAGAAATGGACAGCACCTGAGTTAAATATATTAGTCTCACAGCAAAGGGTCTGAATACTTACACGTAGGACCATGTGACATTTCAGTTTTTCTTTTTTAATAAATCTGCAAAAATGTCAACAATTCTGTGTTTTTCTGTCAATATGGGGTGCTGTCTGTACATTGAGGAAAAAATGAACTTAAATGATTTTAGCAAATGGCTGCAATATAACAAAGAGTGAAAAATTTAAGGGGGTCTGAATACTTTCCGTACCCACTGTAAATATGCAGTTATTATATAGTTATTAGATTAGTGTATACATACTTTAGTACAGTAAATATATTTTCCCACATACTGTAACACTTAGTATTCCCCCTGAAAATGTCAACATCAGCAGACTGTTTAATTCTGTAGACACATATATACCTTAGAATGATTATAGTATCATATAATGATGAATAGATTTAATACCTGACATTATGTGACCCCTGCAGGCTGTGTCATTACTGTTTCCGGGCGAATGACCTTCACCAGTAACAAATCAATGGAGATTGAGGTTTTTGTTGATGCTGAATCACTGGTGGAGGCTGAGAAGGGAAAATATAGGGCTGTCACAGCCTTTTTCACCTATATCTCCCTGGACAAAGACAACAAGCCCCTTCCTGTGCCACCACTGAAGGTGAGTAATACAGAGCTCATGTACACCCTAGTAAAAGTATTTACATTCTAAGATACACTAACTAAGTATAGTTTAAAACTATTAAAATATTTACTGACATATCGCTTGAGACTTAATGATATAAAAATCATAATTAAACTTTATTTCGAGTAGTACTTGTGCACAATGAACAATTCTTAATATTAAGCCTAAAATGTGTTTTAATGTCACTTTTGATAATGATTGTTTTTAAATGCAAAAATATTCAAAGTTTACCTAAAGTATACTTGCAATAGTTCCACTTTAGCACAATCAAATATACTTAAGTATATCTTTAGTTGGACCTCAGCACTACTTCCGCACAATTAAAGTGCATTAAGTACAAAATTAGTTGGTTACATTAATTAGTTAGCAGACCTTAAATATACCAGTTTAGTATACAAAAAGTACAAACCCGTTTCTAAAGTTGGGACACTGTACAAATTGTGGATAAAAAAGGAATGCAGTAATTTACAAATCTCATAAACTTATATTTTATTCACAATAGAATATAGATAACATATCAAATGTTGAAAGTGAGACATTTTGAAATGTCATGCCAAATATTGGCTCATTTTGGATTTCATGAGAGCTACACATTCCAAAAAAGTTGGGACAGGTAGCAATAGGAGGCCAGAAAAGTTAACTGTACATATAAGGAACAGCTGGAGGACCAATTTGCAACTTATTAGGTCAATTGGCAACATGATTGGGTATAAAAAGAGCCTCTCAGAATGACAGTGTCTCTCAGAAGTCAAGATGGGCAGAGGATCACCAATTGCCCCAATGCTGCGGCGAAAAATAGTGAAGCAATATCAGAAAGGAGTTTCTCAGAGAAATATTGCAAAGAGTTTGAAGTTATCATCATCTACAGTGCATAATATCATCCAAAGATTCAGAGAATCTGGAACAATCTCTGTGCGTAAGGGTCAAGGCCGGAAAACCATACTGGATGCCCGTGATCTTCGGGCCCTTAGATGGCACTGCATCACATACAGGAATGCTACTGAAGACCTTGCATTTTCCAACATGACAATGCCAGACCACATACTGCATCAATTTCAACATCATGGCTACATAGAAGGATCCGGGTACTGAAATGGCCAGCCTGCATCTCCGCATCATAAAGAGGAAGATGTGACAAAGAAGACCTAAGAGTTGAGCAACTAGAAGCCTGTTTTAGACAAGAATAAATCCTAAACTTGAGCAACTTGTCTCCTCAGTCCCCAGACGTTTGCAGACTCTTATAAAAAGAAGAGGGGATGCCACACATGTCACAGACACGTCAGGCTCCACCACTCACCAATCACAGCGCACCCAGTCACCAGAGTACTGATCACAGACACCTGCACCTCATCAAGCAACTCATCACAGCCAGCATAAAGAGCACTCACACACACCACTCGATGTCCGGTCTCGTTTGCATTAACTTACCTGTATGCTTACCTTAAGGACTCCCAGTGATCTACTTACCTGTCTCCTGAATTCTGCTTGTGTGTTATCTCCTCTCTGTGTGAGTGCTCCTCGTCTCCAGTGTCTCCTTCGTCTCCAACTCCAAGTTCGACTCCACCTGCAACCACAAAGGAATCCATCATCACCCAGCACTTCAAGAATCTTCACTGTATCACGTATATTACTCACCTGCACTTCTGCCACAACTCATACTGGTTCTCAATAAAGCTCCATATCCTGTGAAAGACTGTCTCTGTCCCTTCTGTGTTGTAACAACACAGTGGTAAACATGGCCATGTCCCAACTTTTTTGAGATGTTGATGCCATGAAATTTAAAATCAACTTATTTTTCCCTTAAAATGATATATTTTCTCAGTTCAAACATTTGATATGTCATCTATGTTGTATTCTGAATAAAATATTGAAATTTGAAACTTCCACATCATTGCATTCTGTTTTTATTCACAATTTGTACAGTGTCCCAACTTTTTTGGAATCGGGTTTGTACATTTGCAAGGTATTTTTATTAATTACATAATATTATGTAAATGTATTTGTAGTATACTTAGCATGAAATAAATGAATTTCAAATACATTATAGTTTATTTATTTTTCAGTATGGCAATGATGTAGGAATGCTGATAATGTTTATATGAACAACACATTTGGGACAAAACACACACACATACACACACACACACACACACACACACATAGGTTTTTTTTGCTATCTTAGTGAGGACATTCCATAGGCGTAATGGTTTTTATTCTGTACAAACTGTACATTCTATCCCCCTACACTACCCTTACCCCTAAACCTACCCATCACTGAAAACATTCTGCATTTTTACATTTTTAATAAAACATTGTTTAGTATGTTTTGTTGATACTTTGTTGCAAGTGGTGTCAGCTACGATTATTTGACATTATGGTAACACTTTAATTTAATAAATTGCTTATTAGTGTGCATATTACTAGGATATTGGCTGTTTATTAATACTTATAAAGCACATATTAATTAATTATTCTGCACGACCATATTCTACATCCCTTAATCCTACCAAATTCCTAAATTTAACATCTACCTTACTAACTATTAATAAGCAGTAATTAGGAGTTTGAGACAAAAGCCCTAGTTAATAGTTAGTTAATAGTGAGAATTTGGCCCTAATCTAAAGTTTGACAGACATTATTAATCCAAATTTATATTTAAAATGTTGTTTAAGCAAGAAAAAGTTTGCTGCAGATTTTTCTTATTCATTGCAGTGGAAATTGAAGGTTAAGTTGATTGTAGTGCAGAATGTAAATATATAGCACATTTTTCTCTACTATAAAGTGCACATTTTTCCAAATATAGTAGTTGAGCCTAGTTTTCATTGCAATAGTAATGTAGTATATTCTGAACATTGCCTGAGTCAGTCTTTCTGAATGAAATAAATCATATCCACCATCAGCTACCGAAGCTCAAGCGATACTGTTCTGTCATTGCCAACTTAGTTCAACAATTTGGTTTTGGGTTTTTCCAACGAACAAATGCAGACAGCATCACAAACTTGTGTGGTTGTAACTACAGCACTCGTCCTCTAGACACAGTTTCTTGTTAGTATGACATGGAGCTACATATATCATGCTCTTGGGCACAATAAGCAAGTTAACATTCAGTACATTCTATATCTTTAATCCCACTTAAATATATGTATATACTGTACAGTTCAATTCCATGTATTTTAGAGTGTCAACAATCACCACTGTCTTTGAAGAGTGTGCATGTGCATAAATGTGTAAGGGAATGCTGTAGAGGGAACCCAAAATGAATGAGTTGATTCTCAGTGAAACTGTCAAACTCTTCACAACTTTTAAACATTCTTTCATCGTGTGAGCCTCCACATGCAAAACAACCCATTCAGTTATCAAAATCTGTCAGACATGCATGTATATTCCATAAATACTTTTGACATTCAATATTTGTAATGGCAAATGGCCCGCCATTGTAATAAAATAGGAATCACAATCTTACCAATCAAGCAGTCAAGCAAGCAAGCAAGTTTGGAAGCATACAGTATAGGTTATATGGAGTTTCCCCAGCACAATCACTACCATTTTTGAACATGGAGGAATGTCTAAATCCCTAAACATCAAGAGCACTTTATTTTTGTAGAAATGTGTAACATATAAACTGACAAAACACAGTTGCTTGTTTTTACATGTTTTTACATTGTATTTATAAAAAAAAAAAAAAAAAACACTCGAATTACTCTGAGACTTCGGTTACCCCTTAACCCTTAAACATACCCATACCACCAAACCTGTCCCTAACCTTACCCACATCTACCTCAATAGCAGCATACGTGTTTTGCAATTCATTAGGAATACAATAAGTACACTGTACTTATTTTTTGATGCAAGTATATAGTAGATAAGGACACCTAATATAAAGTGTGACCAAATGTCAATTTTCTTTTTGTGTACTACAGTATTGACTTTTCCTAGTAAATCTTTTACCTGCTGCTGAAATCTGTATCTAAAAAGCTCAGTATGAGACACTAGAGCATTCAGCTAGACAAAACTGACATTCTTGTGTAGTGCAGAAAACAGTGTCAACTAAAAAGTAGAAAAAACATGCAATTTGTACATAACAAATATTTTCATAGTGAAAAAAAATATCTAAACATTTTGATGGGAGCTTTCAGGTCAGTTCTTCTTTACCATCATGCTGTGTATTCTCTCTGATGTTTCTATCTTGGCAGTTAAGCAGTGAATCTGTCTCACTAGATTAAAAGACATTTGCTGGCAGCATTCTAAATAACATTTTAATTACAAGCCTTTTTTGGACAAAATTTAATATATATATATTTTCTAACAACTACATTCTGTATTTGGCTGTGTTAAGGAGTCATAATGAAATTCTGGTCCTCAGAGATAATTGCAAGTTACTTGAATGCATTTATTCCAAGAAATTATGCCAAAGATTTATGCTGATGCTGTCCTGACTTTGCCTAGATCGTCCAATTTTTTTGAGGTCACCAAATCTCAAACCTCCTTCAGTGCAAATCTATGGGAGTTTTTGCTCTTATTTTATTATTCACCAGGTGAAAACTGTAAGTCTGATCACACAGTGCACCCACACTGTCCAAAAAGATTGCTGAAGTTTAAGTTTAAATAAGCAATAAGGTGGAATTTTCCTTGTGTTATATGATTGTGACAAATATCAGTCATTATCTAATAAATATTTTGGGTCATGTAATTAACTGCAAATGATATGCAAAATCATGTGCCCCAAGTCCCTACTGAGCACATGGCTTATACAACAAATAAGACATTTACATAAGATTGGCCTCAGACAGATATTCATTCTTGAACAGAAGGCCAATCAATCATCATTTTGGCTGTAAGCAGGCATGCCGAGACATCTCCGATATGGTAGCGACAGAAGGTAAGCTCCATAGGTGCTGGCATTCTCAGCTCCCTACAGACAACTCATAATAGCCACACTGTGCGCCATCAATACACAACTCTCAACACATGCTCAATTGCTTGTGCACATTGATCCCAGAACCATCTCTGTGATTCTATAATTTGGGGTACATTTGATGTCTATTACCAAAAATTATCATCAGTTCATCTTTGTGTTTTTTGATTGTATTCTATTAATTTGCTTTAAATGATCATTCAGAATGTTTGAAAATGATTCAAAATGTAGAATTTAAAAAAAGCTCTTCAAATGTTAATTAGCTTAATGCCTGCATTATTTGTTTATTCATTTCTAAATAACAAAGACACCAGTTTATTTATTTATTTATTATTTTACTACACTTTCAGATTGACTAATAAAATATCAACCAAGAAAGAATGAGTAAAATATCAACCATTCCAATTTATCTCAAGATAAATAATAGATATTAGCACATAGACATTTAAAGATAGCATATATTACACAAATACAGTAAAAGTACAGTATAGTAAATTATTATAAGTTTTGTGTTATACACAATTTTAATCAAATAAAATCAGTTTAATAAGAAAAGTTGAAATTTTAGATCGAATTATATGATGTAAATTGTTAAAAATGCCATGGCGGACCATACAATGCCTAATACTGAAATTACATGACAAAAATACAAATTTCAACAGCATTACCTGTCAAGTGCCAGCTAAACAGTATTGGTCATAGTCACAGATCACACAAACTTTTACAAAATCTTACTTCAATTTATAACTTAACTGTAACATTTAAAGTATAACTATACAATAATATACAATAAAGACTGATTCTATATTTACACAATTCTGACTTCACAATTGCGAAATTTTAACTTGCAATTAATTGCGAGTTATAAAGTCAGAATTGTGTGATAAAATCAGAATTGTGAGATATAAAGTTGGAATTCTAACTTTTTTTCCTCACAATTGTTATCTCAGAATTCTCACTTTTCTTTCAGAATTACAAGATGTAAACTCACAATTGCAAGTTATAAAGTGAGAATTTCATGATATAAAGTCAGAATTTTGAGTTATGTAGTCAGAATTGCGTAATATAAAGTCAGAATTGCATGATATAAAGTCAGAATTGTAAGATAAAATCACAATTATGTGTTATATTCAATTGTGAGGGGAAAAAGATTGACTTTTTTTCTCAGAATTGAGATATAAACTCACAATTGCAAGTTATAAAGTCAGAATTGCATGATATAAACTCAGAATAGTCAGAATTGCGTAATTAATGATTCTATTTTAACTGAAAGAAACTTATACTGACATAATATTAATATGTCTGTGCCATTGTTTTGTCTCAAGATGTACACCAGTAATGTTTTTTTCTAATGTACGTTCATAAAAGATACTTAAATATCCTAACTGAACTTAGGCCTAATCCTGGCTTAGGCTAAGCCCCTTCTGTGAAACCGGGCCATAAAGTCAGAATTGCATGATGTAAATTCGCAATTGCTTCTTATTGTAATGGAGTCCCACTGAAGCGAGTTGTAGTGAACCCAAACACAGTTTTATTTAACAAACTAAATACAAACTAGACAAACTTGGCTTGAACTTGAACATGAACTTGAACATGAACTTGAACATAAACTTGAACATGATAACATACAACATCAAAGCTAGACAAGGGACAATGGTAACATGAGGCTTATATATACACAGAGACTGATGACTAAACAAGACAAGATTTTAAATGCTTGAGGAACACTAAGTATACAGTAATAAAGTACTTACAAATTATTTGCAAACTATTAGTTTTTTAGTTAATACTTAGTTTATAAATTGTAGTCTCTACATTATTAATATATGAATATACACTGTAAAAATGAATTGTTGGTTTAAGTAAGGAATAAATGACGATGGGCTGTTGAATTCTTAGAAAATAATGCACACCCGAGGTGGTAATGCTGCCACGACGCGAAGCTGAGAAATTCAACAGCCCGGAGTCAATTATTCCGCTTATACTACGGTTACCACACCTCAAGACACTGTTCCGATGTTGTATTTCAAGACATTTTCAGGTTTTTGTCCTTAAAACACTCGTGTGTGGGAATAATTTCTTATGCATCTCATCCCAAGCCTCCGTTGCTAATTCCAAAACATTATTTTAGAACTAGTAAAGAAGGGCCTTGATAGCAGAATAATACCGTTGATACAGTTAACACAGTTGAGAGAGAGAGAGAGAGAGAGAGAGAGAGAGAGAGAGAGAGAGAGAGAGAGAGAGAGAGAATAAGCAGCATATGAATTAGCCTACCTGATCTGTGCATCTGTAACAGCAGCAGTGTCTCTACTAATAGCGAAACTATAGGTTTATCTTAAGAACCGCACAGTTATTACCTCGCTGGTGAGTAATGTATCTTAAGTTGCTAAACTATTGTACTCTGATTAATTTGTCAGAGCAGCGCTGACCAAACGTTTCTGCACGTGTGTGTGTCTGTATGATACAGTACTTGTGTACGTTTGAGTGAGAGAGAGAGAGAGAGAGAGAGAGAGAGAGCTTTCAGGACACAATAAAACGTATTTTGTGGCAAAAACCATGACAATAATTTGTTGTTTTCATCCTATTGTTTACTATATTTATTTGCTTGGTCTGTGTCCTTGTGGTTTTTTTTTTTTTGTTTTGGTTTTTTGTGGTTGTAGGATGTAAGGACCTATTGAAGTAACTGAAAACATTTGACGAGGTGATATGGAACTGCAATGCGGTCAAGACCTTCTAGGCTATACTTTAGCCGTGCGTTTCCCTGAAAATAATTGCACACCTTAGGACATTGGTCAACCAATCAGATTTGAGCATTCAACAGCCCTGTAGTATTAAAGTAAGTTACCTGGTTGCCTTAATTTTGAGTTCATTGAAATTAAAAATTTGAGTTAATAAAATGAAAGCAATTGGTTTAATCCAGGAGTTCTCAAACTTTTCAGACCACGACCCCCAAAATAACGATGCCAGTGACTCGCGACCCCCACTATCCTCGGAGGTGGTTAAAGTATACAAACGTTGTGCGCAACGGCGCACACGCACTAACACCTTTTTCACACATACTCTGTTTGCAGTGCGTATGCAGTGCGTATTTTTTCCCGTGTCCATATTAACAGATTAGAGCGTTCACACTGCATACAGATGCAGTCCGGCAGTGCGTTCCAGGAGCGGTACGTCTGCAGCAGTGCAGCGATCATTTACGCACAGTCTATTTTTTCTGTGCTGCACCACGCTGAATGAAAGTGATAGCGCACTGTTCGCATTAAAATAAACATGTATTGATGCGAAAAACTAGTAATTTCACCATAGATGCATATAATTTAAAGTCTTTGTTACACAGTCAACATATGGCTTTTTTCCTTGGGTAAAGCAAGGAAAATGGAACCTTACCTGGCATTTAGGTGAACATGCCTTTGCAGTACATATGCAGCACGCGCTATTGTGCTTTCACATATGCCGCGTTTGCAGTGTGCAACTGATCCGTGGCTGTTTATCACAAACACAGCATTTACTTATTTTTATTTCAAAAGTTGTTACTGAACATGGCTTGTCAGCATTGCGATTCGCTTTGTATACATTATATTTCATAGATGTCATGTTTAAATGCACTACATTTATGTTTTATTCAATTCATTGCTTTATATTTATATTAAGTAATACTTTTGATTTATATATTGATTTATGTATTTTATATACTTGCTCACGCAAGTGACAAAACATTTAAACATAAGCTTTATGTTAACCCTCTGGAGTCTGAGGCTGATTTGGGGCCTGGAGAAGTTTTGACATGCCCTGACATTTGTGCTTTTTTCAGTTGTTCATAAACATATTAATGACACAAGTGTCATTACACTGTATTCAGCACAAACTAGGCTACAATAATATGTGAGGAACATGTGTGTACATGTTTGTGTTTTTGAAGGAATAACGTTTATGCGTGGTTACTGAAAAAACAAAAAACTTAAGTCACTGATATAAGGCCAATAAAAGTATATTAAATCTGTGTTCACAAGACTTTTGGGTATTGAAGGTTGTAGACTAGAGTTTTTGCTTCAAAATTATGTAAAAATTATGCTGACTACTCTTTCATTTATAACAATATACTGATTTAGTTTTTGTAAGACACTTTTTGCCAAGAAACACGGTATGCGAGGAGGCGTGAATCTCCATGAATAATGGCTCATTCTCACCTGTGAAGACAAAAGAATTGGATAGTAATGAGCTGAAATGACTTGCATATTAATGAGGCATTTCAGTCAGGTAGGCTGTGAAAAAAAACTTCTGTGATGTCTCAAGCTCATCATGGTATATGAAACATACAGAAAAATGTTATTACAATATAAAATAATGGTTTTATATTATACTTTAAAATATAATGTATTTCTGTGATGCAAAGAGTCTGAATATAGGCCTTTAGTTTAAAAGCATGCACATTTGGAGAAATATAGGATTCTCATATGTTTATGTCAATTTTCTATACAGAGGAGTTATTTTTTATTTAATATTCATTGTTATCTCTATGAGCGCTGGTGTTTGCAATTCATACTGCAGCCGGAGGGCGCTCTCTGTGCATTTTAGTCCACAAATTCACCTAAGAAGAAGATGATATTCCATGAATGGTGTTTACCAATTCATACTACAGCCGGAGGGCGCTAAAGAAACAAAAACTCACTTAAAACTTATCAATAGAAGAAAACAAACAGGAATTTACTGAATGTCTTCCAGAGATCGCTAACCATGGCTTTTTCATCCAGATAAACAATTTTCAAGGCAATAAATACACGATTGAGACGATGAATGCATGTATTGCCTCTGAATTTGCGTCTGAATAGCGCTGGCTCTGTGGGCGTGGCCGCATTAGTGGGTAATGAGCTGAATCACGGACTTCTGACATGGCTCTCTTTTCATACAGATTACATAAACACAGAATGTTTGTTTTCGATTTGACTTGCACGATTTAAAACCTGACATTTCAACGTTTTGTTAGACATAAGTATGAATTTTTTGTGATTAGTATTCACTAAGTTACACTTCATTTTCTGAGAACTATCAGATTGGACTTCGTTCAGAGGGAGATGAGAGATCACGCATCATGTTAGTTTTCTTTATTTTACAAAAAGCACAACATTTTGTTTTTACTCTGAGTGTATACAAATAAAAGGAGATATTCTATAGTTTCAATTGATGTATTACTTATGTCTCTATGACAAAAAATGACAGAGTATTTTAAGTCTGTTTTGCTGCAATGTGAAAAAAAACCTGCAAAACGCGCCGGCGCGTTTTTAGACCTCAGAGTGTTAAAATCACAAACATTTTAAATTAAAACTTAAAATAGACAAAAACGGGTGACTCTCGTCTTTTCTTTCCTTTTAAATATTTTTACAAAAAATGTTTTTCCACCTTCACGAAGAGACGAGTGCTATCAATCATGTCTCCTGACGGTGGTGCTTCTCCGCTCTCCTCTGCCTAAAGAATTACGCGCACATGTCTGAATGTTTAACATGGTGCTGTAAATTGACCTGATGCAACTGATGCTACTGATGCTATTGCTAAAATGTTGTTAATCTGTCGTAATCACATCAGGAGTCATGGTCGAGGGGAAGGAAAATCGAAAGGTTGATGGCTTTTTTTATTTGCATGGTTTTTGTTTTTAACTAATATTTTTAGTATTTTGTTAGTTATTCATAAAATATGCTATTTCTAATCATTATTGATTTTTTTTTTTTTTTTGATTTCTGGAAATCATCTCGCGACCCCCCGGGGGTCCTGACCCCCACTTTGGGAACCACTGGCTTAATCAACAAAAACGTCTAGGTTACTAGTGTAACCCCTGTTCCCAGAAGGAGGGAACGGTGACGTTACGTCGATACTGACGTAATGGGGTCTCGCTAGGGAGCCCAATCACCTCCAAGGATACAAAACAAGCCAATGGGAATTGGCCTGTGAGATTTACATGGCGGGCCCCTCCCCCGGCATCCGGGTATAAATAGGGCTGGCATACTCACCTTCATTCATATTTTTGCTGAGGAGCCGAGACAGGAATCTGGCCGCTCAGCGGTGGCTCAAAGCTATGGCAGGGGAACGTAACGTCTCCGTTCCCTCCTTCTGGGAACGGGGGTTACACTAGTAACCTAGACGTTCCCATTCAGTCAGTCACGTTCGACGTTACGTCGATACTGACGTAATGGGGTCCCGTGGAAAACGCCATAGCAACCAAACCACGTTACGAGTGTTAGGGAGGCAGGTGCTGGCAGGCTGAGGCGTGCCAATGCAAGTGCGGCCCATACTCGCAACCCTCTAGCGCCCAGAGTAAGCCCAGGGATGTCTTCCATACCGGCGGGATGGAGGGGACAGGGTATTACCGTGGAGAAGTCGAAGCTGCTGTTCCTACCCCATGGGGAAGAGTGCTTCGGAACTCAATCCCTCGTTTTTCAGCAACGACAAAAACGCCAGGAAAGCGTTCCCCGAGGAGGGGAAAGCTACGGAGACCACACCCTGCCCGAAGGGAGGTAACGTGTGGAAGACACATATGGACTGGTGTGAGAACAGTAACGCATATGGAAGATCTCTGATGTAGGTCCTACCTTCCGGGAGGAACGACTAGCAATCAGAGACGGGGCAAAGCGAAGCGGCCCAGGGAAAGACACGGGTTTACCGTCAGGGAAACCTTACCGTGGACAAACACATATGGGATTACCCGAGGGGAATCACAGCATATGGGCATCTAGCCCAGTACAAGGGCAGACCAACTGGGCATACACACGAGTACTGGACCTAGCGCCGGACGCCTCCGCCACGTCTGGCCGCCGCAAGATGCAGGAGGAACTCCACAGGGTTCGCCGTTACGGGGAACTGAACTGAGGAGCGGAAAAAGTGCTCGCATTCCCTCTCCCGAGGGAAATGGCACAGCAAGCGAACACCCATGGCTATCTACGAGTAGACAGCACACGGGTGGACACCGGTTCCACTCGGAGGTTATAATACCTCGCGAATGTATTCGGTGTCGCCCAGCCTGCAGCTCTGCAGATGTCTGCAACAGAGGCACCGTGCGCCAACGCCCAGGAAGAAGCAACACCCCGAGTGGAGTGAGCTCGCAACCCGAGGGGGCACGGCTCGCCTTGGGAGTGGTACGCCAAGGCGACGGCATCCACTATCCAGTGGGCCAACCTCTGTTTGGAGACAGCCTTTCCCTTCTGCTGACCTCCAAAACAGACAAAGAGCTGCTCAGAGCTTCTGAAGCTCTGCGTGCGGTCCACGTAAACGCGCAGAGCACGAACGGGACACAGCGACGCAAGGGCTGGGTCTGCCTCCTCCGGGGGCAGTGCTTGCAGGTTCACCACCTGGTCCCTGAAGGGAGTGGTGGGAACCTTGGGCACATATCCAGGCCGGGGTCTCAAGATCACGTGAGAGTAGTCCGGCCCGAATTCCAGGCACGAATCGCTGACCGAAAATGCTTGCAGGTCCCCAACCCTCTTGAAGGAGGCGAGCGCGGTCAGGAGCACTGTCTTAAGAGACAGATGTTTCAGCTCAGCTGACTCGAGGGGCTCGAAGGGAGCTCTCCGAAGGCCCGAGAGGGCGATGGAGAGATCCCAGGAGTGAATGAGGCGAGGCCTAGGGGGATTTAACCTCCTGGCGCCTCTGAGGAACCTGATGATCAGGTCGTGCTTTCCTAGTGACTTGCCATCAAGCACATCGTGATGCGCTGCGATGGCGGCCACATAGACCTTCAGGGTGGAAGGGGACAGCCTCCGTTCCAAACCCTCTTGAAGAAAGGAAAGCACAACACCGACCGGGCATTTCCGGGGGTCCTCCCGGCGGGAGGAACACCACTCAACGAACAGACTCCACTTCATGGCATAGGCGCGCCTCGTAGAGGGGGCTCTGGCCGAAGTGATGGTGTCGACTACCGCGGACGGTAGGCCACTCAAGTCTGCCGCGTCCCGTCCAGGAACCACACGTGGAGGTTCCACAGATCGGGCCGCGGGTGCCATATGGTGCCCTGCCCCTGAGAGAGGAGGTCCTTCCTCAGGGGGATGCGCCAGGGATGGGCTGTCGCGAGGAGCATGAGTTCCGGGAACCAGGTCCGGTTGGGCCAGTACGGCGCAACTAGCAAGACCTGCTCCTCGTCCTCCCTGACCTTGCACAGTGTCTGTGCAAGGAGGCTCACTGGGGGAAACGCATATTTGCGTAGGCCCCGGGGCCAGCTGTGTGCCAGTGCATCCGTGCCGAGGGTCCCCTCGGTCAACGAATAAAACCACTGGCAATGGGCGGATTCCCTAGAAGCGAACAGGTCCACCTGTGCTTCCCCGAACCGGCTCCATAACAGCTGGACCGCCTGGGGGTGGAGTCTCCATTCCCCCGGGAGCGTGAGCTGTCGTGAGAGCGCGTCGGCCGCACGATTGAGCTCGCCCGGGATGTAGGAGGCGCGCAACGACCTGAGTCGGCGCTGACTCCACAGGAGGAGATGGCGGGCGAGTTGCGACATGCGACGGGAGCGTAGACCACCCTGATGGTTGATGTACGCCACAGTCGATGTGTTGTCCGTCCGGACCAGTACATGCTTGCCCTGCAACAGTGGTCGAAACCGGCGCAGCGCAAGGAGTACTGCCAGCAACTTGAGGCAGTTGATGTGCCAATGGCGATGGGGTCCTGTCCAGGAGCCCGACGTCGACTGGCCACTGCATATGGCACCCCAGCCGGTGGTGGAGGCATCTGTTGTAACAACAACATGCCTGGACACTTGTACTAGGGGCACCCCGGCCCGTAGAAAAGCAAGGTCCGACCACGGGCTGAATGTGCGGCGACACTCCGGTGTGATGACCACACGGAGTGAGCCACGGTGCCATGCCCACCTCGGGACTCGGCCGTGAAGCCAGCGCTGAAGCGGTCTCATATGGAGCAATCCGAGCGGCGTGACCGCGGCTGCGGATGCCATATGCCCCAGGAGCCTCTGAAATTGTTTCAGTGGGACCGCTGTTTTCCGCGAGAACGAGTTCAGGCAGTTCAGCACCGACTGTGCACGCTCGTTGGTGAGACGCGCTGTCATGTTGACCGAGTCCAGCTCCACACCGAGAAAAGAGATGCTCTGCACGGGGCAGAGCTTGCTCTTTTCCCAGTTGACCCGAAGCCCCAACTGGCTGAGGTGACTGAGCACCAGGTCCCTGTGTTCGCACAACTGCTCTCGGGACTGGGCCAGAATGAGCCAGCCGTCGAGGTAGTTGAGAACGCGAACGCCCACTTCCCTGAGCGGGGCAAGGGCCCCCTCTACGACTTTGGTAAAGACGCGAGGAGACAGGGACAGCCCGAAGGGTAGGACCTTGTACTGATATGCCCGCCCCTCGAATGCAAACCGTAGGAACGGTCTGTGTCGAGGGAGGATCGAGACATGAAAGTACGCGTCCTTCAGGTCTATAGCTGCAAACCACTCCTGGGCGTGAACGCACGTGAGAATGCGTTTCACGGTGAGCATCTTGAACGGGAGCTTGTGAAGGGCCCGATTCAAGACACGCAGATCCAGGATCGGCCGTAACCCCCCGCCCTTCTTGGGTACTATGAAGTAAGGGCTGTAAAAGGCCTTGCGGCCAGCGGCGGAACAGAAAAAAACAACACAGGATTTTCCCCCGGGCCCTGTCCCGGGGGAAGGAGCGGAGCGGTCCCCGTCTCCTGAGCAGCCTCCGAAACCTCCGGGTCTCCCGTCTCAGGGCCGCTTCTTAGCCTTCTTCTTCTTTTTAGAAGGAGGCTTGGCAGTCTGGGCGGGGGGCGTGGCCTTCCTGCGGATGGCTCGAGGAGGATGGGAGGGTTCCGGCCTCACAGGAGCCTGAGCCGCAGGGGGACGCCCTCGGCGAGGAGCAGACGGAGGCACGGCCCGAGGCGGATTGGTGCCATCATCACGCCTGGGCAAGATGTGTTTGATGGCCTCCGTCTGCTTCTGCACCGCCGAGAACTGCTGGGCAAAGTCCTCGGCGGTGTCGCCGAAGAGGCCGGCCTGGGAGATGGGGCCGTCAAGAAAGCGAGCTTTGTCGACTTCCCTCATCTCAGCCAGGTCCAACCAAAGATGCCGTTCCTGGACCACCAGGGTGGACATCGTTTGACCCAGGGCGCGTGCCGTGACCTTCGTCGCCCGGAGGGCGAGGTCGGTCGCGGCGCGCAGCTCTTGAAGCAACCCTGGTTCAGCACTACCCTCGTGCAGGTCCTTCAGGGCTTTAGCCTGATGGACCTGCAGAATAGCCATGGCGTGCAGGGCAGAAGCCGCCTGTCCAGCAGCGGAGTAAGCCTTGGCAGCGAGAGCGGCCGTGGTCTTACCCGCCTTGGATGGGAGCCGCGGACGATTCCGCCAGGTGGCCGCGGACTGCGGGCACAAGTGCACCGCAATCGCACGTTCCACCTGCGGGATGTCCACGTATCCCTTGGCGGCTCCTCCATCGAGGGTAGTGAGAGTGGAGGAGGCAGAAGACCGCAGTCTGGCAGTGTGAGGTGCCAACCAGGTCTTCTGGAGCTCCTCATGCACCTCCGGGAAGAATGGCACTGGGGCGGGACGCGGCTGAGCGCTACGGCCCGACCCCAGAAACCAGTCATCCAGCCGCGAGCGCTCGGGACACGGTGGAGGGTTCCACTCGAGCCCGATGCCCACGGCGGCCCGGGCAAGCATGGCTGTTAACTCAGAGTCCGCCTCCGACTGAGCAACCGCCCCCGTGGGCGGAAGCTCGGAGTCATCGTCGGACTCTGAGCCGTTCAACCCACTCCCCGATGCAGCGATCGACATCCGATCCTCTTCCGGAGCGCCGAAAGTGACGTGGGGCACCCCCGAAGAGGGCCCCGCGACAGCAGGCGGCATCTCAACGGCACATGGTGTTGTTGAGGAGTGGGAGGTTCGTGGGGACGGACCCGACGAAGTGGCTCCCACCGTGATCCTCAGATCTCCCAGAGCACTAGCCTGGCCAGCGGCCGCTACAGCCGCTGGCGCTGGGGTAGTGACAGAGGGGCCTCTCACCTCCGTGTTAAAGAAGGAGAGGCGCGATCTCAACACCAACATGGACATGCCCTCGCAGTGAGGGCATGTACCATCCACGAGCGCCGACTCAGCGTGCGGTCTACCCAGACACGTGAGGCAGAGATCGTGGCCGTCAGAAGAGGTCAGGAAACGACCGCATCCAGAAACACACGGACGAAAAGCCATCTTGAAAAAGACGCTGATCGCCCGTGCTTGCTCTTTCAGTATACCTCACCAGCCGAAGCACCCAGGGATGGGCGTAGCACCGTCCTGTGGGCAGCGCGTCGTTACCCCCACCGCTGAATGTGCCTTCCCACCAGCTGGAGAGACTCGAGCAGGCCACCGGAACAAAAACAGGAAGTAGCAATTAAAATTGCTGTTTGCAGGACCGTGTCCCTATAGCAATTAGAATTGCTGTTTTTGCTCTGTGAAATTTCACTCTTTTAAGGAGGTGAAAGATGATCAGCCGATCGGCTCCGAAGCAAAAGTATGAATGAAGGTGAGTATGCCAGCCCTATTTATACCCGGATGCCGGGGGAGGGGCCCGGCATGTAAATCTCACAGGCCAATTGCCATTGGCTTGTTTTGTATCCTTGGAGGTGATTGGGCTCCCTAGCGAGACCCCATTACGTCAGTATCGACGTAACGTCGAACAGTCACGTTGAATGGGACTGAATGGGAACTTAAAATATTATGTTATCTGAACCACATTAATTATCTAAGTTGATTTGACAAAAGAAAAACTGTTCTAATAACAAATCATGAAAATATTTTTTCCAGTGTAGGCTATATACAAATAGTGAGTTCTTCATTCATTGTCACTTTAATTAACAAAATTACTATTGTTTAATTAGCTCATATGTAAAGATAATATTTTTAATGCTTTATTAACAACTTAACAACTTGTTAACCGTAAATAGTTCTCATTTTAGATTAGGTCTCCATTCCATAAATAGAAACGCAAATGAAAACTGCATGAGCATCAATCATATTGTGGCTCCTCGTTCTTGTGTTTCAGAATATAAATAGTATATTAGCAGACTATTTCTGCTATTTCAGACTTCAGGTGTTTTTTTTTTCTTCCTTCAGTGAAAGATCTTTCATGTCTATTTTTAGAATTCCAGTTTTAGCTCTTGGTGGAGGGGAGTTATGGGCTGGGGGAGGGGTGAACTGCATGGAGTGAAAGCACAAAAAAGTGGGGGATCATGGGATGGGTGGGACTACTGAAAGCCATGCTGCACACAATGATAGCTGCAAGGATCACCCATTCAGAGGTTTGCCTTTTTAGAGCCACCATTATGACAGGGTCTTCTCAGGAAACATTGCAGAGAAAGACAAGATAAATTAAAACATTATGTTCTTTTAAGAAGTATTTCTTCCACGATATCTAAAATAATCTTAAAATAAAGTAAATTTATCTAAGAAGCAAAATATGTAAAATAATAAGACATGTTTTAAGAGAATATATCATGAAATGAGCATAAACCTCACTAAAGTTTTTTTATTTTTTATTTATGTTTAAAATAACAAAAAAAAAAATGCTGATATGGTAAGAGAAATACAATTATATAATAAGATATTTTCTCTTAAGACAAGTCTTAGTTGCCCATGTTATATAATTTTGCATCTATGTTAATGTATCTTGTTTTAAGTATGTTTAGATGTTTTTTACACATAAACATGACAAAAATACTGATTACAAAATTGTTTTTGCAGTGTATAGTTACACAGACTTTCTGGACTGATTAATGCTCTTGACAAACACTCAGCTGGTCCATGCCACACAATACAAGTTGAGTTACCCTAGCAACCACTGGGTTTGCAGCGTGATAACTGTTTATTTTTAGAAACAGCTTGTGATGTCTGTGCAATAAGAGGTTAAAAGCGTGATATCACACATCAGACATGAATGCAAACAGAAATACAAGATCACTTATTACTCAGTAATGAAATTTCCAGTGCTATCTTTTATCGTTTCTTAATAATTGGGGTGAAAATGTACTGATAAAATTTCCTGAAATACAGATTGTCTACATAAGCATTGCATATTGTGTATGTGGCAATAGACCTAGGAAAGGAGCCAATGAAAATGCATCTCTCAGATAGACTCATAGCACTTGGATTGAATTTAGATTGAATTTGCATTAAGGAGCAAAGAAATAGCTTTCAGAGCATTCTGACGCACACATGTTCCAAACCTTTATGACATTCTTTCTACTGTGAAACACAAAAGGGAATGTTTTGAAATATGTTTACAATATCCATTTTCATACAAATAAGCATATATTGTCTGGGACTGCAAGCCCCCAAAAGAACAAAAAAAGTAAATATATTTCAATTCATACATTCATACATTACAGCACTTCGGTTCAACATTTTTTGTTTTTAAATGTGCTTTAAAAATAAACTTGACTTGACTGTTCATCCTGCGTATGGTGTTTTTTTTTTTAAATTTAGCTACACATCCTTGCGTGACATATAAACATTATTTCCATTTATTTAAACTTGATGCATCATGACACTTATTTTGTTCATATTGTATTGCAAAACACATTTGCTGCTATTGGGGTAGAATACAGGTAAGGTTAGGGACAGGTTTGGTGGTATGGTTAGATTTAAGGGTGGGTTAAGGTGTAAGGGAAGGGTCAACAATGTAATTATTTATGTATTTATACTATAGATAAAGTGCATTCAATCAAAAGATTAATTTAAATTTTAATACATAGTAGTGAAAGACACTTAACATAAAGTAAGACCATAGTGAATTTATGTTCTTTTTTAAGCTTGATAGCCTCAGATCATCATATTCTGTTGTATATGGAAAAGAGCAACACAAACATTTTGCATAACATTGTTGAAAGACATGAATGTGTCAGTGGCGACAGAATCATTTCATTTTTAGATAAACTAACATATTCCTTGAAATATTCTGGCAGCTGGTGAGGCCAAGATTTCCTGGGTGTTCTGGCATATATCCCGATCCCTACCATTTTAAAGTCAATGAATATTTCAGACATAGTACATTTACAACGTGTGATATTTTAAAACTGTCTTACCCCTGAGAGAACGTAGATTTCCAAATAAATATTTCTGAAGAAGATGCCCTTATAGTGTGCATTCTGCACTAACATGGAGATGCATTCTGGGAGTAGCTTCAAAGGTCACAGAATGAAAGGTTAATTGAGACATTGTGGATCTTAGAGCTAGTTATAGCAAGCACTTCTCTCCTTTACAGCTGAATTATCACCACAGTATAGTGAAATGTTACTTGCAAAATAAGAACAGCAGTATGAGACTAGATTAGGCAGCAGTAGAATAGTGTTAAAGATTAAGGTAAATGTTGGTTCTAGGCTGCATCAGATCCACTTTGCCATTTTATTTTATTTTTTATTTTTTTGGAACACAGATGTATTGTTTTCTGCTGGTTGTGGACTAAAATTACTGTAAAGTTGGTTATAGGTATAGGGGATTTAGATATTGAATGGCAATATTTTAGACTTTAATCTGGAATATTTAAAATTGATATAAAATAGGAAGCACACTGCAATTTGGCTGAAAGGATTAAACATAGTCTGGATGTAACTAGATTAACAGCATAAATTTGTGGAGAAAAGAACAATAAAAATAAATTTGTTAGGAATGTCAACACATTTTATAGGAATTTGCAAGCACTTTAAAAAAGATGTGATTATCTGTTGAGTTTGAGTACAATTACAAAATGCATTTGTTTCTAATAGAAGTCTCATTCTTGTTCCCAAATACCTTATGGCAATGATATATTGATTTTAAAGGGATTGTGAACTGTGTTTGTTTTTTAAACATAATGTTCCTTATGGTCATAATTTAGAAATAAATGGCCATGAGTTTTTGACCCTCCTTTAAGGCTTCAATGTAAATGATCACTTCTATGATTGGGTATCTTTGCTTATTTGCATTTAACATGTGAAGCTGTTAAAAAGCCAAATGGTTACAGTTGCTGCAATTAACTAATCATGAAAAGTGTTATGTTTACTGTAGTACAATAGCCAGTGTTTTGTTCCGCACGAGTTCACAGACTCATGTGAATGCTCTCATTATAACCAACAATGTGTAGACAAAATGTAAATATGAAATTCATTAGGCAGTGTAGATGGTTTCTCTGACTAAAACAAGATTTTTGGCAAAAGAGAACTTGCACAGAACTGATTGACAGCGCCAGTAATAAAGGGAGCATTCTTATATATCTATTGGCGATCGAAACTATTTTCTGTTCTTTGCCATTTCCACAGGGGTCTTGCACAAAGGCAACGCTTGAAAGCATAACGTGAAACCGTAATAGCATAACTTAGTAGTGTAAAAGTTTACTTTGTCTTTGTCAAGTTACAAAACCAAAGAAGTCAAACTCAAAAACTATTTACACTTAATCAAGCTCCAAAAACACAATTTTTAGCATTTTCCACAGTCAAAAGTCTGTCTAGAGCAAACCCGTTCCTTCTTCCTTATTCTTCAAATTCTTTATGCATACATACCACTCATAAACTAGCTAAGGTCATGTAATACAATACAAATGACACAAAATATACATGTAACAAAATCCAATTTACAATGAGTTAACATTAATTAAAAGGATAGTTCACACAAAAATGAAAATTCTGTCATCATTTACTCACCCTCAACTTGTTTCAAACCTGTATGAGTTTCTTTCTTCTGCTGGTCACAAAAGATTATATTTTGAAGAATGTCAGTAACCAAACACTTGGGACAACTTGAGGGTGAGTAAATGATTATAGAATTTTGGGTGAACTATACCTTTAATGCATTAACTAGTATTAACTAATACTGAACAATGCATTTGTTACAGTATTTCTTAATCTTTGTTTATGTTAGTTAATAAAAATACAACGGTTAATTGTTCGTTCATGTTAGCTCAGGTCCATTAAATGATATTAACAGATAAAACTTTTGATTTTAATGATATATTACTAAATGTTGAAATTAACTTGAACTAACTTTATTGCATAATAAAACCCGGAAGTACAAAGTTGTTTTGCAGCTTGCTTTCAATAAAAGCTGTTTTTGGGCTTTGGAGATTTGAGTTCTGAAATGTACAGTATGTTTTATTAGCACAATGACCTCTTATATGTAAAAAGATCAAGGATAATTTTATATGTCAATTTATGACACTTTTAAGAAAAATGATGCCCGTTAGTTCCCATTAAACAGAATTTCCCATGGTTCCAAAATGTTATGTTGGTGGCGCTAATGGCTGATTGGCTCAAAAAGCAAACACAGCAGTCTTCAGGTGGTACTTGGAGCCAGCCAAGCAACTGCCATTGAGATGAATGCTAACTGATAGTGTTCTCCCGGTCTATTGGAGCTTCCTGGGTAGTACTTATGTAAATAGACCAACAGTAAATGCGCACTGAAAATGTAACAGGTTTAATTCAAGGTATCAGCAACCTGTCAAATGAAGAATTACTGAGAGCACCTGCCACTATTGTCCCCTTAGCCCCAGGTTGCTGTCTTTGCAATTGGTGTACTGTGAGGAGAAATGTCCACTTCATGAAAAGAAGCTAGCTGTAGCTTGCTTGTGGCTAAAAATCCTACTTGTTCCTTCCTATTTTTCTTCCTAGTCTTTGTAAATTGGCTTTGGAATAATATGCATTATGAATACAATTGAAATATATTCCAAATTAAGTTTCTGTGGTTTTTTTTGGTATTGGTATTTGGTATTAGGTGGGTAGTTAAATGTGTGTTTTTATGAGAAAAAAAAAATCTGGTACTGGTACTGGTACTTGGTACTTTTCTGTAAAGTCCCATTAATGTATGCATTAGAAATGCATGCTATGTATTTTTAAAATTCTTTTTGAATTTCATCATATTAGTGTGACTTCTGATGAATTAGGGGCATTTTTGCATTCCACTGCACTACTTTTCAATAGTTTTTCTAAGTAAACATGCACTATACATATGTTTTTGACCATTGTCTTGCACATGACACAGTGTTCTAAAAAAGCGGCTCTCAAGGTAAAATATGTTAAACTTTTAGAAAACATGTCTCTAGACCTTGCGATTTTTTCCCCATTTTGCGGCTTACATTCGACTGCTTGCAAAATTCACACATTTTGTGTGAATGGCCCCTTAGGATACCTTTTATGGTTTTATGCATGGATTTAAACTTTAGAAGGAAGATTTTGTTTGTAGGGAAACTAGGCTTCACAAAAAGTTAATTTTATTCTGTGATTTCCCAAGATTCTGTATCATAATCTACATTAAATTACTTAGCAAATTACAAATTAAATTACAATTTTAAATAAAACACTTATGATGGAGTCATTTGATCACTTTTTATCACTTATCTTAATGGCCAATAATGTACTTTTAAATGTCACAGTTGCTTGCTGACAAAATAGCTCAAATATGATACAATATCATCTGCATATAAAGCCGCTACATTACCAGGCAGTTAATTGCCTTCTTAATTGCATGAAGATGCCACTTTGCTTCAGTTGTTTTAGCCAATATGCTTTAAATTTGTGTGATTAAGAAGTGAAAAGGGCTCAGGGACTGCTTCAAGAGAGTCCCTGTGCCAGACCACATTCATTTCCCTAATTAATAGCTAGCCTTCTCAGTCTTCTACAGCTTGTGTGTTTTTGGTAGACATTGTTAAAGGAAAACTCCCCAAAACAAAAATTTCTGTCATTAATTAACCATATCTTTCCAAACCCATAATGCTGTTATTTTTCCATGAAATACAAGTGGAGAATTTTTTAAAAGATCCATTTAAGGGTTTGTTCACCCCAAAAAAATCTGTCATTAATTACTCATCCTCATGTCCTTCCAAACCCGTAAGATTTATTTTTGATGAAATCTGTGAGCTTTCTGTCCCTCCGTTGGCACTACCACTTTGACGCTTCATAAAGTTCATAAAGAGACTGTAAAACTAATCCGTATGAATCGAGTGAAGTGATGTGACATTGCCAAGTATGGTATTCATACTCTGAATTTGTGCTCTGCATTTATCCCATCCAAGTGCACACACACAGCAGTGAGCAGTGAACAAACACACACACACACACACACACACACACACACACACACACACACACACACACACACACACACACACACACACACACACACACACACACACACACACACACACACACACACACACACACACACACACACCCGGAGCAGGTGCCTTGCTCAAGGGTCTCACCTCAGTCGTGGTATTGAGGGTGGAAGAGAGAGCTGTTCATTCACTCCCCCCACTGACAATTCCTGCTGGTACTGAGACTCGAACCCGCAACCTTTGGGTTACAAGTCTGACTCCTAACTATTAGGCCATGACTGCCCCACAAAATTGAGCACTTTAGTTCAAATTTTCTGAAGAGACCTTTATATGCTCGCTTTATATGATGAACAGATTGAATTTAGGCTTTTATTCACATATAAACATTCATCAACTCACATCAGTAGTGGTAAACGGAAGCTCAAGCATGTTCGCTTGACATGCAAGAACCAATGACATTCTTGTGTGTTACGCAGCACGTTTGAGCTTCGGCAAGAACCAGTGAGGTTTGTTCTCAAGCATCAAGCAGGTTTGGTTGAGCTTCTGTTTATGTTTACTAGTTCACTTATTTGTGAATAAATTAAATCTTATCATCATATAAAGCGATCGAGTCTCTTCATAAAATTTGGACTAAACCTTTTAATTCATCTGGATTAGTTAAACAATCTCTTTATGAACTTTTTGAAGCATCAAAGTGGTAGTTGCGTAGCTGTCAATGGAGGGACAGAAAGCTCTCAGATTTCATCAAAAAAATATCCTTTTGTGTTCTGAAGATGAACAAAAGTCTTAAGGGTTTTGAATGACATGAGTGTGAGTAATTAATGACAGCATTTTCATTTTTGGGTGAACTATCCTTGTAAGGGTCTTAAAGGGATCTTTTAAACTCCACTTATATTTCATGTAAAAATTAGCTCTTTTCCATACAACACACATTTTTTGAACCTGAATTCAAATGCAAATGACATGTCAAAGGTTTAGTGGAGGGGAAGATTTGGCATTTTTGAGCTATACAAAACGTGATTCATGTGGTACAGTAATATCTCAATTAACTGTATTTATTCAAGTCATAATATTATTTATTATGACTGGTTCACTATGATCACATTAAGTTGCATCAAGTGAAGAATATTTTGGGTCAGACCAGTAAGAAATAACTGTCAGGTAGTAACATTTTCAATTTCAACAGTTAAGGTCAGGCAATTCTTGCTTGTCTAAAACATTAAGGAATAAGCTCTTATGTGCATCGCTGAAGAATCTTTGGGTTTTGAAATGAGCTCATTATCTAGTGTAATGTTCATAATGTATTCATTTTAACTTTTAACATTTTTAACATAGAAAGGCAGATCTGATGTAATAGTCTGAATTTGTGGGCCACTGCAAATCAAATATTTCCAAAAAGCTTAATTTAAGTCACCTTTATTTCAGTGCTTTATACAAGACAGATTGTTTTAAAGCAGCTTTACAGTAATGAACAGGAATTTAATGATCAGTGATGCAAACAAAATTTATGATGTAAAGCTGCTCTAAAAAAGACAATAGTGTCATTATTCAGCTGAAGTCAGGTCAGGGTTGATTCAGTTCAGTTTAAAGGTGCAATATGTAATATTTGTGAAGTAAAATATCTAAAAACCACTAGGCCAGTGTTATATATTTTGTTCACTTGAGTACTTACAATATCCCAAATGTTTCCAACTATTTGTAATTCATGAGAAAATTGCAATTTTAACCAAGGCTCCGGGACATGTGAGGAGTCGCCTGTCAATTGCGTCATACCCGCGTTACCCTCGGTTTTATTTTATAGAAACCATGGAAACACCAAAGACGCTTTAAAATATGACACGTTTTAATAGACAAGGGAACAACTGTTTTGATATATTTATAGACAGAAAATGAATTGTTGTTATATAGCTCAACACGTTTAGTCTTATTGTTTAAATCAATTTTCTTGATTTTTTGCGAGTAACATGCTTTACCATGCCTCAGAGAAAAACACTATTTTGTCAAATAGCTAACATAGCATAATCAGATGCAGCTTTATTTTTATTAACAGTAATACATAATTTTCTCCATCATACAATACGTTTTAAAATTAATTGCATGCCATTCAACACAAGCCATCCAGTATTTAATATGATATTCTAAAATCGATCTATCTTACTGCAGTGTCTCTCAAACAAGTGTCTCACAGCAGCCACTGAGCAAACGCACAGAGTAACGTTATAACATTTTCAACACACTCAAATGTATCTAATATGATTAACAACTGCGTTACCTCATACTCATGACCGGAAAACCCATGCCGGCGACTGTGACATAATAAAAGTTCTGCTGCTCGTGAGGCGTGTGTTGCGCAATCGCTTCAGCTCCTCGTTCAGCTCCCACAACACTCGGTCCTGCTCTGCTTCATACTACAGTAACGTTAATAATCTCATCCATGAACATGAGTTCTTCCCGACTCCAGTCCCTATTCTTTTGCACTGTCCGTTGAGATGGAGACCCAAGATTCCACTCTAAAACTTGGCGTCATCAAACTACGCCTTTGTTTTGAATAGGCTTCTAGTGACCTCTAGCGGACAAAATTATTACATATTGTACCTTTTAATAACTAAATTTCACTAAGAAATTAGTTAAATTCACCTATAATTTGCTCTACTGAAGATATGTTGTTCACTTTGAGTAATTGTTGGCATTTGGCATTGTTCACTTTGAGTCATTTCAATGTTGATTCAGTTCATTTTAGTAACAGTGTCGAAGTTGCGAAAATAGTCAATTATGAAATAAAGTTGAATCAACTATAAATCAGCTCTGCAGAAAACTGGGGTCATTGTCCAGCACTATTCAGTTCAAGTTTTGTTTCCAATAGTGACAGTGGAGTCAGATCAATAATAGTACTAAATATCAATTGTCCGCAACTAAGCAAGCTAAAGGCGACAATGGCAAGGAAGTCATTTGCCTCGTGGAGGCAGACATGTTGAGATCACATGACCAGACGAATATTACTAACTTTCTAATGCCATTGCAAATGTGGTCCTGTTCTACATATATAATATTGTTTTCTTCTGACACTGTGGCAGAAGAAAGCCCAGTTCTTAAGGAGGTCAATAGTGATACCTTCTGTTAGGTAGCTAGCTGTAATCATTTCAAAGGCTTAATTAACATCCTTAGGGGTAAAAAACAAACAAACACCATGACATTACATGACCTTACATGACCTGCGTTGCTGTATATTCTCTGACACATAGAAGGCAGTGGCATGTGAACTCAAGCTTTTATATCTAGAAACTGCATTCATCTATTTGTGTAGAGGCCTGTACTTGATGACAGTTCCAGTCTGTTACACATTTAGGGCTATTTCAATTTGCAGTTTCCATTTAACTATTACTGTTTTTTTCTTTAACACTAAATTGTAAAATGTTTCACACTCTATTGGTTTCTGCTGAAGCAATCACTCTGGTCTTCTGCCAGTCACTCTCTCTCTCTCTTTGTGACTTCAGCACCGAGCTTCCCTCCAGCTTAATTTAATTTGTTCAAGACAAGCACTGCTGCCATGGCCCTGTGTCTCTTCCTGGCCTCATCACAAGCCCTGAGCAACAGGACAGTCACTGACCCAGCCAGGACTTCCTTCAAGGTCACATGATGTTGTTTTCAGACAGAAATAACAGGGAGAGCTTTTTTGTTTTGCTTTCGTTGCAAGAGGCAAGTTTCATTAATTATACCATTTGATATAAAATTATACAATTTCATTACATATATACACAACTTTATGAAATATTTAATTCTTGTCAGCCAATCAAGTCAAATAACAGTATATTTCTGTAATGACTGCTAAAACTGAATAATTGACCACTGTCCCAGGCATCTAATCTTTGGAACATCATTTGTCTACATACTGTACAAGTAAACTAACAAAATCGTTTTGTTAAGTAGCTTTGCATTGGGGTCCTGATCAACCTGTTGGGGCAACCAGTGAGTGGCATGTGGCTTGGCAACTGAAAACATCCTCACTATTACAATTACACTGCCGTTAATAATAATTAATTCTTTTTACCCTGTTCTGTGTCTGGCATAACACCCTTTAGTCATGGTAAAATCACTGTAAGGCACAGCCTCAAGTGTCTTACTGCTTTAATTGATCAACTGCATGCCACTTAAAAATAAAGCAATAATTTACATGTTCTCCATTAAACTGGGTCACCATAAAATGAACGTTTCTGAGCCTCAACATCAGCACCCCTGCAAAGTATTGTGTATACGCTTGTGCTTATATAACATTGCTGTGGATATTCACTCTATATCTGTGATCCTCATTTGTGCACATGCCCTCATCAGCCAGACTGCTTCAGTTGTCATTGCACAGTTTGTTCCCTAAGGTTGGCCGCCATCTGCCACTGCCGCGCATGACTAGCTGGTGACCTATAGCCAATGATAAGAATAGCCATGGTGTAGTGTGCAGCTGCAAGATGAAGCCTAACATCAACTGACATACTGCTCTCTCACACAGTATTGTTGTTTGTCCGTGATGAAGCTGTGGTCCAAAAACAAACATCTTTTGTCTCATTTTAGATCTACAAGAAATTTTATACAATTGACGAATTTGCTCATGACCCATATATGGGGCTTGAATGGACACATTTTTCCACAAAATGGTTAAGGTTAAAAAGTATCAACAAAAGAATTAGAATGTGAAAATATATTTGTAATAATATACACTGCAATCCTGAAGATTTTACATCTATGTTCTTTCAATTCAGTCTGTGGTGCTTAAACCCTCTATTAGTCAAACATCTTTTCGTATGTTAATTCGCTGGTAAGAATTCGGCAAACTTTACCCTTCATAGACATAAGAATGTGAAAGTTTTGCATTTGCAGTCTCATGAGTTGTATTCACTCTACTAAGTGAATAATGGAAGTCAGTTGAGCACAAAGGGCCCTATCATACACCCGGCGCAATGTGGCGCCAGGCGCGACGCAAGTGTTTTTTGCTAGTTTCAGCCCCCGACGCAGTTATCATTTTCATGTCCTACGCCACATTGTTTAAATAGCAAATGCATTTGTGCGCGCCGACCATTGTTTTCATCCTTAAACTAGCAAAAGTGGATTCGGCCACGCCCTAAGTGCACTTTAGACCATGCGCTTAGATCATTAAAATAGGGGCCAAAGTCTAGTGTGACCACAGAGTATTTCAGCACAGTGGTCTTAAAGGGTTACACTATTTTTTAGAGCCACCTATAATGCTAGTGAGTTTTTTTTTTTTTTTGCCAAAAACTGTGATAATTTTGTTTCTCCGTGACTATTTACACCCTCTCACAGACCCTTTAAACAGGCTTTTTTGCTTTCAGAAATTCTATGTAAACACCCTCTTTTGTGAAATGAGAAACAGGACCAATACATTGCTGCAGATTGTAAATAATAAAAGCCTCTTTGCACTCTTTTATCTTAAAAAAAAAGATAGCACTTTATCAGTAAGGCCTTATTTGTTAACATTAGATAATGTAGCTAGAACTCAAAAGAAACTCAAATAAGCATGATGTTTTTACTGCATTATTAATATAAATACAATTGTTCATTGTTATGTTAGTTCACAGTGCGTTAACTAATACAATTTTTTATTTAAAAATGTATTAAATGTTTAAATTAACAGTAAGATTAACAAATTCTGTAGGAAGTATTGCTCATTGCTAGTAGTTCATGTCAACTAATGCACAGTAGAAATTTGATTCATCATAATATTCATTTTTAAAAGCAATTGACAATAATTACCAACAGTTAGTTATATTCTGATTACATTTAAATCCACTTTCATCACTTTAAGAACAATTATGCAAGCTATTTGATGGAGCAAATATAACTACTTTATAATTAGGGGCCAAGCACCGAAAGGTGCGTAGGCACCTATTGTATCCGTTAGTTTTCTTCTTCTTCTTCTTCTTCTTCTTCTTATTATTATTATTATTATTATTATTATTATTATTATTATTATTATTATTCCGCTCTTGAGTCTATGGCAGCCCACAGAACCGTATGGTAAAAAGTTGTGAAATTTGGCACACTGATAGAGGACAGTCTGAACTGTGTCCATAGCCAATGTGGTGTCTCTAACTCAATCCATCTAGCGCCAAAAGCTGTCCAAATTTGCACTTCTGTTTATGCTAATAACTTTTGAACCATAAGGGCTAGAAACAATCTTTTTTGTCCTCCAATTCCTTGGCTCAAGACGATTCGAATGCACCCTATGACGTCATTTTCCGTCATTAAAATTTTCCAGCCATTTTGATTTTTCCGAAAAAACTACTTTTTCGAACTCCTCCTAGACCGTTGCTCTAATTATCATGAAAATTGAACCAGATCATCTAGGGCACAAATACATTCGACCAAAAGCTCGCAAAATCAGACTTGAGGCTAAATCTCCAAAACAATTTATCGTATTCTGACCAAACTTCGTACATGTCATCACAAGCATGACTTGAGGCAACATGCAGTGTTTCGGCACAGTGCCACCTACTGGTCCGGAGATACGAAAAATGGCTATTTTGGCTAATAACTTCTAAATGGTTTGTCCAAAAATCATAAATGTGGTCACGTCAGATTCGGGGCATCATGCCGAGTCGAATGATAACCATTATTAACATATCAGCCATTTTGGCCATCGGCCATTTTTAATTTTGTGCTAAAATGCTATATTTCATGAACGCATTAGCGCATCGGCACAAAACTCGGTATGGGTCATCAGCACAATGCCCTGAAGGTGCCTGAGAACTTTCGGACCAGCGCCACCTAGTGGTAAAATCAAATATTCAAATGCTTATCACATTGAGTGTGGTCGACTTATTTTCAAAAGAGTCATGTCCTTAGACTCCTGAATCCCTGCTGAGTCTAAAGATACCAAACATGCTAGGTTTTGATGGTTTGTCCGCCATGTTGAATTTTGCCAAAAACCTACTTTTTTGAACTAGTCCTAGACGCTTTATTTGATTGTCATGAAAATCAAATCAGATCATCTTCAGTCCATTCTGGCAAAAAATTATCCAAAGCTTTCTGATAAACTCAACCCTCTCAAATAACAGCACGACCAGAGCCTACATGCTGAGTTTTGGCGCAGCACCACCTACTGGTTTACATATACAAAAAATTGATATTTTTGCTTGTAGCTTCCGATAGGTTAAATTTGGTCTTGTTAGATTACGGGCATCATGCTGAGTCGAATGATATCCAATTTTCCCATATCAGCCATTTTGGCTGTCGGCCATTTTGAATTTTGTGCAAAAATTTGAAAATGTGAAAAATTTGTATTTTATGAACGCATTAGCGTATCATTACCAACCTCAGTATGGGTCATCAGCACAAAGTCCTGAAGGAGCCTGAGAAGTTTCGGACCAGCGCCACCTAGTGTTTATTTTCATATGCTTATAACTTTTGATCTGGTTGACTTATTTTCACGGGAGTCATATCCTTAGCGAGCGTTATTGTTACCTCACTCTGACCATAATTTATTTGGTCACATCACTACCTATTGGTCAAAACCAATAAATCTTTATAATTGACTGTATATATCATTTTTCAGCTTTTTTGCCTAAAATGATCTTAATAGGTCTTTAATTGCTCACTGCTGCAGTTGGTCTAATGCTCACAGCCATGTTGGCTGGCTTGTTGTGCCACTTTTTGCTTGGCCCCCTAATTGCTGCTTGCAGCTATATTTACAAATATAACTGTACTTTTTACATGGAATGCAAGAACAATGCAAATGAAAAAAATTCTAGATAAATATAAAATCTAAATATAAATCATAAATTTCAAACACTATTAACGTCAAGTGAAGAACAGTCTGTAATAAAATAAGAATGAATAATCAAACTACAAGCAATAGCAAATATAAACATGAAATATTATATATATATATATATATATATATATATATATATATATATATATATAAAATTACAAAAGTTATTCAGTCAAGAGCATTGAGTGATTTATTTTATTTCATTTCATTTTATTTTATTAACATTAAAAACAAAGACAGTAGCAGGAGTATTAGGCTGCTGTCACTTTAAGAGCTAATGCACTGATACAATATACTTATAATATTACACATTGATACTGATAATATTACCCATTGTTTTTTATTTATTTATTTATTTATTTGGAACCCCATTAGCTTCCACGAGTGGTCGCTAATCTTCCTGGGGTCCATTTTACAAAATCAAAACATATTATAGACAATCACATCTCACTTTTTACAATATGTTATCAAAAGAATAAATACAATTCAATTTGAGTCATTACACTTAATTTTCATTACAGATCATACATTTTTTCACCATCTTTTTAAAATAATATCTGTTGCTTATTTGTCTTATACACATTGACAGTTGATTCCAAGCTATCGAGGATCTAAATAGTACAGTTCTCTTCATACAATTTGACTGTGCAAAAGGAACAACTAAATCACCAGAGCTGACCTGCCGAGTAATATGTTGGTGGCAATACCCGTACACCAATTTATCCACAAAAAATCTGGGATTGTTTTTATAGATGGCATTATGCATATAGCACAGAAGACTTATCTTTAATTTATCCTGTACCTTCAGCCATACTAATATAGTGTGCATCTCATTCACACTGGTCCTGTACGAACAGCCAAGAGCTACCCTGGCAGCTCTATTCTGTGCAAGTTGAAGATTTTTCAAGTGCTCCTGTGTAGCACTGGACCAAATAACTGAGCAGTACTCCAGGTATGACAAGACCAGAGACTGGACAACTGTTCTCATGACTGAGGGTGGACAAAATGGCACACACTTTCTAGACAAAGCTATGCCTCTGCCCATCCTGGAAACAATATGATTTATCTGATCAGTCCATGAGAGCTGATTATCCAGCTTGACACCCAAGAGTTTAGTTTTAGTAACCTGCTCAACCGAAATTGTATCAATAGTCAAAATTAGGTTACAAGGTTTATTTAACAAATGTTTAGTATCAAAAACAATACATTTGGTTTTGAAAATATTTCGAACTAATTTGTTCAAATTAACCCAGTTGATAATCAAATTTAATTGGTTTTGAAGGTTCAGACTTAGATTGGTGATTGAAGGAGATGCACAAAATAAACTTGCATCATCTGCATACAGTACAACTTCTGCATTTCTAACAACATGGGGCAAATCATTCACAAAAATTGAAAATAAAAGTGGACCCAAACAGCTGCCCTGTGGAATACCGCATGATATACATTTACTGTCAGAAAAACTACCATTAAAAAATACTTGCTGAGTTCTGCCATTAAGATAACTCCTTATCAGTGAAACAGACAATTGTGAGAACCCATAATACTTGAGCTTTGACAACAGAATATCATGGTCAATTACATCAAATGCAGCTGTAAAATCTAAAAGTACTGCACCAACAAGTATTTTATCCCCCATATGTAAGCCACTGATCAACCATATGCACTAATGCAGTGTTAGTAGAATGGCCTGGTCTATAGGCATGCTGTGAACTAGTAAGCAATTCATTTGATGTAAAGTTCTCTAGTATTTGATTAAAAAGTAACCTTTCAAATATTTTACTTAATACAGGAAGAATATGAATTGGTCTACAATTAGAAGGAGCCTTATCCTCTTTAAGTAAAGGTACAATTTTAGACTGTTTCCATAGCTTAGGAAACACTCCGCTGAGCACTGATCTGTTAAAGATGTGACATATTGGTTTGCACAAAATATTTGCAACAATTTTAAAAAATTTTGTCATCAAGATAATCAGTACCAGGCGTTTTCTCATCAGATAAAGAGAGAAGCAACTTCTTAACATTGTCCTCACTAAAAGTATAAAATGACAAGGAGCAAGTTTTCCCTCTCATAATCAATCTAACATTGTCACAAGGAGATTCAATATCTAGCATTGTCATACAAGATCTTAATTATTCTACTTTGCATATAAAAAAAATATTCAAATGATTAGTAATGTCATATGGTTTACTAATAATGTCACCATCATTAGTCTCCATGTACATATTCAAATTATTTGGCTTTTTACACATCAATTCCTGTAATACTTTCCACAATTGTTTGCTATCATTCATAGAATTGGAGATTTTTTGTCCATAATATGCTTTCTTTTTAATGTTATTTAATTTTGTAGCTTTGTTTCTCAACTTGCGATAATGTGCTCTGTCTACATCACATTTTGATTTGAAGGCCAAATCTTTGACATTGTCCCTTTGCCTCATGAGGGACATTAGCTCTTCATCTAACCATGGAGCGCTGTTGATTTTTATAGATCTTTTCCGGAGAGGTGCATGTTTATCAACTATTTTACTAAAAGTGTCCATAAAAATGTTAAGAGAAGCATTTACATCCTCCTCCTGAAGAACTGCAGACCAATTTGAGTTATTGACCTCATCAACAAACAGGCTGGGATTAAAGTTTTTATACGATCTACGATACATGATCCTTCCACCAGATTTAGGAATTTTCATCATTCTTGAAATTGCTATCAGGTTATGATCACTGCATCCTACCCCCACAGAAACTGCTTGTGAACATAAATCAGGAACATTAGTAAAAATATGATCTATACATGTTGATTTAGACGTATTATCCATAGCAATTCTTGTGGGTTGTGTCACCACCTGTTTGAGATTGCATACAGTACATTAGCCATTGTAATCAACTTTTTATGCAATGAGCACTTTTTTGAAAACCAATCAATATTAAAATCCCCAAGCAGAAAGATATCCTTATTTTGATCTGAAACCATGTCCATATTTTCACATATTTTTTGTACATACTCTACATTTGAGTTTGGAGGTCTATAACAGCAACCAACCAGAAATGGCTTATTGAATGGAAGATTAATCTGTAACCATATTATTTCAATATCTCTGCACATTAAATCTGATTTAATTGTAGCAACAATATTCTCCTTTATATAAAACGCAACTCCCCCACCATTTTGATTTCTATCTCTTCTATATAATTTGTACTCATCAACAGTTAGCTGTGAGTTCTCAAAACTGTCGTCTAGATGTGTTTCAGATAAGGCTAAAACATGAATATTTTCTGTTGAACAGATTCTTGTGATTTCATGAATCTTGTTTCGAAGACTACGTATGTTTAAATGAGCTAAAAGTAAACCTTTCTTTGACAAGTTTACAAATAAAGATGACATGTTTACAAGAGAATAAAAACATCAATGAGACACAATTTAAGTTGGATAGTAAACATAGTCAGTTATTCTCTTTGTCCAATTGCAGGCCAAATAATGAGTTTATCATACCTTAGACTAGCTCTTTCACCTTTTTCTCTGGCTGCTTTCAGTTTAGGCAGCAATTCCCTTCTCCTTTGCTGCACCACATCTGAAAAGTCTTCGTTGATGTAAATATTTGTGCCCTTTAATTTCTTCGCAGAAAAAAGGATGCGCTGGCGATCTTTAAATCTCAGAAACTTAACAACAATTTTCCTCTGCTTTCTTCCTTCCTGGAACTGTCCCATGCCGATGTTACATTCACTTAAGACATAACAGGCTATGTTTACTAGGATAGTCTCCAAGACGGGCATTTTGACATAAAGCCAGGTGCACACTGTGATTTATAATAGTCATTCACGATTGCTGCTTGTCAGACTGTACGAACATGATCCTCATGTCACACTGTGGGATTTCAGCAGTCATTTATGTCAGACTATACGACAGGCAAGATGCGTTAAAAAAATTGTCAGCAGTTTTACATCATCAACCCATACACGTTTGGTGACTGTGAATTGCATTACACACGGGACTGAAATGGTGGCTAACAAAGAAATCTCTAGCATTAATTTTTATCATGGCTTGTCTTGGAAAAACAAGTCAATTTGACGGTCGTCGTCATCACACTGCCAGAATTTTGTCAGAGGTAAAATTTGATCGCAACGGTCATTAATTGGCTGCCAGTGAACATGTCAAACTACAGATTTTAGCCTAGGATCAGAGGAATCTTTTAGGATTTTCAAAATTTGTCTCATACGACCAAATCGTGGCCAAAATCATACAGTGTGCACCCGGCTTAATTTTGTGTGAAACTGTCAGCGTTCAAGAAGTTCAAGAAGACGTGAAGGAGAGCTCAATTCAGTATTCACATGCCGTCAGATGCTTAAAAATACGTGCAAATGCTAAACTTTCATGGCGACGCTGGACTGGTCCGATCGGGACAGTAACAGTTCTGTCAACGAGCTTAGCATGTGCTCTCTCTTTCTCTCACGGTGAGTGCGCGTGTGTAAGTAAAAGTGACAGAGGGCGCTCTCAGCCAAGCGACGGTGTGTAAAGCTAAATAGGCAATGAAATTATATCTGCGCTAAAGGTATTTTTAGCCTCTAACTCAATTACAGGCGACTGTAATTGTACAGTTTACTAGCCATTGGCTAATTAAATAAATTTTTTGGTCGCCTCGTGAAATTTGGTCGCATATGCGAGTGATTTAGAGCCCGCATTGTAGAGGGTTAGCATGTAAAAGAGATTTTATAGTGATGTTTTAACAGTTTCCTTAAACTCAGTCACAATTAGGCAATGCTACATTCCAGCAGGCTATCAGTGCTGTGAAGACGATCTTTGACATGTTTCCACCAGTAAAGTTCTCTTGTGCTTTAATTTGCATAATCCATTGTGTAATTGTGTGTAGCTTATGTACTTAACAATAACTCACATCTACAAACATTCACTGCAGTTGACAGATATTCCATGCTCAAGTGAGGAAGCAGAAATTGAGGAAGTGTCTGTGTGTTTGTGTAAAAATATTATGATAATGTTCTCAACATTTTAGTGGTTTTCCACAATTTGTGTATGACCTTCAAAATTGAAGCATTTCCAGCAGATCACAGTATTCATCTTCACTATATGTGTAAAATATATGTGTGTAAAATATGTCATTTATTTTCTTGCAGTTGGAAGGTGAAGAGGAGCAGAAGCGGTTTGAAGAAGGGAAAGCGCGCTACCTGCAGAACAAAGCAAAGAGACTCACAGATAAGGAGCGTCAACAATGACTTTAACAACGCAAACACCATATTGTGTTATAGAAGAAAGCTCTGGAATAATAGAGCATCAACGTACAACCTACTATATTAAGAACCTCTTTTATTCTAAATGTAGCTCACCCAGTAGAAAGAAAAATATAGGTTTAATTGACTGTTGTCTGCATTTACCAAAGCACTTTGTGTGTATATTTATCTCAAGTGAAACAAAAAATTTAAATGTTTTATTGTAACAAGTTATTTGTGAAATCTGCAGAACTGTATTATGCACAAATAAAAGCCTACTAATGTATAACTGATTTGCTGTGAAATATCTTTAATTGTACCATAATGCTAGATAGACAGATTTATATGATCAAATTGCTTTTAGGTTTGACTGACAGGCAGACAGATCAGTAAACAGATTTACAGTACATAGACTCTTTCTTCTGACTCCTTAAAATGCTGATTATAGAAATAGTTTGTTTATTCTTTAATAAGGCACATATGACTGTCATTTTGTTCAAAAGGCTACAATCAGCAATTGGTACTGGCATGTAAAATTTGGGGGTTTTTTCTTTTAATTTCTCTGGATGTCAAGAGCACACAGTCACAAATATGCAGATAAACCCAGGAGTGGGAGTTTTATTGCAGTTTTGGAGAATTGAACAGGTGAAAACAAACAATGAATTGAATGCAATGATCGGAACTTAAATT
This sequence comes from Megalobrama amblycephala, assembly GCF_018812025.1. Classification (NCBI taxonomy): domain Eukaryota; kingdom Metazoa; phylum Chordata; class Actinopteri; order Cypriniformes; family Xenocyprididae; genus Megalobrama; species Megalobrama amblycephala. The sequence continues at coordinate 34,057,577 of NC_063055.1, forward strand.
GAGTGTAATAGTTTGTTTACAGGAGATCAGTCAGACTCACAAAGACACAGGGAAACAAGGGTGACAGGAAACATGGTAAAACAAAAGGAATGCATTTAAGAGGCCATTTACACGATAACAGTGTCCTAAAAATTGGAAAAGTTTTCCTTTGTGTTTATCACATACAGACGATTGTTGTCAAAGCTGTTCCATTCACATGGATCTGCGAATCCACTGGAAACTCAGAGTTTGTTAATCCCAAGAAAAGGTGCATTTTAAGTGAATTTTAATTAAGTAAAATTATCTACCAGTGTGGTAATAAAAATAATCTTAATGCAAATGGAAAACAAGATTATTTGGAGTGTCTATTACTAAGTGCAATGTTACACAAGGTTTCAGTAGTGTTGGCAGTAGTGCGTAAGGTGCTTAGACCTTGTGAAGCCATTGACCCTGGTTTGAATCCGACCTTTGCAGAGCTCGCTCTTCCCATCACATATCACATCAGAGAGGAATTTATTTTCAATAAAAATTAAGAAAATGTTCTAAAAGTGGAAGTAAAGCACCTAATGAGTGTTTAATAATGATAAAAGTCTTTATAATTGTAATAAATATAATAATTTACACACTGTTATTATTGCATCCTGTTTTTGTTTTTATTGTTTTTGTTTTTTTTGCCCATGGAATACCATGAAAATGAATATTAGTTCAATAACCTACCGTTCTGCAAGTTTAGAATTTAACTTGTATTGAAGTATGCAGACAACTTTTTGTTGGGTGCTGTTGCCATGGTGAATCATAATATCGGAGCTCCATTGATCATGGCTTTTCATAGTTGTGGTGCATGCACTTAACTCAGAGTCAACCTGCTTAGAGTTGACTGAACTGACTCAATTTAGCTGTTCTGAAACCGAAAACTCAGAGTAAAATTTTAACTCATAGTTTGTTGAACCTCCTTTCTGGAATACACCGCAGGCCAATAGTTGGCGAATTCATTTTTTTAGAAACACTAGGTGCCTACAGGCTGAACACATAATACCCATGTGCACGTTTTCACAAATTTTATTTATTTATTTATCTATTTGTAGTTTACACAGAGACGATAATGGTATGCTATTTTTTCTTAAAACTTCTGAACTGTTTTTCCCAAAATCATAAAACTGGTATCTTTTGATTCAGTGCAGCATGAGTTGAATGATACCCAATTTCCTATATTGGCTATTTTGTGTGTTGACCATGTTGAATTGGCAAAATTGGCTTCAGACCATGCCGGCAAAAAGTTATTAAAAGCTTTATGATTGACCAAACTGTTCTTGAATAAAGTGTCAACAAATTTAATGGCATGGTGGCTATAACTCAGAAATGCTATATAATGCTATATATTCAAATAACTAGCTTCTGGTGGATGACCATACGCATACTGCACAAGTAGATTTGGGTGGAAGAGCAACCTTTGACCCAATGCTATGACGCAATGGCGAACGCGGAGGCGCAGAGGAGAGAGCAAAACAAAACACCAGTCATGAATTTAAAAAAAAAAGAAAATGTCAGAGGTTTTCGATATAAGAGAAGAGGAGCTTGAGTTTGTTGCACAGCCCTATTTGTTTGAACCGTGAGAGGCGTCTAAGCTTACACTACTCCTACATCCTGTGTCATACATTGTGTCAGTGGGTTACTCATTTGGCGCTAGTTGACTAGCGCAGTATGCATACGGTCATCTGGCAGAAGCTAGTTATTTGAATTTATAAAGTTTTAAATATGGATATTTTTCTTACCAAAAGCATCCCTTCACTTCAAAAGGCCTTTATTAACCCTCTGGAGTCATATGGATTACTTTGATTATGGATGGATGCACTTTTTTTGTTTGTTTTAAAACGTGGCCCCCCCATTCACAATCATTATAAACCTTAGAGGACTAAGGATTTTTTTTAAATATGTCTCCGATTGTGTTAGTCTGAAAGAATATAGTCATATACACCTAGGATAGCTTGAGGGTGAGTAAATCATGGAATCATTTTCATTTTTGGGTGAACTTATCCCTTTAAAGATGTTCATTATGCTAAAATTTTACTTTGCAATAAAAAGGAATGTTCATTGTTTCCAGGTTCTATGTCAAAACGGCGACTCAGTATTGGCCGACGCTGTTCACGTGAGCAGCACGATGTATGCATGTGCTGCTGACACAGGAGCCAGCCAATAATGAGCCAGCGTTCTGACGTAGAACCTGGAAGCGCTGAACATAAGGGGAGAGAAGAAATTGTTGAATAAAGTCATTATTTTTGTTTTGTTTTTGCGCACAAAAAGTTTTCTCGTTGCTTCATAACATTAAGGTTGAACCATTGTCAAATTGACTATTTTAACAATGTCTTTAGGCTACTACCTTTCTGGACCTTGAATGTGGTACTTGTGTTGCTTTCTGTGGGGGATAAAAAAACCTTTTTCATCAAAAATATCTTAATTTGTGTTCCGAAGATGAACGAAGGTCTTACTTGTTTGGAACGACATGAAGGTGAGTAATTAATGACAGAAATTTCATTTTTGAGTGAACTAACCCAGGTGAAAAAAAAAAAATGCACTAAAATACACTTTATTTCAGTACACTTAGTACACTTCCATAATGTACTTATAGTGCTCCATTTTCGTGCACTAATATTGTACTTAATGCACTAAAAATTCTTCTTTAGTACTTCTAAATAAAAAAGTGCTTTTAACATACTATAACATACTATCACTGTATTTAAAATATGTATTTAGTTACCACTTGTAGTACACTTGAACCCATCTTTTATACACTTTTAAATATACTTATAAATTATTTAAAATATAAGAATAATATATGATAAACATATACAGAATGTATTTATAATGTTTTGCCCACATATTTTATACATTAAATAACAAATGTATTGTAACTATGTTATTATTCCCTTTATATGATATACTTAACTACATGTTAATGGTGTCTTTAAATAGTCCTGTCACATGAAATAAGGAGTATTCAATAGTGAATGCAGCAAATGTCAGTTTATTAAGAAAAATAGCAGCAGGAAAGATAGCAAGGGTCAGATGTCGTGGGTGCAGATGGCAAAGTATTTCTTGGTAGCGCAGAGACTGCAATCGGCAAACCAGTTCTCCGACAAGAGTCCAACAGGTAATCCAAAACTGTCTCGATGGGGAATATCAAGAACAGGAACGAGGAATGAGAGACTCAAAATCAGTCAGGACTAACACTGCATGAACACACCAACAAACTGACAACACAGGGCAAAATGCACAAACATTAAATAGACATTAAACAGCTGATGCTGATCAGCTCATCAGCAGCAACACACACTCACAGAGAGACAGAAGCTGTGTCTCATTTTGAAGTTTGCGTCCTCCGGAGGTCGCATTTGAAGGCTGCATACGTCATCAATGCGGTCTCATTTAAGAAAAGTAACTGTCAGATTGCAAAGTATGAAAACAGTAAGGAATAGCAGTACATTTTATTAAGGTTACTTTTCTTAAATAAGACATCCTTTAATGTTGTATGTAGCCTTCAAATGCAGCCTCCGAAATGAGACGCAGCTTGAGTAAACCAGTGAACCTGCGAACCGTGACAAGTACAATCAAGTACACTATTAGTGAACCATTAGTTGCACTTTTTTCCCACATTAAAATATATAAAATATAGAACTTTTAGTACTTTATGTATACATATACTTATGTATCGTTAATTCTAAAACACATTTAACCTGCATGTTTTATTTTTCATGAAAATCCATTAAAATAGAACTTAGTGACAATATATAACAATCCACTAAAAAGGCATTCATAGCACACTTTTAAGTAATGCACTTAAAAAACACTTATCTATATTTTTGTTTACTTTATCTCACTATACTTAAAATCCATTTATGTGTTAATGCTAATTAGTACATTTATATTAAGTATAAGTACCACAGTTGGGAAAATGTACTTATAACTAGTACATTAGAAATATATTTTTAATAAAATCTATTTAATTTAAACTTAGGATTACTATATAAATGTATATTAAGATAGAACTCATTTTAAAGCAGTTAATATTAGAAGTATTTAGTATACTTTTTTTAAGTCCACTGAAGTAGAAATATACTTTTAATTAGTGTATTTATAGTGTATACCTTTTACAATTTTATTTAGCACAAAAAAATAAGAATGTACTATAAATACTTGCTTGTATCTAAATATTTTTTAGTGTATTCAAGTATACTTTTTTTTAAACCTGGAAATCTTTTAACATACATTACCAAATAGTTACCACTAGTTTCCTAGTGTGTGCCAGTTTGCTCCCTTGGATGCTGACTGCATTCATCTGTGGTTCATTTAGATTCCTCATTACCTCTACTTGTGTATTTAAGCCCTTAGTTCTCCTCAGTGTTTTTGTCTTGCGTTAACGTTGTATGCTTCATGCTTTATCATTCTTGTTCCTGTATTCTCATGTGTGTTATTTTGTATTTGATATTAAAGACTGAATATTTACTTCTGCATCGTGTTTGCTGACCAGCAGATTGTAACAAATAAATGTCAAATACTGCATTTCCGTATGGGAGTGATCTGAATTTATGCTTGTTGTCATTATTTTTATAGTATATCTAGATTAAGCCAATGATTTACAAAATGTGGAGTGGGTTTCTTCAGTCATTAATGGAATATACTTCATAGTTTTCCAAGGAACCCAAAGTAAACAGCTAGGACATATTCATATAAAAAAGCTTGTTATCATAATTCTTTCTAGTCATGCCAAATTTAGTCCAAAGTAGGGAAAGTGGCTGTATTTATTCTGGGATGAACTCTGTTCTCATGGGAGTAGATGGAAAGACATAGGGATGAACAAGGAATTTATTTTAGCTGGGAAAATGCACCATGTGACATTGTAGTGAGTGACATCATTTAAGTTGGTTGGTTCTATAGCAAAACCAATTGTGTTATCTTAGTTTGTGATATAAAATAGCTCTAAATATGATATTATACCATTATTTTAAGACAATAGCATGGGGGTACTACTAATGTATAGTTTAATAGATTCTTAATGTTATTCAATTATTTGTTTGATTAGAGAATCCCTCTGTTCTTGTTAGTGTGCAGTTTTGCTGTTGTTACAAATGTAAACCTCTTTTATACACAAAATTAAAATGATTGTAGTTAACTAAAATCAATAATGCTTATATTTTCTGAATAACATGTGAGTGATACTTTCTATTGCAAACATTTCCAGCAATATGCCATGGTGTTGCTATGTAGTAGCCTACTTTATATTTTGCTAGTGTATGTTACTACTTTAGCATCTTGCTAGGTGGTTACTGGGATGAATGAAATGTCTGAAAAATACATTTAACACTTTTTGATCACAGACAGCATTTTAGTTTAGCAAAAAGAGACCACATCTATTTGTTCTACATCTATTTAGTCTAGGGATCATTTCTATCTGTTCTTCTTGTGTTGGTAGCCTGTGCCAACATTATAGTGAGGGCAAGGAATCAAGCTTAATTTCTCTGTATGTAGATAAGCAGGTAGGAGCACTGCTGTCTGCTCTGATGTTGAAGTTCTGGAGTTGTCCCCAGAGCTCCATTAAGCAGAGCAGAAGAGGAGTGGCTGTGCCTGAGGCCAGGGTGAATGAGCAGGCTGGGATGTTTGCTGTCATATTTTACTTCCAGGTCATCTGGCTCCATGCAGAAATAGGGGAGGCACTGTAATAATTTCCTGTTTATATCTTATATCTCTGCTTCTCTCGTTATTGATATTCAGTGGAATGTCAGGCTCCTGCCTTTTATTTCCCTGGAATCAAATGAATATTTCATGTGTGGTAAGAAACAACCTCTTTATAAAAAAGCCTTGCAGCATGGGCTAGCTGTGTAGAAAATACTAATGTTCTCAAACAGAAGCCAGTCTAACACAGCTTAAGTAAACTGCAAATTATTCTTGATAGCAAAAACAGGTTAGTTCACTCATTAATGGAATAAACTGCATAGTTATACAAGTAACTTAAAAATGCATTGAAATGTCCAAAAGTGCAATACTAAATTCAAATTTATACAATGTAATATCTATGTATGTAAATGTGCAATGCAATTACATGTAATGTTTATGCAATCCAGTGCTGATTTATCAGCTGATATATGCCCTTCAGAACCATTATAAGGAAAGCAGGTAGAGACTGGCACTGATATGTATAAGCACTCAGCACTCATACTGTGTTTATAGAAATGTATCTTCATAAAATTATTTCCTCCATGTGATTCCTGGGGGAGAACATTATTATGTAATGAATGTGCATTCAGGCTTCAAGAGATGTTTTATTCCATAGTATAGCATCCCATTCTTACACATAGGTCAACAGTCAGACAAAGATGTCATCTAAACCCTCATTTCAATATACTTCTTAATCTTCATTATTGCTGTTTAAATATTGTATATTAAATATAAATATAATATCAATATTACGAGTTTGTAATCTCGTAGAATATATACGCCAAAATGAGTTTTGGCGTGCTTATGGTACGCAGTTTTTCGCGTGCATATGATACGCACTTTATGGCGTATTATACGTACGAACCCCCCACCCCCTCACCCCCATCCTAACCAAGAGCGTATCATATACACGCCATAAAGTGCGTATCATATGCACGCGAAAAACTGCGTACCATAAGCACGCCAAAACTCATTTTGGCGTATATATTCTACGAGATTACAAACTCGTACTATTGATACGCATTTTCGTGTGATCGGGCTCCCACATATCCATAAAGACTGTTGACATTTTTCAGAACATCAGAGACACGTGGAGTATTTTTGACTATGTGATGGACTGGGGATCTGTCCAAGGTGTTTCCCTGTTGGCTCTAGCATCCCCCGATCATTGGACAAGAATGTTCTTTCTGTTGATTATAAAGGCCAATTCACACCGCACCGACAACAGCCAACAAACGCTAACAAACTCGTCTGTTGGAGTTTGTTGGATCGGTGTGAAACCCCTGTTGGCGTTGGTCGGAGTCGGTTTTCACCCGATTGAACATGTTTAATCGGCGTTTGTCGGGTCGTGGAATGTCTGCGCGGTGTGAACAGTTTTCTAACAAACGGCAACAAACTCTGACGTAATCTGACCTGGCTACGAACCGTTGCCATGATGATGAGGCAAGTCCCCTGCAAAGACAGCTGTTTGATCGCGCCCGCGCCTCACACCTCACACACAACAAAGTAAGCCTACTGGAAATGTGACATCTCAGCTTGTTCGTTATAAAAAATAAAATACAGTTAAAAAAATAAAAATATACAAAAGGTACAATAGTCCATAGTGCAATCCGTGCCATTCAGCAAGAGCAGCTGCTCCACTTCACCGAAAGAGAGAGGTAATTTAACCACTATGAGAGCAACGCAGGTTTACCTTCAGTTACGTTTTTAATAATTCGTTTTGGCTTGTTTAGCTACATGGTTGTATATGCTTATGGGTCTCGTTAATAAAAAGGGTGGCTAAAAAAAAAAAAAAAAAAAAAAGTTTAAAAACCGGCGTATTTTTGTTTTGCCTCAATACTTTAATACAATGAAAATATATATGATACTGTATTATTAATATAATAAACTTGCCTGACAATATTGTTAACATGGTTACATATGTAGGCTAGTTGTGGAATTTTCCCAGTCAGACTCGTTTGTCGGTGTTTGTTGGGGCGGTGTGAACATGACAGTTTTTTCTCATAGAATGTGAAACAGGAAAAGAAAATAGGCTAATTATTTATTATTTGTCCCTGGTTGGTTCATTGAATTGGACTTCTTATTTTTACTGGGAGTTTACTGTTTGCTAAGTAGTCATTCAATTGAGTCCCTGGCATGTGTGATTTTGTTGGCATTTAGCTTATTTTTCAATCACACACACACACACACACACACACACACACACACACACACACACACACACACACACACACACACACAAATCAATGACCAGTAAAAAAAACAGCAGTCCACAAAATATATTTACATTTAACGAGTTAGTTTGCCCATATACTGTTATTAGGTTTTAGGTATTAGATTAACTTATTTGGCTTGCTGTCCACTGAGGAGGGGCTCAATGAAGCAGCTTCAAATCAAGCTCTGATATACCCACACAGTGAATAAATATGGGATGATTACATGGGGCGAGGTACCTGAGATGAAGTTGAAGTTTGGGGAGGTGGAGAATGCTGAACAGCTGAGACTAGAGAGGTAAGCAGCTGCTTATATACTCTAGCTGTTGATTAGAAGATTAGATGGGCTCGCTCCTATTTTATTTTTGCTATTTTATTTTAAATGAAATATAAAGACAATATTACCGTCATGTTTCATACCTAAAAATGTGATAAAAGGTGATAAAATGTGATACATTTCACCCAACTAACTTCTTAAATAAAAAAGAATAAAAGGTTGACGTTGATCGTTCAGAAATCCGCTGTGTTCGAATATCATCTGGTTATAGTCAGAGAGAGAGAGAGAGAGAGAGAGAGAGGGGGGGGGGGGGGGGGGATCTGATCCCAACCTCCCATCATCTGAAGCTCATTCATCCTCCTCCTCCAGCAAGACCTCAATGAAAACGCCGCGATAACGGACAACCATTGTTGTTTCATCGCTCTCCTCCATTAATTCATCTTCTGTTGTTCACCTCTGGATGTGTAAATGGTGGCGTTTCTTCCACGGTTACCGCCACATTTAGCCATATTGTTTCCGTTTCTGAAGTGCAGTTCATACTGTTCGCGTGTTTGGAATAAAATAAGAGCACACACCGAGACTGAGGAAATAAAGGTTGACACTGAAGCAACGATACATTAAAATCTGGAGATTTTGACGGATATCTACAAAAGGTGGGTTACGTTTCCTTTCCCAAACCACTTATTACTGTAGTCTAATACTACAGTCTTGTAGAAATGTCAGTGTTTTTATTGTTGAACATATTTTAGAGGAACAATGTTTGCACATTTAATTAAATGCACAAGGATTTTTTTTAAGGATGGGTTTAACAAAAAGCTTTCATGGGATTTAACATTTAATTGTTCTTTCGATACAGGAAGTGGATAGGTTCAGATGTGAGTTGAAGAGAAAATATTGTGGCTTGATTTAACACAGTTCAGCATTATCACATGTGACATATCGCCCACAGAGCTCACATTACAGAACAACATCATAGGCTATACTGAACACCTACACGACTGCAGTCAACTATTCATTACTGCAAATGTCGTTTATTGAACTGCTTCATTTGCATTTTAACGATCGGTGACAGTCTCTTATTTCTACTACACTGTACAAAAACACAAATGATGTGTCACCATAATAATTAACAGTTCACAATTAATAGCACTAAGATTATAAACGTATGTAAACATATCGTCATCAGCTCCTTGCTTCAGCTGATTCTTAATGGATGCGTTTTGCCATCATCTGCCTGACAATCAGTATAGGCAAGGGGAGTTTTTGCACATTTCAGCATTTCAACACAAAATGCTTTACATTGTCAGTACTATTGCAAGCAATGTAAATCATATGCAGTCTTATCTATTTACTTAATTTATTTGGCATTGTGGTCATTAATAATGTTATTTGAGTAGGCCTAAATATTGTATTTATCCACATAAGATGAAAAGACCATGATCCAAAGTGTCATTTTCAGCAAAGATAAGAGATGTTAAAATAAAACTTTACCAAATAGGAACTAATTTATGTAAAAGAGGCACTATAAACATCTTTCCTCTGCTGGACATACAGCTGAATTTGTGACGCTTTAAGGAGATTAACATTGTTATTCTGATCTTAAAGCATGTTTGCTAAAGTGACTTGCTAATAAAAGAATGTAAACATTAACAGTAACACTTTACAATAAGGTCTCATGCTTTAAATTTAGCTAATGCATTTGCTAACATGAACTAACAATTAGCAGTATATGTTGTGTAAAATAAGGATTTATTTATAAGCAACAGTACAGCATGGTGACCATTAAAATAAAGTGCTACCTACCCTTGTGAAAAAGAATTGTTGAATTTTATTGAATGTGCACTTGTGGTATACTAAAAAAACTGCAGATAAAATAATTTAAACGAAATAAAAAGAATAATGTCAAATTAACATAAAAGAAAGCACAGTTTTAATCATAATGTTTGTCTTGCTTTAAAGTACACTTATTTTGATGTGAAGCAAATGTGAAATACTTGATTATAATTCTAGTGTTATTCAATATTACATGTAAAGTTAATATTTTTTAATCATACTAAATTGCAACTTCACATGTAATCAAATATGTAATTACAAATATATTTAAATATGACATACAAGTTTAAATAGAAATGACTAAGTATATTTTAGTTTACCAAATGCTTATCAGTACATTTTGAAGTGCACTCTAATCATATTTCAAAGACAACAGAAGCAATAATGAATATACATATGAAAATGTACTTACGTCATACTTAAGTTGGTCAAAAAACATTCTAAATTTCAGCTACTTGCATTTAAAATAAATTTAAACTATAATACATTTTCATTTAGTTGCAGTTAACACTACATTCAGTGTAACTTAAGTATCCATTTAAATATTCATTAAGTATTATTATTTCCATAATAAGTAGGCTATGCTAAAGTGGTACTTCTTTTGTCACAAGGGTAGGCTACTGAATTTAAGATGACACTGTTATTTGTACTTTTCCCATAAGGCAACAGGGCACAGGATTTCTGACACATGAGACAAGCTAGTCCAGAAACTGTCATGTAATGTCATGGATGCAAGCTCAGATGAATTTAGGAAGTAGTGGAAGTAGAACATTCAACTCAGTTTACTGACACAATGCATGTAACAATTATCAAAGTGATCAATGAGGAAACAATATACATTCAGCCAAGCTCGCATTTATTTTCAATAAAAATGATAATGTTCTAAAAGTGGAAATAAACTGCGAACTAGTGTTTAATAATGGGCAGCGGCTATTTGCACTTACAATGGATGCTATTTACACTGAGTGCAAATAGCTGTAGATGCTATTTACACTAAGTGAAAATCGCAATATATTCTATTTACACTAAGTGACAATAGCAGCATTTTCTTAGCGATATGCTATTTACATTAGGTGAAAATAGCGATAGATTCTATTTACACCATGTAAAAGTATCAGTTCTTTGCAATAAGAGTAAATAGCAATTAGATGCTATCTATACTTTATATTGGCAGATACTATTCACACCTCAGTGTTTTTGTGCATTAACAGGATGCAATAACATCATAGAGTGTAAATTACATTTATTAAAATTATTAAATGGCTGCTGCCTTATTAGGAGAATAAAAACCCTCTATACCCAATAAACACTTTTAATATTATTAAAAACTCATTCACAGTTTATTTCCACTTCTAGAACATTATTTCATTTTTATAAAAAAAAAAAGAAAAAAAAGTGAGCTTGGCAAAAAGGCGTATTTGAACCTGCGTCAATCACGTTAAAAGCCAGGTCTGCAAGGTCCCCCCAAAAAGGGACGCTATTTGCATTTAGTGTAAATAGACTCTCCGTTAAGGGCAATGTAATAAAGTTTACAGCAATAATAATACGGAACTGATTTGGAGTCAGGATTGTGTTCAGTTTGGTTTTGCATTTGTTACTTTTCATTTTGTGCTTTCCTGTTTCCTGTGTTTCCCTTTGGGTTTGGGGAAGTTCCACACAAAAAGGCTGAAACAAATCATTTCAAATCATGAGGCTGCACTACAAATAATCCTTATTGGATGGTTTGACTAAATGAGCTGTAAAATTTCTTTCATGTTCTCATGCTCAGACTTCCAGAGAATAATGTAACACTTGGTATTTTAATGTGGCTTGCTATGGCAAGAGCTCTTTTCATTCACTGTATTATTTTTCTCCTAATTCTGATTCTGCTGTAACAGTATACAAAAGGACAACATATACTTTGCATTTGTGATCTTCTCGCCCAATTTAATATTTACTGTATTTCCCATGAATACACTGGACTGCACTAAGAATCTCTCGTTTTCTACCCAAATCCTCACTTCTCTTTCCAGGTTTGTTTTCACACAGATGCTTTAAAATATAATTGCTTCATTATATATATATATATAAAAAGACATATATTTCTACAGTGATGTTTAATATATGTCCGTAATATTTCTGCGGAAATAATCAGGGGTTATTCAGGGGTCTGTGGTAGTAATTTGTTCATGCTTTTAAATGTCCTTTGATGTTCGATTGTTGAAAGGCAAGTAGAATAATGTCATCTCATTGTACCCAGTTTTTGAAAATGCTTATTATTGCATTCATAGAGCTAACCTTTCGCTGACTGTTTACAGTTTAACAAAAGTTTTTCCAATAATTTGCGCAAAGTGTCATGGTCCTATGTATATATAGTGATCTCATATGAATCTTGAGTTGTGGTTTAAAGACTGTTTAAAGGATCTTCTGTGCGTGTTGCTTACCACATACCATTGTGACAGAAGAACCAACCTTAAAACAAAAAAAGGACATGGACTGCTTGCGACAAGATGAACGCACATTGAAGGAGTACGAGGAGGAATTTCTCTAAATATACCAGGTGTGCTGGGATGATGAGACACGTCGTACATTGTACTAGAGCGGGATGGGTGACGTCCAAGGCCAAATGCTGCTGTTGAGGAAGGATCACCGTCCCCTCGTTGAGTTCATCGATTATGCCTTGTGGGTATGTGGGTCGTCCCTTACCGTGGGGGTCCTCAAGGAAGACACCATCAGCTCGGACTCCCCAGAACCAGTACTATCTCCAGCTGCCATCTCTGTGCCACCTCCAGACAGGAAACTTTATTCAGCCCTGAGTGTCCCAGAATGCCGGAAAGATCTTCCGCCATGGACCCAGTAATGGCACACACTCCCACCATGTAACCAGACCCCGAGCATCCACCTGCCACTGATCATGAGCTAGTGCCCCCTCCAGCCATGGAGCCAGCTATCGCGTTCATCCCAGAGCCATAGCCGGAGTACCTGAAAACCATACTTGAGAAAAAGTACAGATACCTTACAGTGAAAATTACTCCATTACAAGTTACAAGTCACCAATTCAAATACGACTTGAGTAAAATTCTTAGAGTATCTGATTTTAACAGTACTTACTGTAAGCATTTTACTCATACTTAACGTAGGCTCAGAGATGCACTAGTCCTCAACACCTGAGAGACATGCCAGTGAAAATAAGAAACAGTTGATTTCTAAGATGAGAAATCATGTTTATTTTCTAAAATCAAAATAAAACTGAACACTTCAAAATTGCAATAAATCAAGGTTGACACAACATCCTTTTAAACATCTACAAACTCTCAAATCTCAGTTAAGCTCAAGTGCACAAAAAGGCCATAAGTAAACCAATATCCTTCAAAAGGGTCTTGTCAATATAGCGAATACATAAAATAATGTTAAGTAAAATTAAATAGTTGAAGTGTACTTGCACTGGACTTGCTGGTTTTGGCCTCAGCACCCGCTGCAGTCATGACCCCATCTTCTATGTTAAACACCTGCAAATCAGCAACTACCTGCTAATGCAGTCACATTCACGTAAAGTTGCCTTGTTGACAAGTTTGGGTAAGTAAAGGCACATACACATTGGGTGAGTAAATGCACAAGATATAGTACCTTCAATGCCTTAAGATGGCAAAATTTGCTGTGATATAACTGCTGCAGAAACAGTTAGGTGCCATGCTAAATTTAATGTGTAACTGCATTACTCATCACAAATGTATTGGAGTAAAAAGTACATTTTCTTTTTCAAAAATGTAGTCAAGTAGAAAATAAAAGTTGCTAATATCTTTGATACAATGATACTCAGTAAAACTACAAAGTAGCCAAAAAGACATTTAAGTATTGTAACTAATTACACTTACTCAAATACTTTGCACCACTGCAGACACCACATCCATTCCAAGGCCAGAGCTTACCACCAGGTCGACCCAGGAATCAGCACCATCAAAGCAATCCAACCCAGAGCCAGAATGGCTCATTCACTTGGGGACCACAGAGCCAGTCCCCATGCACCCAATACTCCACTCCCGACCTCTCTTTGTCCCTAGTAACTTCCTGGACCCTTTCTCTCTACTAGCTCTGCTCATGTCCCTGACTCACCTGCCCTGCTGGTGCCACTCATCTCCTCAGCTCCACCCACAGCTGACTCCCTCCTGCTCCACCTTGGGTATCTCCATCACCTGTTAATGGCAATTTAATTGAAATTTAGCAGTAGCACACTTGCATATGCTAATAAATCTAGTAAAGACACTGTTACCATACATTTGCATGTATTAATCATATTATTTTTAACATATCTTTCTATGTCAGAAATAATCAAGAGTAGAAACTCATACTATGCCATTCCGTATTCAGCATTACTTACCTAACCACAGGCTCTACTATTCACAACAATGGTAACCCCTGCAAAACCAACATTGCAGAAACCCCTAAAAAATCCCAATATAATGGAAGATTAAACAATAGAACTGTAAACAGTTCCAATAAAAGGAAGAAGTCAGGGTGGTGAAAAGTTCAAGGCTTTTATTAATGACCAAAAATAAACAGAAAATAAATCCTGTGGGGCTCTCTGCCATGCACAAACAGCGCACACACACACACACACAAATACTTCTCCTGGTGGAAAAGTCTCTCTCCCTGTCCCATGTCTGCGGGCTGCTTATATCCCATCTCTCTGCCAATTACTGGAATTAGAGACAGGTGTTAATCATCAATCACTTGACCTACTTATCACCACTTGTCTCCATACTCCTTCTCCCACTGCAGACTTCACTTTTCCACGCCCCCTTCACCACCAGCACATCTCACTCTAAATTAATCTTATGGAAAAACACACAAAATAACACTTAATTTCAACATTTATTCTCCTTATGCAGAACTAATATTTACGCCTTAATTTCTTCATTTTCATACATTAAACAATCCAGCTTTTATTTTGGTGGTTTGCCGGCAAATAAATATGTGCCCTAACGGTTTCAGAGTGAAGCAAGGTATTTACATGTGTGCAACTCATGATACAGTGTTTCAGCATCTTAGAGAAGCTAGATGCCTTGTAAATGAACCAAGCCACTCTGAGACGCTGAAACAAATACAGTCAAGCATAATATAAGCTATTTGTGTATTAATTTTTCTATTATTTTGGGAGCTACAGGAACAAAGCTTTGGGAGATTTGAGTCTCAAAGTTCTACCTTTAGATTGCGATTAATGGGTTGGCAACCACAAGTTTAAAGGAAAAAGGGCACTGCACACCAACTCAGCTGTGGAAGTGAAAGAAGCATCATGGCCTGAATACTTTGCATTCATTGAAGGAAAAATTCATAAGTGTATCAAGACTTTTTACAGAAGAATGTCAGGATGGCAGTTCATGACTTTAAGCTTTAGAGAGGTTGGGTGACAACAATGACCAAATGCACACAAGTAAATTAACTAAAGAATGGCTGTAAAAGAAGAAAATACATGATTCCTCTCGATTAGGCCAAATTAGAGGCCTGTGCTATTAAGACAACCCAGAAATAAAAATTCAAAGTTTCATTTACTTTGTCCACCTTGCACTTTGAATAGTTACTCAATGTATTAAATAAAATGTGAAAAGTGCAATTGTGTTATTAGTTGATTGTGTTTTCTATAATTGTGACTTTAAAGAAGAAGATCAGACCACATTTTATAAGTAAGAAATGCAAAAATTCTGATATTTTCTATGGGTTCCTAAACTTATTCTTGCCACTTTATGTGTCTTTGCAGTTTAGCAAGAAGCATTTCACTGAACTCCCTTACTTGCCAGTAATTCAACATTAAACTGCCATAACATTATAAGCAGTGCTGTGTTCCTCTAAAATCTAAATTAATGCCTACAGCAAAACATGAAATAGAAAGGTCACTGAAAGAGTGTTCAAACAATAGTAAAAACACTTAAGGCTGTGCTAAATAGTGTCTTGCTAGAATTTTGCTAATTTACAAAAATCTCAAAATTTCTGTTATACAGCAAATCAGGTGATGCCTGGTGTACCCTTAGCTCTGCTCACGGGCCTGCTCATTGTCAGACATTCTCTCTTTAATTATGTTTTGGAAACTTGCTCAACACAGCAATTATGTGTGAAGTGTTTCCACTGTAGATCTTTTACACTCCAGCAGACATGTTCTGTTGCTCGTTTACAATAAGACCAGTATGACATGCCAATGTTGGCATATTGTCTCCTAATTTACTGAGCTCATAATAAAGTTAGTGCTACTATACAAACATCGAGTTTTGAACAGTCAGACACAATTTCAAGTAATGGTTCACCCCAATATAAAAAATTTCTCACCTCACTTGGACTTCTTACTGTATGTCATTCTAATCCCATATTTTTACACAAAAGGTGTTACTCTTTTCCATATGATGTTATTGACTGATAATCTTCCTTTCCATTGCAGTTCTACAATCTCATTCATGCTTGTGTTTAGTTTAAGTATGCCACCACATCAAAAATGCATTTGATGTGTCGGGTTTAATGTTAATGGCAAATGGCATTCTTGTGTGTATATATGCAGCTGGAAAATGAGAGTTGTGGGTTACAGTACAGTAAATGAAAAACAGATTTCTTCCTGACATCATTAGGTTTCAGGAGACTTAGAATTTAGTTTACAAGTCATTATGGTGGTTTGGTCCATTTTGGAGCTTGACAGTGTGAATAACCATTCACTTTACTTGTATGGAAAAAAAAAACTTTCTGTTTAACATCTCATTTTGTGTTTCAATGATGAGTGTCAGTTTTCCTTTTAGTATTTAGTATTCCTTTTAAAGTATTCATTGAAACTGGAATAGCAATAGACACAAATACTAACATGAGCACAAATGTGCCATGATCTTGGGGAGCTGTAGTCTGGGTAAACCCAGCCTGATCTGCCGGCGATTTGATTTCGCTCGGTAACTCAGTCTGGAAACCCGTGCATTCATTTCTGCTGCGCTGTTACACTTTTGCGGGAACCAATCACAGACTGGCTTATCCACCTTGCTCGCTATTGGCGGGTATAACACGATGACGATAGAGAAGCGACGGCAAGCAGCTTTTAAACTCTATCTGATCTACCCGTCTCTCGCACGAGCGTCACTCCAAAATAACAATGCACAATCACAGTGACGCCGATTGTGTTAAGCATTTACCTTATCTGAGAGAAATGTAGCAGAGCGTTGATCCGACAGTCTCTTCATAGGAAGATTACAAACAACGATTAATGACACACAATGATTCTCTGCTGTTATTTTGGTGGTTTGCTTCACGATGTGAGTACAGGACTCTTTTACTTCAATGCCTCTTGATGGTAGACAATATTTTTACTATTTGCTCTATATGTTATGTTTCGGGTATAACACGATGACGATAGAGAAGCGACGGCAAGCAGCTTTTAAACTCTATCTGATCTACCCGTCTCTCGCACGAGCGTCACTCCAAAATAACAATGCACAATCACAGTGACGCCGATTGTGTTAAGCATTTACCTTATCTGAGAGAAATGTAGCAGAGCGTTGATCCGACAGTCTCTTCATAGGAAGATTACAAACAACGATTAATGACACACAATGATTCTCTGCTGTTATTTTGGTGGTTTGCTTCACGATGTGAGTACAGGACTCTTTTACTTCAATGCCTCTTGATGGTAGACAATATTTTTACTATTTGCTCTATATGTTTCGTCTCCCTGCTTTTTTTTTTTATCAATATTTGTTATTATTTTCACATCAACAATTTACAGAACCAGTATGAATTTACAAGTAAACATTCTTTTCTAACCACTCTTCCACCCCATCCCATCCTCCCTAGACAGAGCACTTAATGAACCTCATTGCGAACCATTGAGTTGGTGTGTATAAAAAAAGAAGAAGAAAAAAAAAAAAAGACAAATGAAACAAGAAACAAGAATAATAAAAATATATAAAATACAAAAATACGTATATAACAATTCTGATAATAAAGATCACATCAGCATTTTCAATCAAAGTAACATCCAAATTGTTCACATATGCAATAAATTTGCCCCAAATCTTTCCAAACATTGATGACTTTTTTTTCAGATTAAACATTATTTTTTCAACAGGCACATAGGACGAAATTTCTCTAAGCCATTCACTAGGCCTATAGGAGGTTCTTCTGATTTCCACTGTATAGCTATACATTTCTTTGCTGCTATCAGAGCCATCTTAACTAAACCTAAATTCTTCCTTTGATCAGTTTGAAGAATTGATTCATCCCCCAATAATATAAATCTCGGATCATATGGAAGCTTAATATTAGTTATTTTGTCAATAGTTTGTATTATATTTCTCCAATAGATTTTAAGTTCAGAACAAGTCCAAAACATATGCAATAATGTACCCACCTCTGTTTTACATCTAGGGCAACATTCTGAATACGAATCACTGATCTTGTGTAATCTTTCAGGTGTAAAATATACTCTATGTATAATATTAAACTGCATTAATCTATGTCTACTATTAAATGAAAACGTTAAAGCACTTTCACAGATGAGTTCCCAAGTATCTTGTTCAAAAGTACATTCAAGATCTTTTTCCCATTTAAGTCTTGAAGATGATACATCCTCCCCATACAAGTCAGTGAAATTGGTATACATATAAGATACAAAACCTTTAGATCCTTTTTTCTCTCTTATAATGCTATCTATTGGGAGTAAAGAGAGAGACCTTAAATTACCATGTATTGTATTTATATAATTTCTCACCTGAAAGTATTTGAAAAAGTGTTTAACAGGAAGAGAAAACATTATTCTCAATTGTTCAAATGTCATTAGTGTGTCCTCCTCATACAAGTCTCCAAACACTTGTATTCCCTTTTTGTACCAATATTGTGTTATCCCATCTCTTAATGCCTCAGGAAGAGATGGATTGTAATGAAAAGGAGTATTATAATATAACGACAGTAGCCAATTATATTTTTTCCTAATTTCAAACCCCAATTTGCAAGTGTGTCTAATGAATGGGTTGTTAACTACTTTTGTAACACAAGTCAATGGGATTAACAGCGCCTTATGTAGAGGTATTTCCCCTGCATGATATCTTTTGATTTGTATCCATGCAGGTGGCAAAGTACTATTCATCTGCCAAAACCATACCGCTCTCATTTGTGCTGCCCAATAATAAAACAAAAAATCTGGAAGTTGTAATCCACCTTTTTTAAATGTCATTTGTAATGTTTTAAGTTTAACCCTCGGAGTTTTATTATTCCAAATAAATTTTCTAATTGAGCTATTGAGATTATTAAAAAACTTTTGTGGGACAGAAATGGGAAGAGTTTGAAATAAATATAAAAATTTAGGAAGAACGTTCATTTTTATGCAATTTATCCTGCCAATTAGTGATAATGGTAGTAAGTTCCATCTTTCCAAATCTCTCATTACGTTTTTAAGTAATGGGGAATAATTTAAAGAATATGTTTCTTCTAGCTTCGAAGGAATATTTATTCCTAAATACACAATTTTTTCAGAATTCCATAAAAAAGGAATGTTATTTAAGGGCATTTTCTCCGCAGTCAAATTCAGTGGCATTATAACACTTTTATTAATATTAATTTTATAACCAGATATGTCTCTAAAGTTTTCCAGCAATTGAGATAAAGTAGGTAGAGATGATTCAGGATTAGTTAGATATAACAAAACATCATCAGCGTACAATGATATTTTGTGTACACAACCTCCTATCTCTAGTCCAGATATTGATTCATTTGCCCGTATTGCTATGGCCAGGGGTTCCACTGCTAACGCAAAAAGTAGTGGAGACAAAGGACATCCCTGTCCGGTTCCCCTTGATAGATGAAAGTACGAAGATAAATCGGAATTAGTACAGACAGTTGCCGATGGACTTCTATACAACATTCGAATCATATCAATAAATCTAGGACCGAAATTCATTTTATGCAAAATAGCTATCAAATAAGGCCATTCTACTCGGTCGAAAGCTTTTTCGGCATCTAAAGAAAGAGCGATCACCGGAGAATCCACTTGTTTTGCCGAGTAAATAATGTTCATTAATCTTCGTATATTATCGAAAGAGGATCTATTTTTTATAAATCCAGTTTGATCCATATGAATTAAACTAGGTAAAACCCTCTCTAAATGTAACGCAATCATTTTAGTAAGAATTTTATAGTCAGAATTAAGTAGTGAGATCGGCCGATATGAGGTACATAGATTAGGGTCTTTGCCAGGTTTCAGCAGGACTGTAATTAAAGCCTGATTTAAAGTCTCTGGTAATTCTTTTTTATAAATTGCCTCCTCA
Source organism: Megalobrama amblycephala (assembly GCF_018812025.1). Taxonomy (NCBI): domain Eukaryota; kingdom Metazoa; phylum Chordata; class Actinopteri; order Cypriniformes; family Xenocyprididae; genus Megalobrama; species Megalobrama amblycephala. Next base: position 34,077,850 of record NC_063055.1, read on the forward strand.
TACATTGAAAGCAATGGGTCAGCTAATTTAGAGAAAAACGTTCTATAAAAGTCCATCGAAAAACCATCCAAACCAGGTGTTTTACCCCCAGCTAGTGCAGCAACAGCAGACTGAATCTCTTCTTTTGAAATTTCTTTTTCCAGTTCTTCTCGGTCATTATCACATAAGACTGAGATATTTAATTTGCTTAGGAAGTTTTGGATATCAGCTTCCTCTACTCCTTGAGACTTATACAGCAATTTATAAAAATCTAAGAATTCTTTGTTAATTAATTTGGGATGTTTAATACTTTTATTACCTGAAGAGCATATTTTAGTTATTGATTTACTAATTTCTTCTTTTCTTATTTGCCATGCTAATACTTTTCCCATCTTATCCCCGTGTTCGTAATACCTCTGTCATGATCTGAGAAGTGCATTTTCTGCTTCTTTAGATGACAAATATTGTATTCCAATTTTTTAGACTGCAATTGTTGAAACAGCTGAGTATCCTTACTCTTGAAGTGTTCTCTTTCCATTATTAAAATTTATTTTTCAAGCAATTGTGATTGTTTTTGATATTGTCTTTTCTTCCCGGAAGAGTAATTAATGATTTGGCCCCTTAAGAATGCCTTCAAGGCCTCCCAAATTATACCCGAAGAAGCGGAATTTCTATTTGTGACCATAAAGTTGTCTATATTATTATTTATAAAGCCCAACGCTTCATCATTGTTTAATAAATGGCCACTAAATCGCCAGAGTTTGCAGTTAGACAGTTCCGAAGAATAATGCACTGAGATAAGTAAAGGAGCATGATCTGACAGTATTCTTGGTAAATAATAACATAGTTCAATCAAATAATCCTTTGTTTTTGGAACAGGAACAAAAAATAGTCAATTCTGGAATAATTATTGTGCCTATGTGAGTAGAAAGAATATTCTTTTTTTGTTTTATTCTTAAATCTCCATATATCTATTAAATTAAAACTTGATAACTCATATGTTAAGGCTTTGGCAACTTGACTCGATGACACTTTAGAGGACGATCTGTCTAACACTGGGTCTAAGACTACATTAAAGTCTCCTCCAATTATTAGCTCTGCAATAGGGCATGCACATTTGAAGAATATATTATGAATAAAATCAGCACCCTCCATTTCAGGACGATATACGTTTACTAAGGTTATTCTTTGCAGTGCAATCGTTCCTCTTATGATAATGTATCTACCAGATTTATCTTTATCAACAGATTCCATTTGAAAGGGTATATTTTTATCAATAAGTATAACTACCCCTCTGGATTGTGATGTAAAAGAAGAAAAGAAAACCTGTCCAGGCCACTGTTTTTTAAGATTTTGATGTTCAGAATCAGTCAAGTGTGTTTCTTGTAGCAAAGCAATTCCTATATTATGTTTTCTGAGGTATAGAATTACTTTTTTCCTTTTAAGTCTTTGATTTAACCCATTGACATTCCAAGTAACAAACTTATATTTCAGTATGCTTGAAATTAACTATACTTTTTGTTCTTTTTCCATCTAATGATAATTTGAGAACCTTATCTCCAACCAACCCAAAAATTAAAACAATTAAGCATGTGTTCTGTCCAACCGCCCCTACCCCTCCCACCACTTCCCCAAACGAAGTGTGAAACTTTAAACCCCCATGACTGATTATGCACCTCAAAATACAGTCGAACTTGACTTCCTCCATCTTATCCTAATCAACTAACTCTCGTGCAAGTTCTGTCAATCCCCAAAATATTTATATTATGTACTTTCAAACAAACGTATTTTACTTCGAACAATCCTAGTAACATAACCGAAATTCACCTCTTTTCGTAAATAATTCCACAAACATCACATTCTTCTCACATTGGATTTTAAATATATAGAGTCCACCGTTGACATAATCAAAGTCATTAATATTCATCCAAGAGAAGAGAAGAGAAGAGAGAAAAAAAAGAAAAAAAAAAAACACTCACCCCTCTTCATTTATTCTTGCTTGCTATATGGGTGATTGCATTAATAAAGTTTACCATAGATCCCTTGACGTCGTTGATATGCCTTTTCTCAACATATTAAGCGGCAATTAAGTGCGGATGCTGTTGTCGAAGATAAGTCTCTGCCGATGTTTTGGAGTTAAAGGATCTTTGTCCCTCCGGTAGCTGAATCCTCAGTGTCGCAGAATGAAGCATCGCATAAGACACGTCGTTATTGCGTAGTTGTCTTTTGAGTGCGCTGAATTCTTGTTGCTTTCTAAACAAGGTCGATGACATGTCACGAAATATCATGATAGTAGAATTGCCATAGGTGAGCTTGCCCCGTTCTCTGGCCGCGTTGAGGATCTTAAGTGTGTCTCCATATCGAAGTAGACGAATCAGAATGGCCCGTGGTTTGCCGTTTTCCGCTGGTCGTCGTTGCAAACTGCGATGAGCTCTTTCAATTTCGTAGATCTCGTCCTCCTGTCCCAGAATTTTAGGCAGCCACTCTTTTAAAAAATCCACTGTGTTTCTGCCTTCCACTCCCTCTGGGAAACCAACAAGATGTAAATTCTGACGACGAGACTGATTCTCAAGTTCATCAATTTTATCTTTCAGCTGTTTAATTTTGTCGTCAACAGCCAATTTGACATCCCCAACATCTTTGTGAAGGCCCGTTACCGCTTCTTCTGTCTCCAGCTGCTTGGTTTCTACATCTACCATTCTCATATTTATTGACTGTAATTCGTTTCCCATTTTCTCCAAGGATTCTGAGAACTTACTCAAGCGTCCATCGATTAACTCCTGAATTCTGAGAAAACCTTTTTCCATTTCTGCATGGAACCATGGCGGCGGGTCGGATAGTGGCAGTTTCATTTCCTGAGTTTCTTCTTTTTTATTGTCCATTTTCTTTGGATTCGGCATATTTGTCGAAATATTCGAAGTTATTATTTTAGATAAAGTACTTTCGTCGAAATAAATGTCTTTAGGGAAGGATATTTAGAAGGAGTTATTCGGGAGCTCTAAACGCTGCGTCTCACTCTAGCGCCGCCATTCCCGGAAGTCCTCGTCTCCCTGCTTCTTGAATCTCGCACCGCCTGAGCTGACTGGGATTCTTTTTGGTTGTCATGACAATGACGTAGCTTAGGGCGGCTATATTCCGCGTTCATTTACACTGAACCAGAACAGAATCAGAGTCGCCTTTTAAACTCTCGACGATGCTGAATGACTTCTTTAGTTAGCAAACAAATTGCTCGAGTGGGTGTAAATACCGATCACTTTCATGTTTTTTTGCACAACCTGCAAAAATCGCTCGATGCCATTGCTGCTTCTGCAAACCGCGGATCAATGCTATGTCTCAATCAGCTCCCTAGTTCCATAGGTTGTGAATCAGTATATCATGCAAGTGAATGAGGCTGATTCCCTGATCAGTGCCATGACTACTGAACTAGGGAGCTGATTGAGACACACGGTAAACCTGCCTGGAGTTTTCGCATCGCTCTGCAAAGTATGTCACCCGGATCGTTGATCTGGGGTGCGTTTCCCAAAGCGAACTATGGTCGCAAGTTCCGTCATTACCAATAGAGTTCAATGGGACTAACGACCATGGTTCACTAACGATGCTTTCGGGAAACTCACCCCTGATTGGTTGAACGACTATCCAATTGCGTGACTAATGCTAGTTGATCACGCCTCTTGTGCAGTAGGAAATACATAGCAAACTCCCCAGACCAATGTTCAATTTTAAATTGAGCTTGGTCTGGTTATAGCCAGACTAGGGGAGCTGTGCTTTTTGGAAAAATATAAATATCCTGCTTATCAGTAATATCACTTAGCTCAGTGTAGATGTTGTTCAGCATCACATCTCTCTTCACAAAAAATATAAACACATATTATTCTTGATCATTAGGTCAGTAAATTAATTTAAAGGTCCCGTTGTTCGTGATCCCATGTTTCAAACTTTAGTTAGTGTGTAATGTTGTTGTTAGAGTATAAATAAAATCTGTATAATTTTTAAGCTCAAAGTTCAATGCCAAGCGAGATATTTTATTTAACAGAAGTCCCCTACATCGAACGGCCAGTTTGGACTACATCCCTCTACTTCCTTCTTTAATGACGTCACTAAAACAGTTTTTTGACTAACCTCCGCCCACAGGAATACACAAGAGTTGCGTTTGTAGAGTGTGTTTGTCGCCATGTCGTCGAAACGCTGTTATTTTCATCCCGCAGTCCAATCACCGGGTCTGATTCCGGCTCAAATTGATAGGGTAAAATTAAAGACATGTTTACAATAACACTGAGCGCGTGCATCTCCACGTTATGGTAAGAGGCGTGACCTTTCCGGGCAAGGTTCGCTAAGCTGCTGTCGAATCACAACACAGGAACCGCTGGCACAATCAGAACTCGTTATGTATTTCTGAAGGAGGGACTTCATAGAACAAGGAAGTCATCAGTCCGTTTTTATGACAGTGGAAACAGCGGTATACAGATAAGTAAATTATGTGAAAAATACTGTGTTTTTTTACACGCGAAACATGAACACATGTTATATTGCATACTATAAGCACAATCAAAGCTTCAAAATACCACGAAAAACGGGACCTTTAAAAAATTACAGTTACTGTTAAATATTAATTTATATGGGTTGTTATTTTTTATATATTTTGAAAAAAGTATTAGAACAGCAAAATTAGAATATACAAATGCTTCCTGGGAAGTAACCAAATGCTGTTGTTTGGAGTTCCTAGAGGTGCAGGTGTGTTTTACTTGATAATATACTCAATAATAATTTTGGCTGCTTGCTCTATTTGATAACCTTATGCAATACAATCATTTAATTTTTATCATCATATTTTCATTGCATGCAAATAATTTAACATTGTAGTTATATGTTGATCTGTCTTTTTTTTGTTTGTTGTTATTTAGCGGAGGATGTCCAGTTTCTATCATGCATTGTTAGGGACTAGATGGGGAGTATAAACTGAATTTAATGTTTTTTTGTTTTTGTTTTTTAATGCTTTTATGCAAAATGGGAAAGGGGGTGACTTGTTCTGTTGGAGTTTTATTGGTTATCATTGTGTTTAGAGTCAAGCTTGTGTTTTGTGATTAGGTTGAAGACAGGCTGATGTAAGTGAAGATTGTTCTATATTTTGCTTTAGTTAAAGAGCCAACCAGTCTTTCAGCCAATACCATACACTTCACAAGGTCATTTCTTTATATTTTATGCATCCAATGTGTGCAACCACTGTCCACAATTGAATTAGGTTCAGCTAAAGAATTATGTTTTGAATGTAGATCTGATTTGCACACAGTGCATTACTCATGCATAGGGAGTGGGAGGACATCTAATCTAATTCCACCCTCTTACACAACACCCATAGTCTTCATTTCAGTTGTTCTGTCAGGATTAGTGCTTTCATGTTGTCTAACAAGAGTACCTCAGTTAATTTTGCTTGCTAAACACACTGAAACTGCTATTTAAGTCAAATGTTAGAATATGACTCTAATGCTATTGGTTCTTGATCTAAACTGGTAAATGTGGGCAGCATGTTAAAATTTTCAGTAAAAAATCTCAGAAGTGCCAATAAATGTCACTTTAAGGATCAAGATTACGGCACTACTCAGACAGGATTTGTTTTCTAAATGACATTTCAGTTACAATTGTTAACACTGGATGTCTGTCATTTCATATATTGATTCAAACAAGAATAATTAATAATAATAATAATAATAATGAGATCTCTGTTATAGAGGTGCTTATGTCAAGTCAATTTTCACAGTCTACATGTTTCAGAGCTTTACAGAGATATGCTTTGTAAGGGACACAGGTCAATTTAGCAATTTAGAATTCAGTAATTTATAGGGAATTTTAAAAGAGTCACTTATTTTACGAATGAGCAAATTAATCGCCCAGTGTTTATTTGAACGGCTGTAATTATCAGCTCTGTATCAGATATGAATATCCAAACTATAGTGAAAACACTGTTTATTAGCAAGGTAAGATCGGCAGTTTAAGACATTAAATTCATAACCAAATAAGACACTCCTCTTTAAAAATATAAATGAGATTTTATTGATTATCCTAACACATAAACTAAAATCTAACACAAACATATGCACACACACATTCACACTAGTTGCAGAAAGAAAGGAAGTGAGGAAAGAAAGAGTTTTAAGAGAGTGAAATGATGAAATCCCAAGTTTCTAGCAATATGCACTTCATAAGACCTGATCTGAACAAATCATCAATCATTAATTTAACCCTTCTATCACTTCTTAGGTGGGGTTATAGGCTTTATATTAATGCACTAATTCAGCTAGAATTTGGAGGTATATTTGCATCTGTCGTTTGTGCCTTTAAATGGGAATTCCCTTTGTCATCATCTTTGGCTTGGAGAAGGGATTTCCCGGATTTGTAGAAGGTCTTTTTTGTGTCTGGATTGACGTTTTCTAGGGAATCTAATCACGTGGGTGTGTTGGCGGATGAAGGGAGTCTCCCTCGCGGCTGAAGTTTGAAGTTCCCTTTCAGTCGGTCACGTTCGACGTACGTCAGTAGTGACCGACGAATTGGGATATCGCTTAGAGAGCCCTATCAGCTTCGTGTGAACTAAAACAAGCCAATGGAATTGGTGTGCGATATTTGCATAATGCGCACCGCCTCCGACAGGTGTATATAAATAGGAAGCAGATGCAATCGCACTCTGTCTTTCGCTTCGGAGCCATACTCTGGTGTCCTGCTTCAGAAGACTGTTTTTTCTTCAAAAGTGAAACTAAAACTGCCTCAGAAGAGGATTTACAGCGAGCTGTTTGTGTTGGCAGTAAAGGCACTTCAGCGAGGTCGCGAGCTTCCGGGGAGCCGAGCTATAAGCTCTCAACTGCTGTTGTAACAGCAACACTCTAAAAGTGTGTGTGTGTTGCGATTTGGGCCGGTTCCTCTGTGTGTTTAGGGAGTGGTGTACCTGAGCACATCGCGTCACTCCCTGTGTGCTTCAGCACGAGTGAGCTGACTATTCCCCTTCTAAAAGAGCTTTACAGATGAACCCTGACAGTATGTCATTTCGTCTGTGCGTTACTGGGTGCGGTCGTTCCCTGGTCCCTGCTGATGGGCACAATCGCTGCATCTCGTGTTTGGGTGTTCAGCACGCTGAAGCAGCTTTTGTGGATGGTTCATGTTCCCATTGCGGGAACATGACTATCGCGGTGCTGAGGTCTAGACTCTCCTTCCTGAGGTCTCAGGAAGCGGGGGTCCCCTCCCCTATGCCCCGTTCGACCGTTTTTTCCGGCCCCGGTCGGGGTGACGGTTCGGCGGTGTATAGGAAGGGCGACCTGAGGCCCCTGCCACCTCATCAGCACCGCAACCCATCGTGCCGCCGTTGGTTTCCGCTGGGCCCTCTACGGACTGTCCAGCCGTTACCTTTGGTGCGCCTGCAGCGGATCAGATGTCGATCTCTGCATCGGAAGGTGAGCCAGAGTCCTCGGGGGAGGAGGATTCGGCTGCGCTGCCGCCCTCCGGGACGGTAGCGTTGCCCGAGTCGGATCCCAAGTTGACGGCTGTGCTTTCCCGTGCCGCCTTGTGTGTCGGGCTCGAGTGGAACCCTCCACCCTGTCCCGGCCCATCTCGGTTGGATGATTGGTACTTGGGGGGGGGTCGCGCTGGTCAAACCCAGCGTCCCGCCCCAATGCCCTTCTTCCAGGAACTGCACGATGAGGTGACCAGGTCTTGGCAAGCACCGTATAGTGTTCGTGCAAGGCCCGGTCCCTCGTCCGCCTTCACCTCCCTGGACGGCGGGGAAGCCAGGGGATACGCGAGGATCCCACCAGTCGAGCGGTCTGTTGCGATGCAGCTGTGTCCAACGGCCACCGGCTGGCGTGGTGAGCCCAACAGTTCTCCGCTGCACAGAAGCAGGCTGAGGCTATCAAACATGTCATGCCATGGCGGTCCGCTGCTGCCTCCACCCAGCCGCCCGTGGCTCAGCCTCAGCCTGCTCGTCGCTGAGGGCGCCCGCCTGCGTCGTCCTCCGCCCCTGCTAAGTCGGCAAAGCAGCAGCCTACACCAGCCAAACAGCAGGGTGCCGGTTGCGGACGTGGTGCCCAGCCCGTCTCTGCCAAGCCAGGTGGCAAGCGGTCGAGGAAATCTCGGCCCTGAGACGGGCGACCTGGAGGGGAAGGTTCCTGCTCTTCGGGAGAGTATTCCATCTGCTCTCCCACCCCCGGAGGAGGGACGGGGGGAATTTGTGTTGTCTGTCCGTCCACCGCCGCTGGCTCTCCGGAGTCCAGCGGTACCCACCTCATCACAAAAAGAGCAGTTTCCTCAACCTCCAGGTCACAAGAGGGCATGCCTGCCAGTGTGCGAGGCCCAGCCTTGCCGCTCGCAGCCCCCTCTCATCCCGCCAGCAGGTGGCAGACGCACTGCTGCCTCGCAGAGTCTGACCACACTCCGGGCCGCTTCCATGCCGTCCGAGTCGGGTCCCCGTACTCTGCTTCGCTGCCCCACCCCCGGTGCGTCTGTGGTGCCTTTGGTCCCGCTGGTTCGGAGTCTGGAGGCGTGGATCACACTTCCCAGCCCGTCCCGCTGGCTCATTCGCACCATCAGACTCGGCTATGCGATTCAGTTCGCCCGGCGTCCCCTGGTTTTCAGGGTTGTCCACTTCACTCAGGTGTCGTTGGACAGTTCACCTGTTCTCCGGGCGGAGATTGCTGTCCTACTGGCAAAGGATGCAATCGAGCCGGTCCCTCCAGCCGTTGTGAAGTCGGGTTTTACAGCCCCTACCTCATTGTACCGAAGAAGGGCGGTGGGCTACGGCCAATCCTGGATCTGCGCATTTTGAACCGGTATCTTCACAAGATGCCGTTCAAGATGCTCACGCAGAAGCGCATTTTCGAATGCGTCCGTCCCCAGGATTGGTTTGGAGCGATCGACCTGAAGGACGCGTACTTTCATGTCTCGATTCTACCTCGACACAGACCCTTCCTACGGTTTGCGTTCGAGGGTCGGGCATATCAGTACAAAGTCCTGCCCTTCGGGCTGGCCCTGTCACCCCGCGTCTTTACAAAGGTTGCGGAGGCGGCCATTGTTCCCCTCAAGGAACAAGGCGTTCGTATTCTCAACTATCTCGACGACTGGTTGATCCTGGCCAGCTCGCGAGAGCAGTTGTGCGAACACAGGGACATGGTTTTAGCTCACCTCAGCCAGTTGGGTCTTCGGGTCAACTGGGACAAGAGCAAACTCGCCCCCGGGCAGAGGATCTCTTATCTCGGTCTCGAGCTAGACTCGGTCGCACGGACTGCGCGTCTCACCGAGGCGCGCGTCCAGTCGGTGTTGAACTGCCTGAGCTCGCTCAAGCGCAGGACAGCGGCCCCACTGAAAGTTTTTCAGAGGCTCCTGGGGCATATGGCATCTGCAGCCGCGGTCACGCCGCTCGGATTGCTCCATATGAGGCCGCTTCAACACTGGCTCCGCGGCCGGGTCCCGAGATGGGCGTGGCAGCGCGGCACGCTCCATGTCCCCGTGACACCGAGCTGCCGTCGCACCCTCATCCCGTGGTCGGATCCTTCGTTCCTGCGGGCCGGAGTACCCCTCGAACAAGTGTCCAGGCATGCTGTGGTCTCCACAGACGCCTCTGCCACGGGATGGGGGGGCCACGTACAATGGGCATGCAGTGTCGGGTCTTTGGACGGGGCCTCAGCTGCATTGGCATATCAATTGCCTGGAGTTGCTAGCAGTACGTCTTGCACTGGGCCGCTTCAAGGAGCTGCTGTCAGACAAGCACGTACTGGTCCGCTCGGACAGCACTGCGGCCGTTGCGTACATCAACCATCAAGGTGGTCTACGCTCCCGTCGCATGTCGCAACTCGCCCGCCATCTCTTGTTGTGGAGTCAGAAGCATCTGAGGTCCCTTCGGGCCACTCATGTCCCAGGTGTGCTCAACCGTGCAGCCGATGAGCTGTCACGGCAGCCTCCACTTGCGGGCGAGTGGCGGCTCCACCCCAGGCGGTTCAGCTGATTTGGCAGCATTTCGGCGAGGCCCAGGTAGACCTGTTTGCCTCCCCAGAAACTGCCCACTGCCAGTGGTTCTATTCCCTGACCGGCGGCACGCTCGGCACGGATGCCCTGGCACACAGCTGGCCCCAGGGTCTGCGCTAATATGCGTTTCCCCCAGTGAGCCTTCTCGCACAACTCCTGTACAAGGTCAGGGAGGACGGGGAGCAGGTTCTGTTAGTGGCGCCGTACTGGCCCACTCGGACCTGGTTCTCAGACCTCACACTCCTCGCGACAGCCCCTCCCTGGCCGATTCCTCTGAGGAAGGACCTCCTGACTCAGAGACGGGGCACCCTATGGCACCCGCGTCCCGACCTGTGGAACCTCCACGTGTGGTCCCTGGACGGGATGCGGAGGTTCTGAGTGATCTCCCGCAAGCGGTCGTAGACACCATCACTTCCGCTAGAGCTCCTTCCACTAGGAGCCTCTACGCGCTGAAGTGGAACCTGTTCGTCGAATGGTGTGCCTCTCGCCGAGAGGACCCCCGATCATGCTCGGTCAGATCCGTGCTTTCCTTCCTGCAAGAAGGGTTGGAGCGAAGGCTGTCTCCCTCCACCCTGAAGGTGTATGTTGCCGCTATCGCTGCACATCACCACGCAGTTGAGGGTAAGTCCCTGGGGAAACACGATCTGATCGTCAGGTTCCTGAGGGGGGCGAGGAGACTGAATCCTCCTCGCCCTTCCTCCGTACCCTCTTGGGATCTGACCCTGGTTCTCTCAGCTCTCCGGGGTCATCCCTTTGAGCCCTTGCGATCAGTCGACCTGAAAGTAATGTCTCTGAAAACTGTCCTTCTGGTCGCATTGGCTTCCCTTAAGAGGGTAGGGGACCTGCATGCATTTTCGGTCGACGAAGCGTGCCTAGAGTTCGGGCCCGGTGATTCTCACGTCATCCTGAGACCCCGGCCTGGATACGTGCCCAAGGTTCCTACCACTCCCTTCAGAGATCAGGTAGTGAACCTGCAAGCACTGCCTTCGGAGGAGGCAGACCCAGCCCTAGCTTTGCTCTGCCCCGTCCGCGCTCTGCGTGTGTACGTGGACAGAACGCGAAGCTTCAGGACCTCAGATCAGCTCTTTGTCTGTTACGGAGGCCAGCAGAAGGGAAAGGCTGTCTCCAAGCAGAGGATGGCCCACTGGATAGTGGATGCCATTGCCTTGGCATACGATTCCCAGGGCGTGCCTTGCCCGCTCGGGTTGAGAGCCCACTCCACCAGAGGGGTGGCCTCTTCCTGGGCGCTGGCTCATGGCGCCTCGCTGACAGATATCTGTAGAGCTGCGGGCTGGGCGACACCTAACACGTTCGCTAGGTTTTATAGCCTACGTGTAGAGCCGGTATCTTCCTGTGTACTCGCTTCCACTAGCCGGTAGACGCGTTGAACCCGCTCTAAGTGTCGGCTTGCAATGCCATTCCCGCCCCCTGGGCCGGATGCGTGCATATTTTGACTCCAGTCGCGTTCCCCACTTGGCGAACCCTGTCGAGTTCCTCCGCCTCCCCCTTCGGCTCGGACATTGCGGAGTGTCTGATGCCAGGCCTACATCCGTCTCCGACGTTGTCTGTTGGCTGGGTTCCATATGTTGTGACTCCTCTACGTGAGCGGTCCCATATGTGTAATTATCCACGGGTTTAAACTCCCTACGGCGAGCCCGTGTCTTTCCCTTAGCAGAGCCAGCTCTGCTGTCACCTGTCAGATGAGTCTCCCCCTACCCAGGTGGAGCCATCCCAGGGACTCCATATGTGTACTGCCCCCCGGGCCAGTCCATATGTGTATTCTCCACGTAAACTCCTCCCCCATTGGGTAGGTAGTGGTCTCCGCAGCGTCCCCCTCGGGTTCGCTTCCCCAGTGTAGTCTAGTTTACTTAGTGGGTATGGGTAAGACAGCAGTAAACTCCTTGGCGTGAGCTCGCCCCCTTCTCCAGTCCTCCGGTGCTATGGGCGGTTAGAGCTCGCGTTGAGCACTGGAAGGGGTTTCGTAACTGTGGCGCTTTATTTGGGATCCCAATTCGTCGGTCACTACTGACGTACGTCGAACGTGACCGACTGAAAAGGAACGTCTCGGTTACGTATGTAACCCTCGTTCCCTGAAGGAGGGAACGGAGACGTACGTCCCGTCGCCACAGTTTCTGTACCCTCGCTGTTGTGCGGACACCAGTTGTCTCCTCAGCGCAAAAACAGAGTGCGATTGCATCTGCTTCCTATTTATATACACCTGTCGGAGGCGGTGCGCATTATGCAAATATCGCACGCCAATTCCATTGGCTTGTTTTAGTTCACACGAAGCTGATAGGGCTCTCTAAGCGATATCCCAATTCGTCGGTCACTACTGACGTACGTCTCCGTTCCGTCCTTCAGGGAACGAGGGTTACATACGTAACCGAGACGTTTTGAGGCGGGCAAAGACTGTAGAGTTATTGATTAAACTTTGAGGCAAAACTTAACTTAGAACACAAGACTCTCAATGGAAAAGAAAGGAAACTAAGACAAAGAAGCAAATTTAAGAGAGACAAGAATAGTTAAATGGCTTGAATGAAGTTGTTTGTTTTTATTTTCATCTGATCTTGATCTGCCTTGATCAAGTCATCTGCTCTTCATCATCTGGTCTTCATCTGATTCTTTGTTCATGTCCTTAATTTTTAAACTGAGGTATATGTCCAATCTCTGTCCAAGGAGTTCTGACCAATTAGGTATCGTCTTTGTTTCAGAGGTGGGTTTTCTCCTCCTCTCACCATAAATTACATGATATCACCTGGTCTCTTAACTTTCCTGCTCTTAGCAGAGAGTACAGAGAGTTTAGACATGACACAGTTAAGACATGAGTTCTCTAAAAAATACATTTTACACAGATTTCATTCAAGCCAAACTTTGAGTTATGAACAGAGATTTACACTCATACCAAACAAGGCACACTTTCAATCAACCATTCCATAGTTATAACAATTACATGAAATGTGAGTGATCTAAGAATAATGGTAACATATGTTGTAGACATGTTATACAATCATGCAGTTGAACAATGTTTGATTACAAGTCCGTTTAGAATTTTTTTGGGAAGATTTTATGCAATTTATATGTAAAAACAATCTCTGTTGGTTTTCCTGTGGATTTCAACTCCGTGTCACCCAGAGGTCACTCAGAAGAAGATCTGTTTTGTATCTATGTTTCGGGGATCAAACAACCTCTGGCATTATCTTGATGGGGCTTGAGCTCTGCCCTCTTCAAACCAATTTGTCTTTTACAAACTGCTTAAGTTTGATATCTTCTTCCTTAGCTAGCTTTATCTTTTACAAGCTTGCAAGACCATAAAGTACTTAGCTGGGGGGGGTTCATTAGTTAGCTCAGACGGGCTGGAGCCCACTTCATTTATGGTCCTAGATTGTTGATTTGGAATCTGAAGTGTTGAGTTTTTGCGTGAAATTATGTTTGAACCAGTCATCTGGAAGATTCTTTTGTCTGGTTCACCCTCAAATCCTACAGCTTTAATGTCTGAAATTCCACAGTGAACAAGCCAAAGGCATTCGGCTTGGACTAATTTGAAGGCATGGTGACTAAACCTTGGGTCCTGCCGTCCATGTGGATGTTACTTTGACACGTACCACCTACCACCTAGCATTGTTGCAGGCCTCTTTCAGCAGGATAATGCGCCCTACCACAATGGCTGGAGAACCATCCGGCCTGCAGCCCAACCCCCACCCCCATTTCTAGAGAGGAAGTCTGCACCCAAGCCTGTGGACCACCTTCAACTTAAAAGGCTGTATAACTAGATACCAACCGCATTGGTATCCTTCATATGGTGGAGCCACTGGGTGGGTCTGAACAGAGAGTGAATTCCTGGAGCTAATAATGGAGCTTGAGGTTGGGCCAATGAATGGCCAAACTCTCTTTCTCAATGGTGCTGTATCTAGTCTTTGTGTTTGAGAGCTTCTGACTCAGATACAGCACAGACCGCTCCTCTCCTATGACCACCTGGGACAGGACTGCACCCAGCCCCCTGTCAGACGCGTCTGTCTGCAATACAAAACCGGGCAAGATGAAACAAGATGGCTGCTGAGGGCAGGAGTGGTTTGTTGGGCTCCACTCATGCCCTCTGTATTTTATAACTTTTGTTATGGTTATTGTGTGCCTGGACCTTCAATTTTTTCCCATACAACAAGGATAACCTGGTCAATATATTCAATAGTGAACAAACAAAGCTTTATATGTTTGGACAAGGAAACCTCACTCTGCATTCCATTTGGGTATCTAAAGGCCTGCGTCAGAGCAACAGAAAGAACGCAAACAGATTACCATCACGGCAAGGCAGAGCTTTTGCATCTAAAGTTATGCTGGTGCTTATACTTTTGGCTGGGGATATTCATCTGGTCCGACCATGTTTGAGTACCTTACTAGCCCTGTGGAGGTGATACCTGGCACAGGTGAAGCGGTGCAGATTACACCGCCCCTCACTACACCGGTGCCTCATGCAGCAGAGCTGGAAGGAATGTTGGCTCTGAGCCAGGAGCTACCAGAGCAGTGTCACACCGGGGAGCGGAGGGCATCGGAGCCCCGTGTGAGGACTACGGGCCGCGGCCACACCGGTGAGTCACCCTGCCTGACAGATCCCCATCCGAGGACTGTGCTGGCTAGTAATCACAAGGCTTCAGCGGCTGTGGGTAGCGGCGTGGGTTTTCGCTTTCGGTCGGGAGACGGAGCGGCGGCTAATGCGGGGCAAGCTAACCTTTGTGGGGAAACCGACAACGTGCCACAAATGTGCTGGGATGGCTCTGACAGTCGCGCTGCACAAAAACAAAAGCAGCACTTTCAGACTGTGAATCATGCCCGTGTGCTTTGGGACGTTAAGCGCAAACCAAAGGGAATACTTGGCGGACAATTAAACATACGCAGCCTTATTCCCAAACGGGATCAGGTTTCTGCACTTCTCCTGGACTCGAACCTAGACTACCTCTGTTTGACAGAATCCTGGCTTCACTGTAATATACCAACTACCATGATAGATATTGCCGGGTATCAGTGCTTTAGAAAGGACAGAAACACAGGCAAGGGGGGAGGAGTATTAATATACATCAAAGACAAATTTAAATGTAATGGAATTGAACTGAACACCCCTTTAGAATGTCTAGCCTTGAATGTAGTTTTATCACCTACTATGTATTTTAATATTGCTGTCCTCTATAATCCACCTTCTCATAATAGCCCTAGTGAAAAAAAAGTATACTAAGTATACTTGCAGCAAGACTAATTATTAATATATTTCAAGTGTGTTAATGATTAGTTCATTTAAAGTGTGCTATTTTGAAACAACTTATTTTGTACTAAGTATATTTAAGTTGAAATTAAGTAGTATTAAAATACAACTTTAAGTATATTTAGTATACTTATGTGTACTAAATTGGAACAACTTCAAGTATACTTAGTACACTTTAAGTATATGCCTGTGTAGGGACTAATTACATGCTTGATTAGTGATATTAAAGTGTACTTACTTTGTGTTATAAGTATACTTTATTTGTGTTAAAAGTATATTTTTTGTTATAATATACATTGTATTATAAGTATACTTTATTTCTGTTATAAGTATACTTTTATTTGTGTTATAAGTATACTTTATTTCTGTTATGAGTACACTTTGTGTTATAAGTACAGTTTATTTGTGATTTAAGTACAATACAAAATAATTACGAGTGTCTTCAGAAAACACAAGTAATATACACTGAATATATTATTTTACAGGTAATAGTATATACTGTATGCTCAGTACCTTTGGCTTATTCCAAATATTAAACATTACACACTTTGCAGTCAATAACAATACACTTTGTTATTACTTATACTTTGTATAATATAGTCAACATTTGAAGCGGATCAAAACCTTCAATCAATGTTGTCCTAACTTTTTTGATCCACTTCAAAAGTTGACTACTGTACTTTGAATTACATAATCTCACACAATAGTTGTGCTACTATTTAAATACAGTTTAACACTTTTTCCCAAAGTTTAATGCATTTGTTTTCAAGGCCACTAAATTAAATAAAATATAAGAACATCACTAATGAAGAGACATATTTCACTGACAAATCCAATGGTTTTTATTTAAACTTAACATAGATTCAGCAAAACTTACCATGTTTTTCATTAAAGAAAAAAAATATTGGACCATGGTGACCCTCAATACACAAATAGGCCTACAAATTACACATTATATTCCATTTTCTGATGAGCTTCTCATTGTGTCTGATGGCGTTAAGAACAGCATCTGTTGACAGAATATACCAAAGATATAAGACAGCATGATCAACTCTTTATTCACGTTTACAATAGTCTGTCTAAATCCTACATTGAACCAATACTATTTTTGAACAGTAAATGAGGATTAGCAGCAGGTATTGTATCAGTATGGCATGTATTTATTGTTTTCGGTACATAGACAAGCATAAACACTTTATGAATTAATATCGTACAGAATACGGGCCGATTTGACCAATCATACAAACATGAGCCATAAACCACCACACACAAACTCAAAAACGAGATATCAAGCTGAAATCTCGCTCTTCGTTTGTTAAAGAAAATAAAATAAAGTTTGTTAACTGGTAGACTTCAACTCACCTCCAAACAGCAGCACTTTTCTCCGGTTCTTTCAGGATCGCGTAGGCCATTAGATTAGCCGGTTGTCGTCGCCATCACGGTCAGTCTGCGATGTCACTTGATTGAACTGGTCAGAATCCCCAAGATTGAGCGATATATTGCGCTTTCAGTGTTTTATTAAATAAATCATACATTGCGACATTATACTTCACCTGAGTGACTGAGCGAGAGGATTAAGACGACGACCGTGATGTCAGCCGTTCTGATTGGCTGAAGGCAGTGAGCAACAAAATCTGATTGGTCACAGACCAAGTTGAAGAGACATTTGAATTCATTTGAAGTCTCAAGTTTAACCACTCAACATGTTTTCTCATGTAACATTACTTGTGCTGCTGGTGTGTTGTTTAATATAGATTTGTGTGTACGATTGTAAAATGATTCTGCCAGTGTAAAATTAATAAACATTTAAACATATTTGGAAATTGTATAGGCTACACTGCATTAAATGGGCTTTTAATGCATTAGTCATAGGCTACTGAAATAAATAGCACAAGTAATATAATGAATTTCAATTATGAAGAAGTAAACTTAAAAAAATATACTCAAATTTAACATTAGATACACTACAACTTAAGGATATTAAATAATGTATTTTTTAAATATACTTTCAGTGCATTGTTACAATGATCATTTTCAGCACACTGTTAAAATATACCTCAAATATATTTTTATAAAGTGCAAATAAATACATTTTTAAAAAATAAACTGAACTTACTCTTCAAGTATATTTTTCTAAAATATATTTTTTAGAAAATATACTAAAGTACAATTATTTTAAAGTGTGTTAAAAGTTGCATTGTGAAAATATGCTACTAATATACTTTTTATATATTTAATGATAGTACATTTTTTGTTAGTATATTTGCAGTGTACTATAGAAAATGGGAATATATTTAAAATACAATAAAGTATACTTTTTTTTTTACTAGGGAGTACTTTTTATTATGAATTAAGTCATGTAGTGAAACAACTTGACTCTTATAGAGAGACAATATAGTATGGTGATTTTAATATCAACTGGTCTGACAAAAACTGTAAACAAAAACTAAAAGCATTTTTTACAAAATTCAATTATCAACAAATGATTGTAGGACCCACAAGGATAACTAGACAGACTAAGACCCTTATTGACCTCACATTTACTAACAAGCCTGAACGTATGACACGGACTTATAATCTCATCACAGGACTCTCGGACCACAACATGACCCTGACTGTTAGCAAAAAATTGACTAGAAAACGCCTGCAGTATTTTGGTATACCTGACAGTGAAAAAATAAAATACATTATTCCAAAATCTAAAACTGTGCAATTTGAAAGGGAACTTCATAACATAAACTGGGAACAGATTACAGCTCTAGATGATGTAGAGGAGTTCTGTAATGTCATGACAGCAGCTATTACAGGACTAATACAAAAATTTACAAAGCAAATAAAATCTAGACAAAAAAAATCAACTGTACCTTGGATAAATAATGAAATACGGAAACACATGAAAAAGCGAGATTTGGCTCTAAAAACATCATTACATTCAAAACTTAATACTGACCTTCTGAATTACAAAAGCCTAAGAAATAAAGTTGTACTTGAGCTGCGTGAAGCAAAAGCCACATATTACACTCAACTAACTGACAATGCTAAAGGCAACAGTAATTTACTATGGAAGCATTTAAATAATGTGACCAACAAATCAAATAAACACAAAAGGACCACAGAACTTACCATCAATGACAATAACATAACCAATAGTGCCACTATGGCAAATGAATTTAATTCAAATTTTTTACAATCAGTTGAAGAATTGACACAAAGTTTTCAACCTGAAGATAGTCAAATCTCTTCTGCGAGAATTGTTCCAACAGATTGCTTTTGTATTAAAGAGATTCAGGAAACAAAAGTTATTGATATAATCAATAAACTTTCAAATTCCAAATCAAATGACATTTATAACATGAATAATTGTTTTCTTAAAAAATATAGAGATGTTCTTGTCAAACCATTGACACATCTTGTTAATCTATCCATAAGAACCTGTACATTCCCTAGTGCTTGGAAAAATCAGTAATCATCCCAGTATTCAAAACAGGAAGTCAGGATTCTATGTGTAACTACCGCCCTATATCAATTTTACCAGTTTTATCTAAAGTCATCGAAAAAGTTGTAGCAGCACAACTGATTGACCATTTAGAAGCCAGACAGCTCCTCCACCCACAGCAGTTTGGATTTAGACCAGGGTATTCAACTGAAATGGCAAACTGTTGTTTAATTGAAAATGCTAAAAAGTCCCTGGATAAGGGCAAGGTGGTGGGAGCTGTTTTTATTGACCTTAAAAAGGCCTTTGATACGGTCAACCATAGTTTACTTTTATTTAAAATGTTAGGTTTTAATTTCTCCTCTGAGGCAGTAATGTGGTTTACTTCTTATCTCCAGTCTAGAGCACAGGGTGTTAAAATAGATCAAGACATATCTGCACTCTCAAACATCAAAATGGGTATTCCGCAAGGCTCTATACTTGGACCTTTGCTGTTTAGTCTCTTTATAAATGACTTACCTCTGCACTGCTCAGGGGCCAGTTGTCAGCTCTATGTGGATGATGCAATTCTTTATACCCCGCTAAGTCACCTGAGCAGGCTGCAGAGGCACTGTCCAACTGTATGTCTCACATCCAACAGTGTCTCATCCAAAATCAGTTAGTTCTAAATTTGTCAAAAACAGTCTCTATGTGTTTTTCTATTAGGAAACACGATTTAAAAGGAAATTTCAATATTAATTTACAAAATGAAAAAATTCACTCTGTTACAGAACTTAAATATCTTGGATTGGTCCTAGATTCTCAACTTAAATTTGATATACATTTAAAGAAAATCTCAAAAACAATACAAAGTAATCTTTATTGTTTTAAAATAATCAGAAATTACATTCCAAACCAGGCAGCCCTACTGTACATGCATGCTATGGTTTTTTCTCATATCTCATACTGCGTGACAGCATGGGCACAGGCTGCTCCTACTGCAACCAAACGTATTGGCTCTCTATACAATCGAGCAATAAAAATTATGGACAAAAAGCCCATCCGATATCATCATTGTACCATCCTTAAGAAATATAATTTATTGAGATTTGATGGATTTATTAATTTCTGTTTTCTTAAATTAATTTACAAATGTATTAATCATTTATCACCTGAGCCGTTAAGTAAATTTGTTGAGAGACAAAACAGCAGTAGAGTCACGAGAAGTGCCACATATCACGACTGTAAAATTCCATACTGCAGGACTAGTTTTGGACAGGCAGCCTTCTCTTTTAGGAGCTCTAAGCTCTGGAACTACCATCTGACATTAAAACTATGCCTGACTTTAAAATGTTCTCTTCCAGACTTAAGACTTGGCTAAAGACAAACCAGAACTGTACTCATTTTTAAATACTGTAACTATACTGTGCACGTTTGGAAGACATAGAGTTTTATACTTTGATCATAGTATTATTGTGTGAACTGGTTTCTGGATATTCTATTGTATTTAGTGTTTTTTTTTTTTTTTCTTCTTCACTGTTCTTTTAACCTGACTGTTAAAATCCCTTCTAAGGACAGGTGTTGCGAATTAGCCATGGCTATATACACTGTGATACAGACATCAGATTGTTTTGATATAATGATCTATGTTGGTTGTATCTGTTCCTATCAAATAAACCATAAATAAAAATATAGCTGCGAGCAGCGATGGCGGGCCCAAACCCGGTGGCACCGCCACCCCGGTGGCTTCAGGGCAACTGTGCACAGTGGGCAATAGGGAGTTAAAACGGTTAAACATCGAAGGACTATGTCAAATTCACTCTACATTTACTGCACTATAAAGTGGCGCTATTGAGCCCCTCCTCCCTGCCCGTTTCTAAGGCTTTGCCCATGTCTACTGGCTAACAATCTTGATGTGTGTGTGGAGTTTCAAACAATTTGAAGCATGCTAAGAGCCTCAAAAGCATTCAAAACGAATATTAAAGTTTGATGCGTTGCCAAGGCAACTATGTTTGAGATATCACGATTCTTTTCAAAGGTCTACATCTACCATGTTTTGACATTATTTAAATTAAGTTTGAAGCAAATAGGGTAAAAATAAGATGGTGATCTCAACTTTGACTCACAATAGTCCCATCTATGTGATCAGCCTTGTACAACGAACACACAGCCAAAAATTCATCAAAATCAATTAATGTATGCAGAAGTTATAAGACTTTGTTTCCCTTTTCTTGCCATAAATTCGTTGCCTCGCCACGGCCAAACCCTTTGAGATATCAAAAATCTGCTGGCAATTTTTCATCATCAATGTCTTGACTTCATCCTGACCGAGTTTGGTGGTGATCGGATTAATCGCCTAGGAGGAGTATATCAAATTCCAGAGCATGCGTTTTTCAAACAACCCATAATAGCTGATTTCCTGTTGAGGTGACGTATCACTTAGAGTACGAAAGTTGTTCGGCCCGATGAGGTCTATAAGTGTACCGAGGTTTATACTTGTATGTGCAAGCGTTTTTGATATATAGACCATGATTTTCGGACCCCATTCAAGGGGGCGCTGTCGAGCCCCCCTGCCACGCCCGGGTACCAGCTTCTGCCCGGCCCTGTTGGCCGCGGATTCCAATGTGTGTGCAAAATTTCAAGAGTTTTTGAGCATGTTAAGGGCCACAAAATCCCCAAGAAGTTAAAAAATAATAATAAATATAGCTGTGAGCAGCGATGACGGGCCAAAGCCCAGTGGCACCGCCACCCCGGTGGCTTCAGGTCAACTGTGCACAGTGGGCAATGGGCATTTAAAACGGTTAAACATAAAAGTACTATGTCAATATCACACCACATTTACTGCAGCAGCTTTTACTTCAAACTTCAGCCATGTTTTTTGTGTTTTTGGTCCAAACAGCATATTATTAACTTTTAACCATTTCAACTACCGGAAGACTGCTATTACAGTACAATTGTCCACTATAGATCAAGTTTTAGAATAACAAATATTTTCGTACATATATTTCCCTGTCAGCTTGCCTCCTTTAAGATGACAAATACATGATTTTTTTTTACTCCTACTGCTACTACCTTATTAAATTTATACACATGTTTCTTTCAAACCATATTAAGGCTGTGCACTATAAGTAAATGTTGTGTTATACCAAGCTATTATTTTAACATTGATTATATCATAATATTTACAAATAAATAACTACACACAAAATATTGCATTGTACCCTAAACAATGCAGTTTTATTTTCCAAGTTTTAAAGTTCATTAAAACTCATACAATGAAAACATAGAATTAATCCACTTTAATCAGTGCCTAACACAGCTATTTTGTCATCACTCAAACAAAACAAAGACTAACAGTTTTCTTATCTTTTTACTGATCTGAAGTATAGTACCTTCATTTTGAATTCATCCAGGTTCAATTACTAAACATACAATCGTAATTTAATTTAAATCAAACAATGAGTGCAAAATATCATCCTAATCTGCCATGTCTACAAACCCTAAAAAAATTCTAGAGCAAATTACATACTGTTATTTGTGCAAACTCCACCATGCTCTGAGAAATCTAATTTAGCCTTAATGCGAATGTCTGTGATTGCTGATGTTGTATCCACCTTATTCCAACGCCCCACGACGCTTTGCACGAATTATGGGAGTAATTTCCGTTAAACTGTAAACAGTCAGTGATAGACACTATGATCTTTTTAAACTGGGTACAATAAGATGACATTATTCTACTCACCCTTCAACCAATGAACAATAAATGGACATTTAAAAGTGTGAAAGCATCAACAACGTAATTTCAACAATCCATGTAAAGGTGTGATTTTT